>NW_023270718.1:11453694-11509011 GCF_011800145.1 Mirounga leonina | reverse complement strand
GGTGTCTCGTCCCCGGCGGCGGCCTGAGACTCGTTAGAGCGGCTCGTGTTATGGTACAGACAGTCGTTCTTCTTAGGCTGTGCTCCGTGGAGCGCCTCTCCCCGCAGCCCGGGTTCACGGACGCGACTCACTCTCCGAGGCCGCGACGCCAGAATGGCCGGCGTCTGCGACCAGCGTCGAGGCCTGCGTTCGTGTCGGAACTGCGCTCGGCCGCACCCTTTCCTGGTCGGCCTTTCAGTCACCTCGACCCGCTGTGGAAGTGAACGAAGACGCCTTGAAGGGGGCTAGGAACGCCTGTCGGCCCAGAACCCGCTACAGCGAGGCAGTCCGCAGCCATCCCGTGCGTTCCGCGGAGGCCAGAGGCGGGCAGGGGAGCGGCCGGTGTCGAGTGTGGAAGCTGAGACCGGCTAGCTCTAAGCGGGCCCCGTAGGTTTAGGACTGCTTAGGGGAGAATTATTTTGCTTTCTCCGGTTGGCCCTAAGTGGGACGGGCAACAAATAAAAAATAGGGAAGCTGGCAGTTAGTGACCAAGTCCTGACTGTTTGGCCCTATTGCTGCAGAGGTTATGGGTCCGTTCTGTTACATATGGTCTGTTGTTGAGTGTGCTGTCTCGCTGCGTTGTGGGGTCAGAGGCTGAGACCCGCCAGCAGCTGACCCGCCCCGGCTCTCAGAAGGGAGACCACAGGAACCTTCCCAGGCCGGCGGAAGCCACTCTGGATCTGCTCAAACCTCGTAAGCTCCTGAATTGTTGTTCCCTCGTGTCTGGGGTGCTCCTGTGACCAGCCCTCCTTGCTTGGACTCTTCCTGGGGCTGACCCAACAGCCATCATCTTCTTAAGTACTTCATGCTTGTTAACAGGACCCTGCAATTTGTAGATTCCTCCGGGAAGTCTGGAATATAGCTCCCAAAGGGAGAATCTTGATGAGTGGGCTCGTGCCTCTTGCCGTGTTACTGAATTAGGCAAGGGCGTTCTGGCCAAGGAGAAATGACACATCTGCTGGGGGCTCCTGGGGAAGTTCCCTTCAGTTCCCTTCAAAAATGGCCATAAGACACTAGTATGTCCCCTTTCATCGTCTCTGGACGGTGTTGTCTGCGTATAATGTGTAGAACAGTACTGCCATGTCAGCACCTTGAGGAAGCCCAAGAGGCAAAGTCGACATGCTGAGAATGGCAGAGCAGAAAGACGGAAAGAACCGGAGTTGGTAATGGGATCCTCTTTGAGTCACTGAGTCAGTTAATATTGCCTATGTCCACCTTGGGACTTTTCCTTATGACATCATAAATGACCTTGGTTTTATTATGGGGAAAAAAAAATTTTTTTTTTTTAAGATTTTATTTATTCTTGAGAGACAGAGAGAGAGAGAAGCAGAGGGAGAAGCAGGCTCCCAAGGAGCAGGGAGCCCGATGCGGGACTCGATCCCAGGACCCTGGGATCATGAGCTGAGCCGAAGGCAGACGCTTAACCATCTGAGCCACCCAGGCACCCCCCCCCAAAATTTTTTTTTTAACAAAAAAGATTTTATTTATTTGACAGCACCAGCAGGGGGCGCCACAGGCAGAGGGAGAGGGAGAAGCAGGCATCCTGCTGAGCAGAGAGCCCGATGCGGGGCTCGATCCCAGGACCCTGGGATCATGACCTGGCCAAAGGCAGACGCGTAACCAACTAAGCCACCCAGGAATCCCAATTATGGAAAATTTCAAACATACAAGAGTAAGGCAAATAGTGTGATTAAAACCCATGCTTCCCTCCATGCATTTATCCAACTTCATTTACTGTCATCATTCGGCTTTTTAAATTTAATCTTATCTCCACTTGCTCCCAGCCACCACTGGGTTTTTTTTTTTTTTTTTTTAAGATTTTATTTATTTATTTGACAGAGAGATAGCGAGAGCAGGAACACAAGCAGGGGGAGTGGGAGAGGGAGAAGCAGACTCCCCGCTGAGCAGGGAGCCCGATGCGGGGCTCTATCCCGGGACTCCAGGATCATGACCTGAGCCGAAGGCAGCCGCTTAACGACTGAGCCACCCAGGCGCCACCCTGGGTTATTTTGAAGCAAATCCCATATCATTTCACTCATAAATACCTAAGATTCTATCTGTAAAAGAGAATGATTTTTGGTAGAATAGGAAAATCCACAGAGAAAGTAAGTAAGTGGTTGCCTAGGGCTGGGGAAGTTTGAGGGAAAACATGAGTGATTGCTACATGGATATCAGTTTTTTTGGGGGGTGGCAAAAATGTTCTAAAGTTGATGGTAGTGATGGTAAAACTATTAAAAACCATTGAGGGCGCCTGGGTGGCTCAGTCGGTTAAGTGACTGCCTTTGGCTCAGGTCATGATCCTGGAGTCCTGGGATCGAGTCCCGCATCGGGCTCCCAGCTCGGCAGGGAGTCTGCTTCTCCCTCTGACCCTCCTCCCTCTCATGCTCTCTGTCTCTCATTCTCTCTGTCTCAAATAAATAAATAAAATCTTAAAAAAAAAAAAAACAACCATTGAATTGTACACTTTAAATGGGTGTATGTGAATTATGTCTCACTAAGACAAAATCAGTACATATGGGGGTGGGAAGATGGGTTAGCCTGGTGATGGGTATTAAAGAGGGCACCTTCTGCATGGAGCACTGGGTATTATGCACAAACAATGAATCATGGGACACTACATCAAAAACTAATGATGTATGGTGATTAACATAACAATAAAAGGAAAAAATAAAAATCAGTACATAAAGGGGCACCTGGGTGGCTCAGCCGGTTAAAGCATCTGCCTTCTGCTCAGGTCATGATCCCAGGGCCCTGGGATTGAGCCCCACGTGGAGCCCCCTGTTGAGATCCCTGAGTGAGGCTTCCTGCTCAGCGGGGAATCTGCTTCTCCCTCTGCCCCCTGCTCATGCTCTCTCTTGCTATCTCTCTCTCAAATGATTAAATCTTAAAAAAAAAAAAAAAAAATCAGTACATAAGGGTGCCAACATCTATTGGGGAAAAAAAGATACAACGGGGAAGAAGATGACTTTTAAATACATAACTACAGTCATTAACACACCTAAAAATATTAGCAATAATTCCTTAATACCAAATATCCAGTGTTTACCCCACTTGTGTCCATTTTTTTACATTTTGTTTATTTTTTTATTTTTTTTAAAGATTTTATTTATTTATTTGACAGAGAGAGACACAGTGAGAGAGGGAACACAAGCTGGGGGAGTGGGAGAGGGAGAAGCAGGCTTCCCGCCGAGCAGGGAGCCCGATGCAGGGCTCGATCCCAGGACCCTGGGATCCTGACCTGAGCCGAAGGCAGACGCTTAACGACTGAGCCACCCAGGCGCCCCTGTCATTTTGTTTATTTAAATTAGGATCTGAACAAGGTTCACACTTTGCGTTTGGTTAATGTGTGCTTAAGTCTTGTAATTTATGGATTTCCCCCACACGTGCTTTTTCCTTTTGTTTCTGTTTGTTGAAAGCAGGTAAATTTTTCCCATAGGATTTACTACATTCTGGATTTTGGTGATGGTATCCTTATGATGTCATTTCTTGTTGCCTTGTTTTTCCTGTAAACTGGTGGTTGGATGTAGAGGCTTAATCGGATTCAAGTTTGTATATTTGACAATCCAAAGTGTTGCATGTGTGTTCTTTTGTATCATATCAGAAAGCGCATAGAGGCACCTGGGTGGCTCAGTTGGTTAAGCGTCTGCCTTCCAGCTCCGGTCATGATCCCAGGGTCCTGGGATCGAGCCCCGAGTCAGGGAGCCCACTTCTCCCTCTCTTCCCTGCTCATGCTCTCTCTCTCAAATGAATAAATAAAATCTTTAAAAAAGAAAGAAGAAAGGAAGGAAGAAAGCGAAAGCACAATGTCTGGTGCACTTCTGTGATGTTTATTTTGATGAAGTGTTGACAGCCTGATTCATCTATCATAGAATTGTCTAGCATTTTTTGCAGAATGGTTTTAGCAGTCATTGCTTATACCCGCTATTTCATTAGGAGTTATAAAATGGTAGTTTTCTAATTATATCACTTCTTTCGCATCTTTTTGCTGGAATTCTTCCATAAGAAAAGCTTTCCCTTAACTAATTTTTTGGTTACCCTGAGGAGGTAGAGTTTGTTTAGGAAAAACAGGATAAATGCTTCATTCTTTGCCTTTGCTTTGAGAAAACAGATGTGCTAGCAATCTCCAAAGATAGCCAGTGAGTATGTTTTATATACATAGATTTTTAACGTATTCTGTGTGTTTTAATCTGTTGCAGTGAATAATTTGATGCTTCGGTTGTCCAAATGGTGGCCACGAGCAGCTCCCTCAAGCTGGCTTCTGTGTTCTTTTGACATGATCTGAGTAGGTTTTGATAACTTTGCTTTCTAGTCAGAGAATATGTGGCAAGGCTCATTCTGTAAATTTCCTGCCCCTGTCCTGGAATTAGCTACTTCTCCGAGGAACCCTGGTTCTTTGTAGCGGGAAATGTGTTTTAGAGATCTGGGCACTAGGAGTATCATTACCACTAGGGTAGTTATTGTTATAAACCTCTTCAGTGGACAAAGTTGGGATATATATTTTCAAGAGAAAACACATTTTGGATTTATCTTGATAATTCTAATTCAAATTTAGGAATTACTGGGCTTTAATTTTTTATTATTGCTGAAATCTTGGTTCCTAATTACATCAGGAGAATTACTTGGTTTATGTTTCAAATTATCTTCAATATTATTAGGGAGAATTCAAGATTTCTCTGCAATTCTTTTTGTCCTTAGACTATATCTCCACAGTGAGATTACTGTGCTCTAAAGTTACTGGAAATAATTATTATCAATGCGGTAATGTTTTCACTGAATACTTTCTTTTTAGCCATCACTTTATTATTATTTTTTAAGATTTTATTTGGGGCACCTGGGTGGCTTAGTCAGTTAAGCATCTGCCTTTGACTCAGGTCGTGATCCCGGGGTCCTGGTATCGAGCCCCACGTTGGGCTCCTTACTCAGCGGGGAGCCTGCTTCTCCTTCTGCCTGCCGCTCCTCCTGCTTGTGCTCACTCTCTCTGTCAAATAAATAGTCTTTTTTTTTTAAGATTTTATTTATTTGACAGATAGAGAGCACAAGTAGGCAGAGTGGGAGGCAGAGGGAGAGGGAGAAGCAGGCTCTCCGCTGAGCAGGGAGCTGGACGTGGGGCTCGATCCCAAGACCCCAGGATCATGACCTGAGCCGAAGGCAGCCACTTAACCGACTGAGCCACCCAGGCACTCCAATAAATAAAATCTTAAAAAAAAGAAAGACTACCTCTAATTATTAAAAAAATATATATTTTGTTTATTTGAGACAGCACAAGGAAGAGGGCAGAGGGAGAAGCAGACTGAGCCCGATTCGAGGCTTGATCCCAGGACCCCGAGCTGAAGGCAGATGCTTAACTGACTAAGCCACCCAGGCACCCCTAGAGATCGCGGTAAAGAAACCTAATTTGGGGCACCTGGGTGACCCAGTTATGTGTCTGCCTTCGGCTCAGATCATGATCCCGGGGTCCTGGATCAAGACCGGCATCTCGATCCCTCTCCCCTCCCCCGACTTGGGTGCTCTCTCTCTTAAATAAATAAAATCTTAAAAAATTTTTTTTAAAAAACCTAATTTATATTAATACAAAACACTTTTATGGCTCCAAAGTGAAAACTACAAAAACAGCATATACTCAGAGAAGCCTAGCCTCTATGCCTGCTCTTCCCTCTATTCCTGCTCTCCTCCACTGGTAACCATTTATGTAAGTTTTGGATTATCCTTCCATTTTATTTTTTTCCCCTTCCCTGCCCCCCACTTCTTCCATTAAAAATAAAATACATGTATATGCAAATAACATTCTTTTTTTTTTTTAAGATTTTATTTATTTATTTGAGACAGAGCGAATGAGAGACAAAGAGCATGAGAGGGAGGAGGGTCAGAGGGAGAAGCAGACTCCCTGCCGAGCAGGGAGCCCGATGCGGGACTCGATCCAGGGACTCCAGGATCGTGACCTGAGCCGAAGGCAGTCGCCCAACCAACTGAGCCACCCAGGCACCCTGCAAATAACATTCTGCTTGTGTATTCTACCCCCTTCCTTAGGTAAAGGTCCTATACCACACATAGTCCTATAATGTACTTTGTTGTTCCCACCTAACCATTTGGCTGGGGAGACCACTGTCTGACAGTTGTCCTGGGCACTACTGAGTGGCAGGATGGCAGTTCCTTCCATTAGCCCTCTATTGATGACATAGAAGCCGTGTCCAGCTTTTCGCTATTAAAAATAGTGCTGCGGGCGCCTGGGTGGCTCAGTTGGTTAAGCGACTGCCTTCGGCTCAGGTCATGATCCTGGAGTCCCTGGATCAAGTCCCGCGTCAGGCTCCCTGCTCGGCGGGGAGCCTGCTTCTGCCTCTGACCCTCCCCCCTCTCATGTGCTCTCTCTCTCTCATTCTCTCTGTCTCAAATAAATAAATAAAATATTAAAAAAAAAAAATAGTGCTGCATGGGGTGACTACTTGGCTCAGTCGGTTAAGCCAAACTCTTAGTTTTGGCTCAGGTCATGATCTGAGGGTCATGCGATCGAGCCCTACATTGGGCTCCATGCTCAGCAAGGAGTTTGCTTGAGATTCTCTCTGTCCTGCCCCCAACTCTTTCTCTCTGTGCTTGGGTCATTTTGTCTTTCTGCCAGCGTATATTTGGAATAGAATAGAAGTGGGATTGGCTGGTCAAAGGTAAATGTATATGTACTTTTGCCCAATTCCTCTCCTTTGGTGTTGTGCCTTTTTGCATCCCACGAACAATGTAGGAGGGGCAGACAGTCTCATAAGCTGGCTGTGGCATCAAACTTTTAACTCTCTGCAAATCTGATAGGTAAGAAATAGTATTTCAGTGTAGTTCTAGTTGGCATATCTTTATGAGTAAGAATTTCTCTAATTATGAGCATCTTTTAATATGTTTAAGAGCCATTTTATTTCTTGTTCTTGAATTGTTTATATTTTGCCCATTTTTCTGTAGGGTTGTTAGTCTTTTACTCTAGTTTTACAAGTTCTTTATTGGCAATATTTTAAATAGTTTAAATTACAAATTGCAGTTTTTCAGTTTATAATTGTTTTTATGTTGCTAATAGTGTTGTGGGGTTTTTTTTATCCATGTTAAAGTTTATCAAATTTATAATTGTTTTCCTTTATTGCTTCTGGATTTTGATTCATGGATAGGAAATATTCTCAAGTTATGGGGGAATTCACCTATGTATCTTCTAGTACTTATGTAGTATTAGATGAATAGTACAGTACTTCATCCTAGTGTATGGTGTGAGGAATGACTTCCATTTTATCTTTTGCCATATGGCTCTATAGTTATACTAGCTAGTTTACATTTTCCTCACTGTTTTGAGGTGCCCCTTTTATCATACACTAAATTTCCACATGCATTTGAGTACTTCTGGATTTTCTTTTTTTTTTTTTTTTTAAGATTTTATTTATTTGACAGAGAGAGAGAGATTGCGAGAGCAGGAACACAAGCAGGGGGAGTGGGAGAGGGAGAAGCAGGCCTCCCGCCGAGCAGGGAGCCTGATGTGGGACTCGATCCCAAGACCCTGGGATCATGGCCTGAGCCGAAGGCAGACGCTTAATGACTGAGCCACCCAGGCGCCCCAGTACTTCTGGATTTTCTATTGAGTTGACCTGTCTATTCATGTGCCAATATTACAATTTTAAAATTATAGAAGCTTTATGTTACTATTTAGTAGAGCTCGCCCTCTCTCATTGTCCTCCTCTTTCAGGGTGATTCTGGTTCTTCTCACTTTTTTATTATTTAGCTCTTATAAATTGGTGGAGGGTTGAAAGAGGAGCTAATAATAATAGTAATGACAATAGCAATAGATTAAGGATCTACTGTCAGCCCTGTAAAGCACATGTATTAACTCAGTACTTTTCTCAGCAATCCTGTTAAGATAGACACTTTTTTTTTTAAGATTATTTATTTATTTATTTGACAGAGCGAGAGTAGGGGGAGCAGCAGAGGGAAAGGGAGAAGCAGGCTCTCCGCCGAGCAGGGAACCTGATGAGGGACTCGATCCCAGGACTCTGGGATCATGACCTGAGCCAAAGGAAGACACTTAACCGACTGAGCCACCCAGGTGCCCCAAGATAGACACTATCTTAACTTCCCTGTGAAACAGCTAGAAAAACTGAGGCATAGGAAAGGTTAAGTAACTAGCTCAAGGTAGCACAGCTGGTAAGTGGAAAAGCTGAGATTTGAACCAAGACCATCTCACTCCAGAGCTTGGGTTTTCCCCACTACCTGTCAGTTTTAGACCAGACTGACTCGGAAATCCTGGAATCCTTCAACTCCTGGTTTGGAGTTGTCTCCTTTTCTCCTGAAGCCTCAATTTCCTCATTGCTGCCAGGAGGGACCCTTAATTGGAGCCCTCAAAGTCAGGGTGTTCAGGCTGAGTGTTGGTGCCTCTGTCAGGAACCACTCCACCTCACACACACGAGGGAAGGTTGTAGGCAGAAGCAGCCCAGAGCATCCCACCCTGGGACTGGATGGAATGCTGCTGATTAGCTCTCCTTTGACCCAGCTGGGCCTCCTAGGTTTAGCTGTGTTTCCAGCTCCAAGAACAAAAGATCATTCTGCCTGACATTAATTATCCAATTGGACAGCCCCTCACACAATTCCAGAGGGCACCACTCCCTTATGAGCATTGCTCACTCATCCTTTTTCTTCCCATTTTGTGAGTTTTTAGCTTCTTAAACCTGCTTTTCTTTCTCTTGGTGTTGTGAATGGAATTTTTGCCATTGGCTCTTCTCAATGCAGGTAGAAAAATCCCAGTGAGATGAGAGCAGGGATATCCCCTTTGCCAGTAAAGCTGCAGAAGGCTACTCTGTAGAGTAAGAAGACTTGTCAGACAGCTGGACTTCAGATGTTGTTACACCCTCTTTGAGAAAATGTTAATCTCCAAGTATAGCTTCCCATTCTGATGATCTCATCCCCATTATGCCCCTGATGATACATTTCTGTTAACATCTTTGTTTCCTGGGGTGCCTGGGTGGCTCAGTCGATAAGCATCTGCCTTTGGCTCAGGTCATGATCCCAGGGTCCTGGGATCGAGCCCCGCATCAGGCTCCCGCTTGGCGGGAGGCCTGCTTCTCCCTCTCCCACTCCCCCTGCTGTATTCCCTCTCTCGCTGGGTCTCTCTCTGTCCAAAAAAAACCCCAAAAAACAAAACTTTGTTTCCTGTGAGAATGTTGAACTCTACCCCACCCTGTATTCCTGGAAAACAGCAGCAGTGGAAGAAATCTCCCCAGCCTTATGTTCCTGGAAAAGTATTACTGCAAAAAACCACCATTCCCCATTTGAATTAGATAAGACCCCAGATAACACCCTTGTTTATCTAGGATAGGGCCAGACACTTTCCCATCCTTTGTCTCATACAAGATTAGCTGAACTATTTGTCCCTTTTGATCAGTTGGAACAAAATATTTGTGACCTTGGGGTGCCTATCTGGATCAATCCATAGAGCGTGCAACTCTTGATCTTGGGATTGTGAGTTCAAGCCCCATGTTGGATATAGAGCTTATTTTTAAAAAGGTAAAAAGTAGGTATTTGTGACCTTGATATGACCAAACTTTAGTTAATCTCTTCTCCCCACAGGACCCTAAACTCTGAGGTACCATCAGCTTGGGCAGCATGAGAATGCAGAATAGCCCCTCAACATCCCTCAGGAAAATCAGGTGACAAAAGAGAAGGAGGAGGAGAGGGAGGAGAGGGAGAAGAGAAGACGTTCCTTGATCAACTGTCCAATGCCTGTTCTTTTTTTCTAGCAACTCCATAAAAGCAAAACCTTTTTCTGCCTGACCTTTGAAAGGCAGATCTTGTGGTCAGAGCTTCCTATCACTGTAGTTTTTCCCAATAAAGTCTCTCTTTTAAGCCCAGATTTTTTTCACTTGACACCTGCAAGGTTTTGGGAGAGTTTTCACTGTTAAGCCCCAAAAGACAGTTATTGCCATGTCTTCTTCCCCAGCTCTCCCAACCCCCTCAAGCACCGTGCCTGGGATGGGATTAAAGGCTTCTGCTAGATTTCATATTTAAACAGAGTTTGAGAGTCTGTGTCTCATTTAAGTTAATACCTAAGATGCGCCTGAGAGTGCAGGCGCAGAATGAATCTGGCAGAGGGCTTCTTGTTGCTGAGAATTTGATTTCAGCTAGTAACAGGATCCTATTGGCTTAGCTAGGGGAGAATCCTCTGGTGCTTTCTGGACCTACTAACTAATGCCACATGGGACAATAAATGCCTTCTCCCCTCTTCCAATTTAATCAGTTTGGTTGTCCTTGTTAGCAACGACATAAACTGCTGGTGGCTGTTTTGAGGCAGAAAAGGGCCCTATTGGAAAGATTTTAGGCAAGGAAAGCTGGAGAGGTAGGCATGGAAAGGGGCTGGAATCAAGGGAAGTGGCAGCAGAGACCTTCTAGCCAGGATGCTTTCCTTGGCCCTGGTGCCCCAGACATGCCTCCGAATGGAATATGGTATCTCTGGAACTTCCTGTGGTTGTTAGAGTGATGTCCTCCCCTCCCCTCCCCACTAAGATATACATATCATAACCCCAGGAATTTGTAAATATGTTCCCTTATATGGATGGCAAAAGGACTTGGCGCAGATATGATCAAGCTAAGGATCTTGAGATGGAGAGATTGTCTTGGATTATTCTGGTGGGCTCAATGCAGTCATGGGGTCCTTATAAGTGAAAGGAGGAGGCAGGAGAATGAGAGTCAGAGAAACAGGTGTGACAAAGGAAGCTGAGATTGGACTGATAAAATTACTGATGGGGGCCACAAGTCAGGGGATGCAGACAGGCTCTAGAAGCTGGAAAGGCAAAAAACCATTCTCTCCTAGAGCCTCCAGAAGGAATGCAATCCTGCTGACTGCTTCATCTTAGCACAGTGAAACCCATTTTAGACTTCTGACCTCCAGAACTGTATGATGACAAATTTGTATTGTTTTAACCCACAAAAGTTTGTGGTAAACTTGTAAATATAATTTACAAATAATTTTTTAAATATGCAACATTTGTAAACAATATGGGATTCCTGGGTATGGGTCCCAGCACGTATTTTTCAAGGACTCCCAAGTGATTTCCAATGTGCAATCAGGGTTGAGCACCTCTGCAGACATCTAAGAGAGCTGGTAAATTAATGCTGGCAGAATTCTGCATTCTTTTAAATACTAAATGCATACACTAAATATTTTGATACTCACAATACTTTGTGAGCTACGTTTTATTTTCTTCAGTCTAAATGCAAAGAGATTGAATCCAGAGAGAGCGAGTTCAAAATCAACCAATTAGGAAGTGTTGCTGACAGGATTTGAACTCAAGCCTTTTTGCCTTGCCACACTGAGTCTTAACTCCATCATACTGCTGATGCTGCTACTACTCCTGTCAAATTGAGAGACTTTATTTTTTAGAGCAGTTTGTTACTGCTTGAGGAATGCTTTTGGTTTCCATCATGGGATGCTATGCCCCTTGGGTCTTTTTTTTTTTTAAGATCTTATTTATTTATTTGACAGAGAGAGACACAGCGAGAGAGGGAACACAAGCAGAGGGAGTGGGAGAAGGAGAAACAGGCTTCCCACAGAGCAGGGAGCCTGATGTGGGGCTCGATCCCAGGACCCTGGGATCATGACCTGAGCCAAAGGCAGACGCTTAACGACTGAACCACCCAGGCACCCGCCCCTTAGGTCTTTTGCCTAAGAGATGAGCTGGAAAGACGAGCTAAAGGAAAAATGTGGAATAAAGGTCGGTGCATACAAGCAGATGAGCAGTAAAGGTCAGATCTTGGGGTCTAGCTGGTGACAGTTTCACAGCCTTCTTTGAATCCTTGCTGGCATCTAAATGTTTACAGATATCAAGTCACCTCTTGACTCCAACTCCTCCCAATTCCTCCTCTTCCTAACATAAAAATGAAAGAGGACCTCAGCTCCCTCCATTTTGACCTCAAACTTTCTAGTTGGGTTCTTCTTTCCACTTGTCTCTTGGCTCAAGTGGAAGAACCTGAGGGCAAAGCATCCCCTGAAGGGAACCAAAGCTACCCCCTCAAATAATAAGGACTGCCCTGAGCCAGCAAGGCCCCGTGATTGACTCCAAGACAGTGACTGATTTGACCCTCAGTACCTACCTTCACATACCCACCCACCTTTGCCCCACCTTTTCCTTTTATAAATATGGAACTATTTTCAGCACTTTGGAAATAGTCTTTGAGACATTAGTCCACTGTCTTCCTGGGGTTGGCCTCACTGAAATAAATTTCTTTCTTGTTTCACCACCACCTGTCTCTCTGCCTTTGGATTTTGTCGGCATTGAGTGGGCGAACCTGGTCTGTTAGGACCACCCAGGAGCTTGGGCTACAAAAGAAGTTCAAATTTCATGTTAAGTTAAGATTGTTCATTAGGACATAGTCCATCACCTTCTCAGTCTGCTGGATTCCTGAATAAAGTCACTTTCCTTACCCCAGCATCTTGCCTCTCCACTTATTGACCTGTTCCACTATGAGTGGAACAAGCTTGGACTTGGTTACATCACCACTTTCCCTCCAGAGCTGGATGTGTTCTCTGAGGGCCTGACCCCTTCTTCCCCGAGAACAACTTATTTTAACTTGGGCTTTCTTCCCCAATCTTTCTACTCAGAAAGATTTGAGATGGAAGGACGATGGAACCTTAGTCTTGGGCCATGGCCCTGTTTCAGGTGGATAAAGTAATGAAGATAATGGCAATCATATTCAACTAAAAAAAAAAAAAAATCCTGTGGGGCACCTGGGTGGCTCAGTCGGTTAAGCGGCTGCCTTTGGCTCAGGTCATGATCCCAGTGTCCTGGGATCAAGCCCCACTTTGGGCTCCCTGCTCAGCAGGGAGTCTGCTTCTCCTTCCCCCTGCTCTTGTGCTTTTGCTTGTTCTCTCTCCCTCTCAAATAAATAAAATCTTTTTTAAAAATCCTGTATAGGGGCGCCTGGGTGGCTCAGTCGTTGAGCGTCTGCCTTCGGCTCAGGTCATGATCCCAGAGTCCTGGGATCAAGCTCTGCATCGGGCTCCCTGCTTAGCGGGAAGCCTGCTTCTCCCTCTCCAACTCAATCTGCTTGTGTTCCCTCTCTCGCTGTGTCTCTGTCAAAAAAATAAATAAAATCTTAAAAAAAAAAATCCTGTATAACATCAAATTGCTACTTTTTAATTTTGCTCCAGTATTAACAACACTGGATTTATCCCACTCTGTCCACCCACTCCCTGGCCCTTTAAGGTAGGGTAAAGCTAGCTGGCATACATGGACTACATTTATAGGGATTCTGTCCAATATGAGTTCTTTGATATTCAATAAAGTGAGAATTCTAGTTGAAAGATTTTGCACAGTTGTGACACTCATGAGATTGCTCTCCAGTATGAGTTCTCTATGCCTAATAAGTAAAGAACTCCAGCTGAAAGATTTTCCACACTGAGGATACTCATGCAGTTTCTCTTCAGTATGAATTCTCTGATAACAAAGTGAGAACTCCGACTGAAGTATTTCCCACACTGAATATATCCATAAGGCTTCTCTTCAATGTGAGTTCTCTGCTGTGAAATAAAGCCAGAGCTCTGAAAGAAAGATCTCCTATATTGACTATACTCATAAGGCTTCCCTCTATTATGCTTTCTTTGATAAATATTAAAATCAAAGATGTGACTGAAAGATTTCCCAAACGAATTACAACAGAATAGTTTCTCTTCAGTGTTAGTTTTTGATGCCTAATTAGTTGAGATGTCCTACCAAAAGCTCTACCACATTCATGACATTCATGGGGTCCCTCTCCAATATGAATTATATAATGTCTAACAGGGAAGTCCAGCGGAAAGGCATCCCATGTTGATTATTCATAGTTTTTCTTGGGGATGAGTTCTTTAGACTGTTGAATAAACTTTATTGACAAATTTTCTGAAATTGAAGCATTCTTGTATTCCTGAAATAAACTGGTCATAGTGTTTTGCTTTAGATACACTGCTGGTTTGATTAAATACTTTCTTTTCTCTCTTTTTAAAATATTTTTAACATATATTTATATTCGTAGATGAGTCTGGATGATAAATTTCTTTTTTATACCATCTATCAGATGTGGGTATTATGTTATCTTCATTTAATATTGTGTGAAGCTGTCCATTTTGTTTTGATGTGGAATTATTTAACAATTTGGAATAGTTAATGTTAGATTTAAAGTCAGCTATAAAGTCTCCTGGGCTTTGTGTCCATGTCACTTCCATGATAATTATTCTATTTGAGTTTTCTGCTGCTTCTTGGGTCACTTTTGTTTATTTATATTAGGAAAGTGTCCATATAGTTCTGTGTAAGGTCTTATAATTCATCTTTTCTGTACCTGAGGTTATCTTTTTTCTCATTTATAATATTTTTGTTTTCTGAATCAGGCTTGGGAGGGGTTTATCTATTATCTTAACCTTTCCTTTCTCTTCATTCTCCATTTCATTAACTTTGGCTTTAATCTCAATTAACTTGATAAATGTTTCATTTTTGGTTTTTTATTACTGTTTTTCCAATTCCTTAAAGTAAAATATTCTTTTTGATAATTCTACTTTAATAATACAGCCAAGGCCATAATTTTTCCTGTTATACAGCTTAGCTGTGCACCATTTATTTTGTTGTGTTCTCATTTTTATTATTTAAAAAAAAAGATTATTTATTTGAGAGAGAGAGAGAACGCACATGCATGCATGAGTGCCAGGGGAGGAGCAGAGAGGAAGAGAGAAATCTCAAGCATACCCTCTACTGATCGCAGAGCCTGATGCAGGGCTTGATCCCACAACCCTGAGATCATGACCTGAGCTGAAATCAAGAGTCAGATGCCCAATGAACTAAGCCACCCAGGAACTCCATGTTCTCTCTTTTAAGGTAGTTTATAATCTGATTTTATTTTCTCTTTGGTTCAAGGATTAGTTTGGAAGTTATTTCTTAATGCTCAGGAAATTAAGATAATTTTATAATCTTTTTATTATTTACCTATACTTTATTATTTACTCATACTTCTGTTAATTTATGATTAGATAATGTCACCTATAAAAATTTATACTTTAATATTAAAGTTTTTTGTGATTAAGCACACATATATTCTTGAAACCATAGGGTACAAAAATCCTATATACACCTATTAAATTGAACTTATTAATTTTTATTCAATTTTTCATTGTTTATTTCATATACTAGATATGTCTGATTCCAAAGGCAACATATTAAATTCCTTCTCCACAATTGCTTTTTCTTTTCTTTGCTCTAATCAAGTTCTCCTTGTATCTCAAATTGATTTTTGTTTTAAGTGCCATTTTTTAGTTGCATATAGGTTTTAAATTATAATTTCTTCTTTTACAGTACCTTGCTCACACCGAAATGTCTTTGCTCTCTTCAAACCTCTTTTTTTTTTTTTAAATTTTATTTATTTGAGAGAGGGAGCGAGAGAGAGAGCACAAGCGGGGGTGAGGGGGAGGCAGAGGGAAAAGCAGACTCCCCACTGAGCAGGGACCCTGACACAGGGCATGATCCCATGACCTGAGCCGAAGGCAGATGCTTAACCAACTGGGCTACCCAGGTGCCCTTCTTTTATGATCTTCCATTGGCCATATTTTTCTAAGTATAATTGAAGCCCCTATGAGCGGGTGGATGATTCTCATGTGGCCTTTGAATTGTTTTCTCCAGGCATTCAAGGACTGCTTGTTGAGCAAGTGACCCAAAGCATGTACATCTCCCAGCTCTGCCACTTCTACTTCTGTCCCTTTGCACAACTTGCTGAGTTTCCTTCTGTTCACCCACAAATCAGGAAGAATACTGCCGGCCTGGGAAGGTTATTGTGCGCACTAAGATACTGAAATGAAGCCAGGGCTCTGATGGTTGTCCAGATTGTTGGCTGTCATTAAATGCCAGCTTTGAAGAGTAATAAGGGGGGTTGTTTCTGTGTTCTGTGATCCGAGGCTCTGAGGAAAGCCAGGTCTCAGCTTGTGAACTAGGCCATTTTCTCCAGCCTTCAGATGACTCATAATTCTACCTCATCCATTTCTACAAGTGCAGCTGCCTCTCCCCCAGATGTTACATTTGCATCCTTTTCTAGCAGACAACAGTCCTTGTCTCAAGCTCACAAAAAAAGTCTGAGCATCCTCCTCATCCAGACTGTTAGACTTTTCCTCCCTAACCAATCTCCACATTTCTGTGAGAACTGAGATTCATTCCACTAGAATCAAACCACTAGTTCCCTTTAGGTTGCCAACCCCAGGCACAGTGTCTGCCCCCATACCCTCCAGCAGATCCAGTGCTTCCCATTGAGATACACCATCCCTTATGGCACAGATCAGCACCCACCGATAGAAACTTGCAAATCATGTATAACCCATGCTTTAGTTTGCTATCAATGCAGAAACAAATTACCACAAAGTTAGTGGCTTGAACAATACAGATTTGTTATTTTACCATCCTGGAGGTTAGAAGTCTATCACTGGGCTGAAATCAAGGTGTCTCCAGGACTGTGTTCATTCTGAAGGCTCTAGAAAATGAGTCCATTTCCTTGCCTTTACCAGCCTTTAGAAGCCATTCACATTCCTTGGCTTATGGCCCTGCATCACTCCAATCCCTGCTTTTGTCATCATCTCTTCCTCTCTTACTCATACCCTTCTGTCTCCCTCTTATAATGACCTTTGTGATGACACTGGGCCCATGGGGATAATCCAGGATGATCTCCCTGTTTCAAAATCCTAACATAATTGATCACAACTGCAAAGTCACTCTGGCCATCTGAAGCACCATTTTCACAGGTTCTGGGGACCAGCAGTGGACATCTGTGGGGCCGTCACTGTGCCTCCCATGATCCCCCAGATTCAAAGACACTGAGCCCTGATGGCAAACTCGTGAATGTAATGGTGAGTGCTGCTGATATGAATTATGTGTGGGTGGGAAAAGATGGGAAACCACCAGCTTCATATATTCAAATCCTGCATCATCTCAACCTACTTTAAGGGAAGTGGGAACTCTTCACTTCAGAGATGAATTTCTCTGGCCTTCTAAAGCAGTCAACTGGATTTCAAATTTGGTCACTTTCAGTAAATGACCCCAAACCTCAGGGGCCCTGGATGAGCTGCTAGGCAAGCTCACCCTCATCTGTTCACCCCCTTAGGGGATGATTTCTCCTCTCCTCATTCACCACCCAACATCATGTAGCCTTGTCACAGTTTCAGCTGATAACACCACTTCCATTTCCCTGAGGAAACAGAAAACCCCAGCATCCTTAATGACCTCATCTCATGGAAGTTACACAGCTTGACTTCTGCCAACCCTGTGGATGGAAGCAGTCATAAGCCCAGCCAGATTCTAGGAATGGAGCAAAGGCAACGCATTTGTGGCCATATCTGAAACCACCACAGATGTGAACGCAGTCAGCTCACCTCCTTCAGTGACCATCTTCTGGCAACACATCAGTGTGTGACGTTTCAGGATGAATTGACCTCGTTTCAGGACATGGCTGCGGCCTTCACTAGTGGGCACTGGGCATCATTGTGAGGTCACTCCCAAGGTGAATAGACATCCCTACATCATCAGGACTTGGAAAAGGAACTGCTGATGTTCTCCATTCAAAACTGCTCTGTCTCCCCTGGAAAGATCTCCCAACTGTGTAGTGGGAGGGCAGCACTGGTAAGTTCTTCAGCCCCTATATGTTTAATCTCTCAGAGAAGTTAGCACGTGGGGGCGCCTGGGTGGCTCAGATGGTTAAGCATCTGCCTTCGGCTCGGGTCATGATCCCGGGGTCCCGGGATCGAGCCCCACGTCTGGCTCCTGATTCGGCGGGGAGCCTGCTTCTCCCTTGCCCTCTGTCTCTCCCCGCTCATGCTCTCGCTCTCTCTCTGTATCTCTCTGTTTCAAATGAATAAATAAAATCTTTAAAAAAAAATTTTAAAAAAGAAGTTAGCACGTGAAGATGTTTAAATGTGATATAGCAGCCCTGCGCCCTATGCCTGATGCATGATTCAGGCAATAGGACAGCTGGTGTGCCATCAACATTCTCCAGGCACCTGGCCTCCTGGCTCCTCTAGCCTGTCTCCAGGGGCTCTTCATTTCTGTAGAGAAAGGAGTGAGACTCTCTCACTCCAGAAGGCATGACTGTGCCTCACCCTTGTCAGCATGAGCCCAAGGGCTCTTAAGAGGTGTGCTCAGCAGCATTCACCCAATATCTGATGAGTATAAGTTCAATTAGAACACGTTTTGAAATATTATGCACAACTCAAAGAGAGCAGAGGTGAAGTTGTGGAGCAAGGGGTGGGATGGCTGCAGGTTACAGGCTGTGTGATGGGAGAAATGATTTTAATCTGTCCTTTCACGTAAAAAAATGAAATGCGGGCATCAAACACATGCCCTAACGCTGCCAGTTTCCTGCTGCTTAACTTGGTGATGAGCATCCAGCCAGGGTAGTTCCTTCCCTTGAAGGAGTCCTGTAGGAAAAGTGGAAATGTGAATCGAATGAACATTCCCGGGAATTGCCCACGCTGGCCTGGGGTTTCCTTCCCTCTAGGTCTCCAATGGTTGTTCAAGATTCCCATTCCCTGAACCTAACATTCCCTGCATGTTGATGATGTTCTAAGGATCAGAAAGAGCCACTCATCCTAAACTCATTTGGAATCTTGGGCCGGAGGGTCTGCAGCCTTGCATGGAGTCTTCTAGAACTGGTCCGACAATGTGTTTTGTTTCAATGCTGCTTAAATATCAAATTATTAATGAAAAGATATTTAACAGGTGGTAAAAACACAGATTCTATCACAGAAATAGTTTATTTATCCTTGTTCTCTTTTAGTCCTTGTCCATATGCATAAATACTTTACCACAAATATAGTATCAGTGCACAGAATTTTTGGTACCTGGCTTTTCAAACTTAACATTATAAGCATTTTCAGGTTTCACTAGTATCATTTTTAATGACCAAATGAGCAAATTGTAATAGCAAATCAAGTGAGTGAAAAATTAAATGTTTTTCCAACCTATATTCATTAGCAACGACTCCCCACCAATTTGCTTATTTACTCATGGGCAGGGTGGTCTCCCTGGTTGTCCTTTGGTCTTGAGAACTTCATCACTCAATGCTGCTTTTCACATTCAGTTCTGAATGCCAACCAGATCTGTTCGTGTTACGTTGCAGGATCAGGCTGAAAAGGCATTGTCTCTTCAACTGGCTCAGCCGGAGGGCTATGAGGTAGGCTGTTTCTTCTTGCATTTCACCCCACTGTGTGTCTTCTGATGCCCAATGAGGTGTGAGCTCTGGGTGAAGGCCTTTCCGCATTTGTTGCACGTGTAGGGGCGCTCCCCGGTGTGCGTTCTCTGGTGCCTGATGAGATGGGAGCTCTGGCGGAAGGCTTTCCCGCAGTCCTGGCACTGGTAGGGCTTGGCTCCGGTGTGAGTCCGCAGGTGCTGGGAGATGGCCGAGCGGTCATTGAAGGTCCGGCCACACTCATGACATTCAAATGGCCTCTCTCCTGTGTGGACTCTCTGATGCTGTGTGAGGGAGGAGCTCTGAACGAATGCCTTCCCACAGTCCTGACACACATACGGCTTCTCTCCTGTGTGGATTTTTTTATGTACAGAGAAGTATCTTGGGTTTCGGAAAGTTTTGCCACATTCGCTGCATCTGCAAACTTGGCTCCCTTTGTGGATTCTTGTGAATGTGATCTGCTGAGCGCTCCGGTTGAAGGCTCTCCCACAACCACTATTTTCTCTGGCTTTTTCCCCTTTGTGGCCCTTCTGATGAACTTTTACACATGGACCGCGCGTCACCTTCTTAACCTGCGAGCCACGCTTGCGCAAGCGTTTTCTAGGGAGAGTTTTCTGGAGTGAGATATGGCTTTTGACAAGGCTAGTGTTTCCCCGGGATGGGGAGCTTTTCTGAGGGAGGGTTTCTTCCTGAGTTGGCCCCACCTGCTTCAGTACTGTGTCCAAGACTTCCTGGGCCTCACCCTGTGAGACGTCTCTTGACGTAGAGGACCAGGTGTCATCCCTTGAGAATTCTTCCATTTTCAGGTCGTGGGCTGGTTCTTTCTCAGGAATGTCAGACTTTGGAGTTAACTCTTTACTTTCCAGTGTAGACTCCCACCCTGAAAGTACCCAAAAGGTGTGGATATAGTAGAGAGAAACTGCTAAATGGGCTGACAGTATGACATAACCAAGTATTCAAAAGTTGTTGTTTTTTTTTTCCAAGTACAGTCATACAACCTGGGGGAAGTATGAAAAGCAGTGAAGCAACAGAGAGGAACATGAGCTTGGCAATCGGGGATGGGGCTAGAACTGGGAGCACTCTCCTAGCTCTCCGACTCCTCTTATGCCTTCAAGGTGGGCAGCAAGTCAGTCCTTCACTGGACCTGAGGCTGCTGCCGTCCACACAATGCCCACCCCTCTAGGTCCACAGGGCCGGCTGAAGGCATGGACTGTGCATGGAACATTCGAGGGCATGCCCAGTTCTCACACTAGGCCCAGAGAAGGCAAGAGCCCCAACTCAGGGCCTCTGGTGCTCCCAGAACCACAAGGATGGAATGGCCAGCATGGGCACAGCCTTACCCACAGAGACCAGGTGTCCAAAGGTTTCCAACATCACATCGTGGTACTCGGTCCTCTGCGTCGGGTCCAGCAGCCCCCACTCTTCCTTGCTGAAGTCCACGGCCACATCCAGGAAGGTCACTGGTTCCTGTAATGCCACAATCTGTGCCTGCTCAGCAGGAGGGTCATTGACAGGGACAGAAGGAAGGACGACTGGGGCCTCCCAACAGAGTCCGCTGTGCTGAGGACGCTCCTGCTCTGGGGTTTGTTTAGAAACACTGACTTGGGCCGTAAGAGGCCCAGAGAGTCCATTCTCACAAAATCAGAGGCCGGGGCCCAGGCTGGAGGCAGGTCCTTGCTTCACTAGGAGCTACAAGTGCCGTAAGCAGACTGCCTCCACTCTACCCAACCCTGTATGCAGCTCACCCTTTCCCTGCAACTTCCCACAGAAGACTGCCCCCAAGACAAGCCCCCTCCTAGGCACACCCCGTTCTCCTGGGAATAGTCCCTCCACATGTGGGAGAACCAGCCCCTGCCTTTGTGGACTGGGGCTGCTTCGGGGTGGGGTGGCCGGAGGCTGCGCTGAGATCAGTCCTTTCTGGGCAGCTGGCCAGAACTCTGGCATGAAGAGGGCTTCCAATGGCACTCTACCTGGATCTGGGAGGCCTTTTGCCCATGAGGGGCAGAGCCTGCTTCAGAAAGAAGGAGAGAAAGCAGAACCATTAGACCAGGACTAGACAGGTGTTCCTCTCTCTCATCACCTGGAAGCCCCTGAAAACAGCCTTGCCTAAAGCCTACTTCAGACCACTGATTATGTGAGAGCCAATAAATTCACCCTATGCTTGAGCCAGTTGCGAGCCACTTGCAGCAGAATCTTGAGAATGCCACGCACGGCATCATTCGGTCGTACTCTCTGACCTCCATAGTTAGCAAGACAGGGGTACTGCTGTTTCATTTGTGCCCTGGCTCTGGGCTATTTCTGAAGCAAATCCCAGACATTTTTTCTATCATAAACACCTAAATATGCATTTCTGAAGGACAAGGGCTCTCTTGTTCTCACCCAGATCCAGACATGGTCTGCATGCCCCTGCCTGGGGCTCCCAAGTGTCTATAAACACTTGGCCCCTTCCTTTTGCTTCCAAATTTCTTGACTTCCAGTCACTGTGCCCTTTCTTGGTCTCCGTGGTGGCAGCAAGGCAGTCCAGCCCTTCACGCTCAGAAACTCTGAAAGGCCTGGCTGGTGGAAGATGGGGTATGGGGGAGGTCACCTCACAGGGGATGCTGTGACCAGAGAAGGAAGGGGTGGCACTCCCCACTCACCTCAGGTGGTGCCTTCGCTGGCCAGGTAGTCATGTGCTCCTCCTCCTCTTCCTGAGGAGCTGTGGTCTGGAGAGAGCAGGTGGGGTCCTGGGCAGGTAATGCTGGGAGACATGAGCACAGAGTCAGCCAGGTGTAGTGCTACATCCAGGACAGGGCAATGACAGCCATGTTTCTCTCTGGGACCCATGGGGCCAGCACACACATCGTATCCTGCTGTTGCTGCTGTGAGGGCTTCTGTGCCCACCCTTTTCCTCACCAGCTCAGGTCCCCACTCTGGCTCCTCTTCACAGCCCATGGCCCAAATCCCCACACCTGGATAGCTCAGGGTGCATCACCCCATGTGACTATAGGGCACTGGTGTCCCCACTGCTGAGACCCCGATCTCACTCCCTCCCTCTCCAAGAACTGTTCTGGACCCAGTCCCTCTTCCAAGGCAGCTGCCTCATCTCCCCATTCGCCTCAGCAGCTGGCCTCACACCTGTCCTCAGAAGCAAAGACCCCATTTCTGGCCTCCAAGTACTCCACACTCTTCCTCTTTCCCTTTTCCATGGAGATTGGGACTTCCTCTGATTCCCAGGACTGGACCTATTCTTGTAACACACGCCCATCTTGATGAGAATTTTATCAAGTTTCCTCCACCTCAGAAAACAGTTCTACCTGGCTTTACGGCCCCCTTTCAATCACAGCTGCTTCATGCCTGACTCTTCATCTGTCCCCAACTGGTCCATGGGCTTCTATAATGATGACTCCACACCCACTATCAAGGGGAACACATGACGTGACCCAGGCTGGCCCACCAGGCTGCTGCTTTCTTCTGGCCACAATGATTAGATCATGCATGAATACAGGGCCCACAGCTAGACAATCAGAGCCAAAGAGGCTTTTGTTGGAACACTTAGGAAAGAGCACTCTGTGCAGGGAGCCCCCACATGGAGACAGCTTGCCTGTGAGTGAAGCTGACAGACGCCAGCAGAACTATGATAGAGGAGAGAAGATGAGTCCTGAGAACACTACAGGAGCTCCTGGGTCCAGCCATGCCTAAAGCTTGTAGATCGCCCTGGGACTTTTTGAGTAGATTCTCCTCCCTGGGCAATCACAACCAAGAGTCCCAACTAACTTGCTGATCACAAATGCAGGATTCTCAGAGTTCTCTGGAAAGCCTCTTCCCACCGTCCTCTGTGATATTAACTGATTTCCCATCCACCCCCAAGATGTAAAATGTAAGACCGACTGGCTTTCATCTCATGAGCTCTACAACTGTCTCCTTGGCATCTCTATCAGTTTCTTATTGCTGTAACAACTTGCCACAATAGTGGCTAAAAACAATGCAAATTTGATTTCTTATGATTACAGAGATTAGAAGTCTGACACCAGCCTCACTGGGCTAAAATCAAGGTGTTGGCAGGGCTACCTCCCTTTTGGAGGCTCTGGGGGAAAATATATTCCTCACCTTTTCCAGTATCTGGAGGACACCTAAAATACTTGGCTCCTGGCCCTTCCTTGTGACACCCTGCTTCGGGGTCACGTGTCTTCTCCACCTCTAATGTTCATGACTGCCTCTTTGTAGGTACCCTTGTGATTACATTTGGGCCCACCCAAATAATCCAGGATAATCTCCCCATCTCGAGATCCTCAATTTAATCAATGGCATCTGAAAAGTCACTTTCACTGTGTGAGGTTACATATTCGGGTAAGCAAGGAAGCAGTGTCCGTGTTCCATGGAACTCAGCCTGACAGAAATCAAGTTTCATGCAATCTCACCCCCAAATGCACCCTACACATACACTCCCATCTCAGCTCCCCACCACTGTCACTCCTGCCCTAGCCACACCTCGAGGAGGGCATGGTGACAACTCTGGGTGGCCAATCTGCTTCTCATTTTGACCCTGTTCTCCATCCACCATCCAGAGCAAGCTGCACCCTGGTAAATCTTTAAAGCTCAATCAGAGTATGTCACATACCTCTAGGGAGGGCTCATGGATCGGTTCCCACTGCTTTAGAATAACACTTCTCATTGCTTTAGAACAACATGAAAATCTCTTCAAGGGCCCTGCCAGCCCTGCCCTGCTCCCTTCTACTAGAGACCTACCCAATTTCTCTCTGATTTTGGAGTATACTGTTATTGCTCCCATTTTGGGCCTTCACAGGTGATGCTCCCCTGCTTGGCACATCCTTCCTGCCCACTTCTTCTTCTTTTTTTTAAGATTTATGTATTTGCAAGAGAGAGAACATGCATGTGCATAATTGGGGAAGGGGGAGAGGGGAGCTGGAGAGGGAGAGAAGCAGACTCTCGGCTGAGCATGGAGCCTGCCCTGGGGCTTAATCTCATGATCTGAGCCGAAATCAAGAGTCAGCCACTTAACTGACTGAGCCACCCAGGCGCCCCCTTCCTGCCCACTACTGAGTTCCACTCCACACCAAGTGTTGGCTATAGCAACTTGCCTCCAGGAGCCCCGCCAGCACCCTTGAGTTCTTGTCAACCCCACCATTGTCACATGCATATTTGTTTGTCAAATTCCCATCGTTCCTGCTGGACCTAAGGTTTGTTGAGCTCATGAGTCTAAGTCTTGACTGTTTTGGTCACCACTTTACCCACATCACCCACCAAGTGCAAGACATCAGAAGGCACTCTGGGAGGGGTGCCTGGCTGGCTCAATTGGTAGAGCATGTGACTCTTGATCTTGGGATTGTAAGTTTGAACCCCACGTTGGGTGTAGAAATTACCTGAAAAAATAAAATCTTAAAAAAAAAAAAAGAATGCATTCTGGGAATATGCCTAAGTGACTAAAATCATGTTTTCTATTAGTTGTAGTGCAGCAGGGATCCCAAAAGGGTAAAAATGAAGGATTTAAATGTAAGCTTCTCTCAGAAGCCTGGGGAGGGCTGGTTAAAGTGTAGTCCCAGACCCTACCCAAAGGTTTCAGTAGCTGTGAGGTGTGGCCTGAAACTTTCCATTTCCAGAGATAGGTCCAGGGATAAGACCATTCTCAGATCCCTTGACCTAGAGACAATGGTAGGTACTTCAGCAAGGAAGTATCTAAAGTTCTGACTCAGGAACATGTTCAGGAGGCAGACGCCCTTGGCCTAAATGGAGAGAGCATGACCCTTCCCCGACCTCTCCCAGGAAGCCTTAATTCTTCCTTCCCCCATCCTCCAAGATGCCCCCAACAGGAGTGTCTCTCACCACCCATCCATTGCACTTACTTTCCTCCTCAGATATCCAGGTTACATCCTCCACCAGGGACACTGCCTCCTGACAGTCCTCTGGGTGCTGCGACTCCACCCACATCCGGAGCTTCCTGGGCAGTGCACCCAGGAACTGCTCCAGCACCAACAGCTCCAGCATCTGCTCCTTGGAGTGCGCCTCGGGCCGCAGCCACTGGCGGCACAGCTCCCGGAGCCGGGCCAGGGCCTCTCGGGGACCCGCCACTTCCTCAAAGCAAAAGCCCCGGAACCTCTGGTGCGCGGCTTCAGGGTCAGCCGGATGCTTGCCTAGCTGTTGAGTGGGCTCCCTGAGCACATCTGGGCTCAGGCCCTCATCTTCAGCATAGAGGGCCCGGATCTGGGCGTTTCGGGGACGAGCTATCTCTTGGTTCAGTGTGAGGACTTCAACAACTTTGATCTTCATCAGGGGATTCCCAGCAGGAAGAGGATCCAATTGAGGGTCCAGCTGAGCTGCAGGATACTCTGTCAGTCAAAAGCACAGCCAGACAGATGGCCAACAAGCACATGAAGACGGTCAACATTATTTGCCACCAGAGAAATGTAAATCAAAATCACTGTGAGATACTACCTCATACTCACTAGGATGACTATTACCAAAGACAGACGGTAACTATTGGTGATGATGTGGAGAAATTGCTGTTGGTGGGAATACAGAATGCTGCACCATTTTGCAAAACAGTCTGACAGCTCCTCAAAAACTTAAACATAGACTTATATTATGACCCAGGAATTCTCCTAGGTATGCATCCCAGATAAACGAAAACAGATGTCAACACCAACACTTGTACGGGAATGTTCATAGCAGCATTATGCATAAGAGCCAAAAAGAGAAACAACTCAAAATGTCCATCAAATGAAGGGTGGATAAATTAAATGTGGTCGGGGCGCCTGGGTGGCTCAGTCGGTTAAGCGACTGCCTTCGGCTCAGGTCATGATCCTGGAGTCCCAGGATCGAGTCCTGCATCGGGCTCCCTGCTTGGCAGGGAGTCTGTTTCTCCCTCTGACCCTCCTCCCTCTCATGCTCTCTGTCTCTCATTCTCTCTCTCTCAAATAAATAAAATATTAAAAAAAATTAAATGTGGTCTACCCACACAATGGAATATTATTTGGCAGTAAAAAGGAATGAAGTACTGACCCATGCTACAGTACGACTAAACCCTGACAATACTATGCTGAGTGCAAGAAGTCAAACACCAAAGGTTATTTATGGTACGATTCCATTTACATGAAATGTGCAAAAGAGACCAATATAGACACAAAGTAGATCAGTGGTTCCCGGAGATAGAGCATTGAGGCATTTGGGGGGTGCTGGCTAATGAAGTTTTTTTGGAGGGTGATGAAAATGTTCTGAAATTAGATTGCAGTGATGGCTACACAACCTTGTAAATATAATAAAAACCAGTGAACTGTACACTCTCAACAGGTGAACTTTATAAATTATATTTCAAAACAGAGGGGAAGAAAAGAAGAAGCAAGGAGGATCAAGAAGAGACCTATGATGCTGTATAGGTCTGCAGCCACACACAGGGAATAGAACCTGATCCTGCCTCCATGGGGGCCAAGAAGATGACTGCGAAAGTCAGGGGCTCTATGTCAGAAGAGCATCTGCTGAACACAACCCTAGAATGGCCCCAAAATGCTAAGGAGGACACACAAACCAACAGGACGTGAGAAAGCTCTTTACAACTCCAAGAAGAAGTGCTAATTGACTAAATGACTTAAAAGCTTGAAAAACAGTAAACAGAAAAAAATGTAACCACGGATTATAGTTTACTTCCAATTAGATGTTGATTTATAAACACAGAAATGTCAGGGCTGATGTCTGTCAAGAACAAATGGACCCTCTCAACCTTGCTGTTTTGAATATACATGATTAGCACAATTCTACCTGGAAGGGAATTTACAGCATGAACTCAAAGCCTGAGCAACGAATGCCCAGGGAAATACCGGGGGACTTTCACCAGATTAATCTACTCGTGGTCAGGGAGCTCTCCAAAGAGGACACAGATGTAAACACACCAAGGGAATGAGTATTCGGAGACAAAGGCCAGACCACATATGACGGTAGAACTCTGACACTGAAACCTGTGGCAACAAGCCCAGACCGTCAGAACTTGTTTAACGACTGCCAGTTTCTCTTTTCCACCCCGCAAGTCAGTAACCCCCAGTGAGAACGTTCCTTTTTTTCGCTGTAACTCTCCCCAGTCCCCGCCTCCCTTGCTGCAGTGGGCTCCCAGGAGATAGCCTCTGCCTATCCTCATTTGGGTGGTCTTTTTCCCACGACACTTTGCTGAGCAATGAATGGCATATGATGGCGCAAAACTGGAAAACAGGCAGTGTTAAAACACGGCTCAAGAAAATTGCGAAGGATTCATATGTAAGCATTAAAAATAACATTGTTTTTAGTGTGATGATTACAACGCAGGAAAGCTCCTGCCACGTGAAGCAAAAAAGCGGAGCAGGAAATTACTGGTGTGGAGTCACTGTAGCTGTGTTATTAAAAACAAAACAAAACACAAAAACAACCCAAGTCGTAAAGACACGAAGAACAGCCGCTGCCCGCCTAAGTCGCGCCAGGTTTTTTCTCCTCCGTGCCCATCATCCGAGCACCTGCAGATTAAATCGGCCGCCACGCATTTTTCTAAGCGGTGCTCGGCGGCTGGGCTTCCAGAAGCGCGGCGTTGCCGGGGAAGCGTCTCGGGCGGAGGCCGCAGCCACAAGCACACGTTTCCGCGCGCGTTCGGGAAACTGAAGCAAGCCTCCGTCCCCCTTCCCCCGGGGAAATGGGGCGACACCGCCGAGGTCCCCACAGCCAAGCCCGGATCCCCCCGTCCCGAGAGCGCAGGCCGCCACTTCCGGCCGGGCCAAGAAGTGCGTCACGCGCCCGACACAGACGCACTACAACTCCCAGGAACCTCCGCGGCGCACGCTTCCGGTGCCGCCATGTTGAGGCTCTGGGTCCGGCCCAGGCCCTGACCAGACGGCGGCCCCTTGGCTAGTTGCTGGGCCCTGAGCTGCGGCCTCTTCCGCTCTCGTTCCCTCCCCCGACCCCCCGCGACGGCGGACGCGCCCTGGGACGGCGCGGGCGCAGCCGGAACTTCCACACCCACCTTGCTGGTCTGCAAGTTTTCTTTGGGCAAGTGCGGGGCGGGGGAGAGCGCGGTCGCTTCCCCGAGGCAGCGATTCTCCCGTATTCCTAATCCATCTTCGTGCCCCCGATTCGAAATCCTGCCCCCGTTCCCGTAGGGTTTTTTTTCTTCCCGCTCTCCAAATTTCCGGATTACAGACCTTGGCTCGTATGTCGTTTCCTCGGGTTACCGGTTTCATAAACCTAACTAGTGCTGGAAACTGCTGGCGCGCCACCCGAGAAGTGAGTCAGCTCGGGGTCAGGAGTCGCCCGCGATGGGTGGGGCCGCGCCCGCCGCCCCGGACGGGCCTTGGGCGCTTGGGGTTGCAAAACGCGTCCTGGGCCGCGCTTTTTAATCTTGGCCACAGCCACACTCCTTTCCTAGGTTTAAAGCGACTGTGTTCCTTGATAAAAGTAACTACAGCGTTGATCTCCATTTCCGACCTCTTCCCCTAAACTTCTGTACTAATTTCATTTGAGGGCTTCCCTTCCCAACTCGTTTATATCTGCCGTTGTATTTAGCATTCAATTCCCGTCCTGTTCCTTAGGACTTCTGGGGGTTCATCCCCCCCATTCTTGATTTGAAAGCAAAGTTCATGTATTCCCTTTCAGTTAGAGCTCTTAGAGCTTGAAATTTCCCTGAGTAACTCAGGAAGCCAGGGATGGCAATTTCCTCAATTCCCAAGCGGAATTCCGGGGGGAGGTAGCGCTCCCTAGTGGCTCCTTGCTGGGCCACGGGTACCATGTTGAGCAATAATCCTGCATGACACTTAAAATTTTTTTTTATTCTCCACAATGCTTCCCAGCTTTCTAATTTCCAAAACTTGTTTTTTATTCCTTGGTTAATCACAGAGATTATTTAGTACTTTATCTCTTAAGAAATTAACTGTAGGTTCATTTTATTCCACTCCATCCCCCTTATTTCTCCTTTAATCCTGATCATGTATTTTGTTCCTCCTCTTGTCCTTGGGGGCACCAGGGCAATTTCTCAAAATCTTGAACTGAATGCTCATTCAAAAATATTAACTCTTACCGTTTTAAGTTTTAGAGCCTCGGTAGGTTTGGTTGTTGGGAACTCTGATCATTGTGATGCTGAGAGGCTCAGTGGATCTGCAGTCTGGCTCTCCCTGCTGTTAGCAGCCCTTCAGGACAACACACATTCTGCAGGGTAATCGTAAAGCATCTACTGGGTGCTATGCAACGAGATGGGTCACAAGCCTGGAAGCCACTGGTAAGTGTCATTCTAGGCACTGCAGTTCTCTAAATCTCTTATTCTTTGGACCATCCCCTAACCACTGTCTGTGCCAGCAAGTATTCACCCCACTTCACAAAGAAGGTGAAACCTCTTAAGTTTACCAGCTGGCAGAGTTGGAAATGGATCCTCAACTCATGGGGCAAAGCTGGGACTGACTGACCCACTCATCTGCATGGAGCTACACAAAATAATCTCTATCAACTGCAGCTCCAAGTCCTGGTTTTCAATCCACCAACTGAATGATCTGGGGTAGGAAAAGCTGATAGGAGTTGCTGTTTTCTTCCTCCTCTTAGTTTTCTTCTTTCATGTTGTCTCTGCTGCTTCCCTTCCAGGGTAAACCATCTCTCCCTCAGTGCTCAATAGTTCATGACTTACCAGGTATACTAAGGCTACCAGTCCACAAATATAACAGTAACTAATAATAGTGACTTTTCACGATCTTGTTGTGGGCCAGGGTCAGGAAGAGTGCTTATCTCAGCTCCCCCCATCCCTGTGTACACTCCCTTGGTCCTTTTTTCTCCTTGTCCCGAATGCCCCCAGCTCTTCACCCTTTCTCCTCCTCTCCCCACATGCACTCTTCAGCTCTGCAGGCACCCCATGGCATCACCTTCTAAGTTTTTTTACTCCACTGGACTGCTGAGGATGTCAACTGGGTCTTGTACATTCGAAACCCTAAAGCCAGGCCCAGAGGAGGATCTGTCAAAGGTGTTGATGATCATCTTTACATCAAAGTCTTTGAATAATAGTAGTTACTGTTACATGAAGGCCCCCCAAGACCTGGGCTTTACACACCACAGTCCCACTAAGCAATAGCATCCATCCTTCACACAAAGGAAATCCATGCTGGGAGAGCCTAGGAGCCCTGCGCAGGCCACAATGGGGAACACAGCAGCTGGGATCCAAACCCTGTTCTTTTATCTTAATTTTCCTCAAACGTGCCAAAGTGTGCCTTGTCTATAGGTATTTGTACTCCCCTCACTCCTGCCTCGTAGTATTTACCCTAACATCTTCACCTGGTATCCCCTTCCAGCTCTAAACTCAAGTATCAGCTCCTCAGAACTGTCTTCCTGCCCAGTTCTAAACTAGTATTGCCCACCCATGTCACTCCCCTCTAGCATATTCCATTGTTTCATTTTTCTTCAGGGCACTGACTGCCATTTCAAAGTATCTGCTTCATTATCACTCTCTACCTTCTCTACAGCACTGCCCAATGGAGCTCTCTTCGTTTAAAGAAATGTTCCAGATACACTGTCCAACATAGTAGTCTTTAGCTGCAGGTGACCAGTGACCATCTGAAAGATGGCCAATGTGACTAAGGAACTGAACTGTTTTAAGCTCATTTTAGTCTGTTTAAATGTAATCAGCCACATGCTAGTGGCTGCTCCAGAATAAATACAGGCCCAGTGAGACAAACAGGGGGCCTTACTACCCTGCTCGACACTGTGACCCACCCCTGTAACAGTATGTGGCATTTTGGCAGGTGCTCAAGCAGTATTTATTGACTCAACACAGCTTCAAAGAGTGACTTGAGTGTTTTAACTGTCTGGATTTTCCCATATTTCTGTCATATTACAAGGAATCTCACTAGCATTTTAGTTGTGTCCCACCTGTAAATTATAATGGGAGGACTGCTGTTGCTACAAAGTTCCCTTCTACTTGAGAGCCAGAGCAGGATGGGAGTGTAGGCCACCAAGTAAGAAGACACCTGGTCTATACTCCCCCTGCTTCTTCCCAGACCAGCCAGGTCAGAGACTTGCATTTCTGCTTCTGCTGGTAGAATGGCTACATCAACACTTCTCTAGAGGCTGCTGGCTGGAATGATGGTAGGACTTAAGAATGGGACTTCGTGGGCACCTGGGTGGCTCAGATGGTTAAGCGTCTGCCTTCGGCTCAGGTCATGATCCCAGGGTCCTGGGATCGAGTCCTGCATTGGGCTCTCTGCTCCTTGGGAGCCTGCTTCTCCCTCTGCCTCTCTCTCTCATGAATAAATAAATAAAATCTTTTAAAAAAAAAGAATGGGACTTCGTAACACTTCTAGCCTTTGTAAGTCCTCAAAAAGAAGTCACTGCACTCTACCTCTGAAACTAATGATTAAAAAAAAAAAAAAAGTCACTGCTTCTACTTATTCTATATCCAACTTAATTTTTTCAAATAGAAATTCCTTAATACTTTATTCCTTAAAAATTCCTAATCATTTCTTAAATAATTTATTCTTAGGGCACCTGGGTGGCTCAGATTGTTAAGCGTCTGCCTTAGGCTCAGGTCATGATCCCAGGGTCCTGGGATCGAGCCCCGCATCGGGCTCCCTGCTCCTTGGGAGCCTGCTTCTCCCTCTGCCTCTCTGTCTCTCATGAATAAATAAATCTTAAAAAAATAATACTAATAATTTATTCTTAGATCCCATTTTAAACACCTAGTAACAAAATCTTTCCTTTTAAATTGGCTACTCCTGGTATAAGCCAAAGCTATTAGTCTCTGTATTATTTTGTAATTTGTCACACTGATGAACAAACTGTTTCAGAGGATTAGTTTTTTTAAAGTGGTTAACTGTTAAGTTACAAATATTTCCTTTTTAATATTTTTCTTATTTTGTGCTTGAGTGAGAACAATGCTATGTATACTTTGCAAAGTCTGTCAACATTCCAGCCTGTTCTGTCATTGAACTGCTCATGTTCCATGGAAATTGTCTTTTAACAAGAAGTTGGAAAATATTCACTGTCCAGGTCAATAACAGGCAGATAGCCACTTTGTTCTAGAAAAATTAACTTTAGTATTTTTCTGTGACCCACTTTGGACAACCTTACACTTTTCCAGAAATCTTTCCATTTTATTGTTTGCTCATTCTCACACTCAAGAAGTAATTCCTAGGCACCTATGTGTCAGGGACTTGTAACACAGCAGGAAAAAGATAGCAGTTTCCAATTTATCGGCATGGTTATGGGCAACACTTCTTAAAATGCAAAGTTACCCTCCCACCCAGTTTCCTTCTCAGGAAGTCCTCACAGCCTATCAGCTTCTATATTCAGTGATAACAATGTGTATTTTTTTTTTAAAGACACTGATATTACGTGCATCTATGTATCTTTATACATCTTAAACAATATATTTTTAAGAAATACATGTATCTTGGAAACTTTCATATCAGTACATAGACCTGGCTCATTCTTTGTTACAGTTGTACAAAGTATTATAAACTACACGTGTTGCTGAATGTGTGTGTACTGCTGTTTCCCTGTGTAGGTTTTTAATTTGCCTTTTGTCCTTTCAGAAAATTAGCTCTTGGGTTCTTTTTCTTCTTCTCCATTTTTGATTCATTTATTTGAACTGTATTTATCTTTCCTCTTTCCTTAGGACTTTTGGAGTCAAATGCTTCTTAGTTCATTTGTTTTCCTTTTTTTTTTAAGCAATTTCTTCACCCAACATGGAGCTTGAACTCAAGACCCCAAGGTCAAGAGTCACATGCTCGTCCTACCGAGCCAGCCTTGTGCCCCTATTTTCCTTCTTATTCAATTAAAAGGCATTTTCAGGCCTTGAAATTACCCCAGGGATTACATCTGGACACCAGGCAGAGCAGCTTCCAGATAAAAGGATCAAGATTACATGGGTCCAGGGTGCCTGGGTGGCTCAGCCGGTTAAGCCTCTGCCTTCAGCTCAGGTCATGATCCCAGGGTCCTGGGATCGAGTCCCGCATCGGGCTCCCTGCTCTGTGGGGAGCCTGCTTCTCCCTCACCTCCCCACTTGTGCTCTCTCACTATCTCTGTCTCTCTCAAATAAATAAAATCTAAAAAAAAAAAAAAGGATTACATGGGTCCAAAAGAGCAAATATATGGAAGGTGACAGAGAATGTATTCTTGAATAAAGGTTGCACAGTATGTGACCACACTCCACTAGGCTGGATTCTTGCCAAACATGTTTTGATAGTCACTCGAGAGTGTAACTCTTGGCCCACTCTCCAGGATGTGAGCCTTTCAGAGTTCTTAATAGCACTATGTATCTCAAGATTTCCCCTTATCATCCCTTACCCACCCTCTAGTCTGAGAGCCTGGCATTGTCTTCAAAATCTCTTTGAAGACATCCTCTTGTTTTTTAGTTTCTTCAACCATTCATTCACCCAACAGTTTCCTGGGCTAGAGATTGAGTCATTGTCTTAGCAACTGGGAACATACACGGGAAACTGAAATAAAGACTGCTCTCATGTTGTTTAATATTTGTTCTAGGGTGCCTGGGTGGCTCAGTCGTTGAGCGTCTGCCTTCGGCTCAGGTCATGATCCCAGGGTCCTGGGATCGAGCCCCGCATCGGGCTCCCTGCTCTGCAGGAAGCCTGCTTCTCCCTCTCCCACTCCCCCTGCTTGTGTTCCCTCTCTCGCTGTGTCTGTCAAAGAAATAAAAAATCTTAAAAAAAAAAAAAATTTTGTTCTAGGTGTTCAGGTCAGGTAACAGAATAAGTTGGAAAAATACATGATCTGTTTTCCTGTATTTGTATATATTTATAATGATCAAAGTTTTATTTAAAGTTTTCCTTCTGTATGATTATCTCGTATAAAATAGGATGAGACACTTCATTTTTATTCTTCTTCAGTATAAGTTTTTTGTTTTGTTGCTGTTCTGTCAAATAAGGTGGGAACTAAGGCTGATGATTACACACAGATTACATTGAGGGTCTGCTCTCATATGAGTCCTCTGATGTTGAATACAATGAGGACTCCTACTGAAGGACTTCTTGCCAGTGGGTTCTGTGCCTCCTGAAGCCTTCCTAACACTGATTCCATTCTCAGGTGTTTCCCAGTATGATTGCTGTGATGCTGAGTAAGAGAGCTATGCATGAAATCCTATCCACAGCAGTCACATTCCCTTGGCTTTGGAGTTCTCAGAGGTAATTATTTGGTGTGAGAACTTTTCCACATTTAATACAATTGGTTTTTTGTGTGTTTTTATTTTTTCCAGTATGAGCTCTCTCAAGTCAGACCAGAGTGAATCAGGCCAGAAGCCTTTCCAGCTATGATCATATTCCTGGGCTTTCTTCCCTGTTTGAGTTCTCATGTCAAAAAAACTCATGAAAAGAACTTCCTTCATTCAGGGTCTTAGCATGTTAGTCTCCCATGTGAGCCTTTCCTTAAAGCCTGAGTTTAAAATAGGCTTTCTCACACTAAACACATTTATTCAGTCTTGTTCTTAAATAAATTATCCTTTGTATAAAACAACTGATTTCCTACATCCACTACACATTTGCTTTATAGCCCGTGTGAATCCTCTCAGGCTACACAAAGGGTGAAATCTAGAAAAGGATTCCTTCTCTTCCTCCCCAAAAATAATCTCCTTGTAGAAGTTATTTTTTTCTGCTAAAGCTTGCACTAATTTGTGTTGCTACATTCATATTTGTAGGGCTCATCTCTCCTGCTTCATTCCTTGACAGGTGAAGAATTAAATGTCCTGCAGGCTTTCCTATAATCATGACCTTCAAAATAGTGTCTTTACTCCATTGCTTTCCTATGGATTAAATCTAGATTGTATCAAGTTTTCCACCCAAACCACCCATATGGCAATACTTTCTTGAAAGGACAGAGTGATGGCTAAAGATCTGAGTGCCATCAAATAGCTGTCCACATTCCTTATCTTCACAGTATCTTCCCAAATCAGTGCCTTCTTAAAGATGAATGCCGTGTCTTAAGTGCTTATTACTCAGTGTCCCTTCTACTTCAGCCAATGACCGTGCTGCCATTTTTGCTGTCAGGGAGAGCTGGAGAACCACACAAAATGTGTTGCCTCAGAAAGGCTGAGCTTTCCACTTAAACCCAGTCCCCTGCATTGGGAAGAGTCACCACTACACCAGTGATGGCAGAGAACACTTGGAGATGATGGTCTCATCTTACAGTAAATAAAGCATGCCATTCCAAACACTAATGATTCCCAAGTTTTTATGCCCCACCAGGACTCCTGAAGTCCAGAGAGGTGCATTCCACTGGCTTCACAAACCCCTACCTGGATGTCTCTAAGTCCCTTCTCATTCACACTGCATTAACAGAACCAGTCAAGATCTGGGACAGTTCCACAAACATGAATCTAGGTGAAAGCTGTAAGGGAGTTCTTTTTACTATTCATGTAACTCTCTTTAAAATTACTTCAACTAGGTAAAACAAAACCAAACCTCTATTTCTACCCTTCAAAAGTTTATGCCTTTACCAGATTTCCTCATGTCACTGACTAAAACCAAAAATTCAGGAGTAGTGATTTTTCTCCTTTATTACGCTCCTTTCAAAGTTAGATGCTGGGGTGCCTGGGTGGCCCAGTCAGTTAGGTGTCTGCCTTCAGCTCAGGTCATGATCCCAGGATCCTGGGATCGAGCCCCACATCAGGCTTCCTGCTCAGCAGAGAACCTGTTTCTCCCTCTCCCTCTGCTGCTCCCCCTGCTTGTGCATTCTCTCTCTCTAATAAATAAAATCTTTTAAAGTTAAATGTTGATACATACAAAAAGAATGTATGTGGTAAACACATATGTTACAAATAGTCACAGGAAATCCCTGAAGCCTTTGCCTCTGAGGGATTCTTGGCAGCTTCCTTTCCTTTGGTCATTACTCACCTGACCCCAGTGAATCCACTTATGAACTGGGAGGCGGCCATGCTGGCTTCTCCCCAACCCCCCCTGCTACTCTCAGGCCAGGTAGTATCACCTCTTCCCTAGATGCTACCTACCACAGCTCCCTGGCCTGCTTCCACCTGGGCCCTACTATAGTTCTTTCTTCTTAAGCACCTAAAGTGTGCTTGAAAAGCCGTATCACACACCTGCCTGATAAAAATCAAAACTCTCGGGCGCCTGGGTGGCTCAGTTGGTTAAGCGACTGCCTTCGGCTCAGGTCATGATCCTGGAGTCCCAGGATCGAGTCCCGCATCGGGCTCCCTGCTCAGCGGGGAGTCTGCTTCTCCCTCTGCCCCTCCCCCCTCTCATGCTCTCTCTATCTCATTCTCTCTCTCAAATAAATAAATAAAATCTTTAAAAAAAAAAAAAATCAAAACTCTCCTCAGAGTGAAGGCCCTGTGTGCACTGCCAAACCTAGCTTGCATGTCAGTATACCTCAGTTACCTCCTCCCAGCCCATTCAGTGGCTGTTTTCTGAATGTGCCAAGGTTGTTCCATTCTCATGGTCACCCCAAATGCTGTCTCCACGCCTGGAAGCTCTCTTTACCACCACTCATATGTCTGTAGAATTTTCTTTGGCAATTGGCTTAAAATGTCACTCCTGCAGTGCCCCCCCACCAACCACCTCCTCTGGAGTAGTAATTTCCCATTATCCCCCACATTACATCACATTCTTTTTCGTCTCAGTACTTACCACTACTTATCTGTTCACAGAGTTATATCTGGGGAACTTGTTTGTAAAAGCCATAATCTTTTAGACTACAAAGTCCACAGTGCCAAGGATTATGTTAGGTCTTTGGTTCACTACCGAAGTGTTTAGTATACTACATGGGACCCAAGAGGACTTCCGCAAGTTATTTGTGAGGTGTAACAAGGGGAGGCAGTGGAGGGAAAACAACACGTAAAGGACTCTTTATGACAGAGCAGAGATGAGTCCGGCAACTATTACCTCAGGCACACTCTGTAATAAAGTGTCCCGATAAGCCTCCCTGCGCATGGTCTCTTGCTCTGGGACATCACCTCAGAATCTCCTGTCACCTGTTAAGCCAGTTCTCCCAAGATGTGCAGAACCACAGGTGCCCAAAATCCCTCATGGCAGCTAAGTTCAGGGAACTACTAGATCATACAGAAGTGCAAGGCTGGAAGGTTTGCCAACACAGGACGTGAGCCCAGGAAGGATGAGACACAGACCTGCCAGAACCAGAGCCGCCACACAGGAAGGGACTTTGGAAGGCTGGATCAAGGGGAACACGCAGGAAAGATACCACGGTGGGTGGACACGAAGCGCTTGTGTTGCTGGGGACCTTTCAAGTGAGGTATAGTTTAGTGACCTGTGCTAGTGGTTGGAAGGGAGGTTTTCAAGGTAGGGAATGAAAGGAATGACTCTGAATATGGAATAGAAAAAAACATTAATGCTGAGCCATCAAACTGAATCCAGAAAAGGGGGCAGAGAGTCACAGAGATGCCAGTCTATGCTGTGGCAAACAGAAAAGCATCACGAAAGACGGGTACCAAGTGCAGATTTCATAGCTGAATACTGTTACAAGCAGTAGTTCCAATGTCACTTGCATTAGAACACAGAGAACAAAGGGAAGGAAGAGCATCCAAAGTTTTCTTCACAAAGTCAGCACACTCTGATATAAAAGCTGATTAAGATAAAAAACACAAAAAAGAAATCCACCCACCTCCCCAACCTAATTTATGAATACTGATGTGTGAGTGGATGCCAGCAGCAAGTTACAACAAAGGCACTTCTACGTTTATTAGGTCACTGTGTTAACTGTTCAAAGGAGAAAATCACTATGATCACCTGGGAAGGCTGTGAGAGAATACCGGGGCTATTACTGATTATCATTTATTAGAAAGGGCTAGATGACAATTTCTTTATCCAGATAAAACTGATTTGAATCAAAGCAGAATCCAGCACCATGCTCATCAAAGCTGTTTAGGTCAGACATTCACTTTTCACTCTCTCAGCTTCAGTGTTTTGCAAGTACCAGCTGCGATGAATGTCATTATGGAATTGGGCAAAAGAAATAAAAAAAATACTAATACAGTTAGCTTCTTTATACTTGCTGGTAAAATGACTGTACTGAGAAAATGAGAACCTAATAAGATCACTAGTAAGAGAATTTAGCAGCATACCAGGCTCATCTGGATCAACTCTGTGAGACTGCAAAGGAAGACTAACATGAGCAGATGAACAGCAACCACAGTGAAAGCCCAACAGCACTCAGAAGGCCTGACATAGCACAATGAGGAGAGCAGATCTCTTTGTATACTTGTGTCAAAACTTGACTAGACAGACCAATTCTGCATCAAGGAATTCTAAATCCAATCATTCTAACAGGATTTTCTCAATGAATCCCAGACAAGCTGATGCTAAGTGTTCATCCGGCAAACCACGTGGCTGAGAACAGCTAAGAATTTTTAAAAAAATGAGAGGAACTCCCATTTATCCAAGTTTGTTATAAAACTACCATACAGCAATATGGTGTTTACTCAGACTGAGATCAAGGAAGCAGAAGGGACCAAGACGGAGGCCTGCACCTGATGAGGACTATGGGAATTTAGTCTATGATAAAGATGGTGTTTCTGATAAGTGGGAAGAATCTAGTCAGAAAATATGTTGAAAGAATTCATGCTCCATGCCACATACATAAATTCCATAGAAGTGCAGCAATTAAACAACAACAAAAAAATACTGAAACACAAGTATTTATAAAATCTTCCTATCTATGATACGAATAGGAATAAAAACAGATTTGAAAGGAAAAATACCTGAATCATAAAGCTTAATGGAGACTAAATTTAAAGGTAGATGATAAATGTTGGTCTGGGATATTTGTATTACTAATACCCATAATTAATATAGAGTTGCCAGCAAAATACCCCACCCAAAAATAAAAACCAACAGAAAAAAACAATGGGGGGGCGATGCCTGGGTGGCTCAGTCGTTAAGTGTCTGCCTTCGGCTCAGGTCAGGATCCTAGGGTCCTGGGATCCAGTCCCACATCGGGCTCCCTGCTAGGCGGGGAGCCTGCTTCTCCCTCTGCCTCTCTCTCTCTGACTCTCATGAATAAATAAATAAAACATTAAAAAAAAAAAAGGATCCCAGGGTCCTGGGATCGAGCCCCATGACAGGCTCCCTGCTCAGCAGGAATCTTGCTTCTCCCTCCCACACTCCCCCTGCTTATGTTCCCTCTCTCACTGTGTCTCTGTCAAATAAATAAAATCTTTAAAAAAAAAAAAAAGAAAGTATATGAACTCACAAAAGAAAAAATATAAATGGTCTGTAAATTTATAAAAATATGTGTAACTTCATGAGGGAAATGTGAACTACACTCAACATACTATCAGATCTGCAAACCTTAAAAAGATCATTATAAATCTCTGGTAAGGGGAAAAGCTCTCATGTAATTGAGCAGCTACACGGATTTTAAAGGACTTTAGAGAGCAGTCTGTTGCTACCAGATTATCAGCTTCTATCTCGGTTGATTCTGAAGTTCTATCTCAACAAATCCTACCTACAAAACAAAAAAAAACAAAAAAAAAACTTGAAAGTGCAAAAAAATGTATGCAACAACCTGAAAGACTATCAAGAGGAAAAATCAAATGTGGACTACACAGTATGTTAAAATGAATGAAACATGCCTGCTTGTATCCAGTAGAACACCCCCCAGTCATAAACATATTTATATACATATGTGCAAACATCTATAAAGTCTGGACAGACACACCAATTACTGGTGATTACATGAAAGAAGAACAGTAGAACAGATGAGCCCCTACGGCCAACCTGCCACTGGCAATAAGTTCACGTTCAACCAGGCGGTACACCCCTGACTCTGAGACCAGAGGAAAACAGTTTGATTCAGCATATCTGCAGCTACTCATCATACCACCCCATCTGGGGTTTTCCCCTGTCCGTCTTCTTTTCTAAGACACCAGTCCCTGACTAACCAGTCAGCCCATGCCCTGCCAGGACTCCCATGAGCCTGGTTCTCACCTGAAAAGGTGTCTTGAGGAATTCCTCTCTCCACCGACCAGAGCGCTTCCTCCTCCTCTAACTGAGATACCACATCTGGCTTGGAAAGCTGATGTTCTGCCCAAGGGAAAAGAGACAGGGCTTGGGGGTCTGTGTTCGGGAGAAAATGCGTTTCTGCTGTGGCACATGCTGTCCCTGAATTCCTCCCTGCAAGGGCATGACTTCTGGTTTACCGCGGTGATGATAACCCAATCCATTCCCTTTGTCAGCTACTTGCCTTCCTAGACTCCCTTGCCAGTAAAAGTAGCAGTGGGACCCAGTTCTCGCTGGCAAGATACAAAGAAAAATATGTCAGCTGGGGACCTTAGGGCTTTTTTTTTCTTGCTAAATATGGGAGGTGCGAAAAGAGAACTAGCCAGGGCTGCCCCCCCCTTCTTTCTGTCTTGAATATGAACATGATGCTGGGTGCCACAGCCATGCAGCCACTAACCTAAGAGTGGAAAAGTTCACAATAACCACAAAGAAATGGAAAGGATCAGTCTTCAGTGATACTCCTGAACTGCTGGAACACTGACCCCACATCCTATGAAATTCTTGTTACATAAATGAGCATCCAGTGCTGTCAGCTACATCCCTGACAGACCTACCTCCCTAGCATTCAAGGTCTCTAAGGATGGACTGTAGGTGGCTTCAGAAGTCATATGTGAAGTTGCCCTTCCCCTACAGGTACAAATTAAAGCCTTCTCCCTCAGGCTCCAGGGCCTTGACAATTGCATTCTCATCCCTGCAACCTGAGCCCAAGCAGACACACACTTCAGAGGCACCACATTCGTGCTGCAAAGCGCAGATCTTTATTGACATGGAGACCATCCTTACCCACTGAGACCAGGTTCCTGTAGTTCTCCAGCATCACCTCCCTGTACAGGGACTTCTGTTCGAGGTCCAGCAGTCCCCATTCCTCTGAAGTAAAACCCAGGGTCACATCTTCAAAGGTCACTGGTTCCTAAAACCCACAGGTTTCTGTTCAGCCACGGTCTGTCGTCACCCACACTGACAGGAGGGGGAAGGCTGACCCAGCACATGAGGGTACAGTCTACAAGATGACCCAGAGCATTCCAGGTGGCTCATGTGTTCCTGAAATTGTCTGAAACTGAGCAAACCCAAGCTTGATCCCATTCAGGTCACAGCAAGGAAGACTACATGTGAGGCCAGAGAGGGCTCTTCTTCCTCTGGACCTCTCCATTTTATTAACTTGGGGACTCCAATACTGCCTCCATACCTCCTAGTAGGAAATTCTGTGAGCTGAATCATCACACCCAAGCCTTCAGCCCCCACCCACTGCCTGCGCTGCCTCTGCTCCCTTCACTTGTCAAGGATCCACCCTCCTGTTTTCTCTTAATGACTGAGCTCATGTCCCCTCTAGCTTTGATGCCAAAGTAGTTGTGAAATACAAATGTGAGTCTAACCCCTGTTTAAACCTATCAATGTCCGTCTCCAATATAAAGGATAAATCGGAACCCCGCAGAGCCCGACCTGTGCTCTATCCATCCCCTTGGAAAGCTAAGCAACCTGCGGTTCATCTGTTCTGCTGCGTCTCTCAATCCTCCCCAGGATGCTCTGGGGCCCGAAGTCATCTCAGGGGAAGGTGGCGTCCCACTCTCATCCGGCTACCCCCACACCCAGATCCAGGGGTAGGCTCAGAAACTCAAAGAAGCCTCTACTCACACGGAACCAGGCCGTCGGAAGCCCGGAGGTCATACCTTCCTTCTCGACGTTATCTCGTGGGAGTGGGCAGTCCTGAGAAGGTCGAATTTGGGAGGTAGAAGGGGTGTGAGGGCTACGCAGAAGGGGGGGCTCCTTTGCCCAGTAGCGGCCCTATCAACGTGGAAGGGTAGGTCCACCCCCAACCTAGGAAAACGCACTTATAGGGTCGTCTCCACCTACTCCCCGATACCTAGAGGGCCGGTTTCCACTAGTCAAGAGGAGACCCTCCTCATACCTTTCCACCCAGAGGGCGTTACTCCCCTCTCCAGTCCGCACACGCCCCGAGCGGGTCGGCCCGCCTTAAGCCCCACGCCCGGAGGGAGTTGTCTTTCCTCTGGGCCCCGAGTCCCCTACCACACCGCCCCTTCCGGCCCCGCGGCGGGAAGACGCCAGGCCAGGCCGGCCTCCGGCTGCTGAGCTTGGCGGGGAAGGCCCTGAGGCTGCACACCCCGAAGAGCGGCTGTGGGACGACTCCGCACAGCCCCGACGGGAGCAGATTTCGCGCCACACTCACCCAGCGCGCGGCGCACAATGGCGACCGTCAGCCCGCGGCGAGATGCGTCAGCGCGTCGGCCTGGACTACAACTCCCAGCCGCCCCTGCGGCGTGCCCGCCTGACCTCGCCCAGGCGGCGGCCATCTTGGCTGGCCATCTCGGATGGCCGGCGAAGCCCGGGCCGCCCGGAAGAGGTCCCTCGCCGGCGACCCTCGGTGGTCCAGCTGGATTGGGGGAGGGCTCAAGGCGGGTACGCCCGGCCACGGGGCCTCCACACTTTTCCAAGTAGCACCACAGGCCAGGACATTGTCGTGCTCCGCCACGAGGGCGACCACTCGTGGGACGAGCCGGAAGTTAGGAGGGGAAGGAGCGCAGAAGGGGTGGGCCGGAAGTTGGTTAAAGTTGGGTCGGGGGTTTGGCGGGAAGGATTACTACGTCCCTGCGCGGAGGAGGAAGAGCGGGTCGGGACGGAAGCGTAGAGGGCTGGGGCTAACTGCTACTCCTACCCGACGCGGAGGAGGGAGGGGTGGGAACCGGGCGGGCGGGAAGCGCGTAGGGGGCGGAGCTGACGTCCGGCCAAGCTCGAGGGAGGAGGAGGGGCGGGCGAGTAATGGGGGCGGAGCTAGAGTCCACCCAAGTTCCGGGAAGAGGCCGTGAGAGGATGGACGGAAGTGAGTGGGGGCGGTGCTGGGTGTGGATCCTTGCCCAAGGGGAGGAAGAGGGGCGGAAGGGGGAGGGCAGGAAGTGTGCCGGCGGCGGGGCTGAGATCACCTCCGATTTCTGAGAGGAAAGGCGGGTAGGGCCTGCCCAGAACGCGCAAATGGCGGGGCTCTGCGCCCTCCGTGGGGAGGCGGAGAGGGTGGGAGGAGGGCCAGGCATGAACGTCCCCTCAAGTTGTGGGGAGAAGGGCAGGGTTAAATGTGCGCTGAGCACGGGTGTGGGGGGTGCGTTGTCAAAGCCGGAACTAGGCAAGTTGAAACTGTGGAAACAGATTTTGTTCACAAAAATGTCAGGGCAAGAGACACTGCAGTATAGAGCTGGGCTCGGTTCTGAATACAACTAGTTGGAGTGCGTGTCGGGGCGGTGGGGGTTGTTGGTTGATAGAAAATTACACTGGGGGCTTCTGGCTGAGCCAACCTAGTAAGACCCTTGCTGAAGGCAGGCCGGGGTGATCAGATACCACCTGGGGGCGGCAGCGGGGATGAGAAGTTCGATCAGATTGAAGGTAGAGAAGTCTTGTTAAACGGACTTACTAGGATTCTTGCTAAAACTAGATTCTAGGAGGAAGTACCTGCATGGGCCTTGCTAGGGAGAGGGTTCAGGGGAGCCTGACTAAAGTTTGGGTAAGCAAAGAATCTTTCTCAGGGAGGAGGAGTGAGATGGGTCGGATCCTCTGCCCAGCGTCCTCTTCTCGAGCCGAGGTGCCCGTGTCTAGGAAATGAAAAGTCTGTGGCTGCCCAGGATCTGCTGTGTGCTCATCTCCCTGGGGAGCCAAGGACTAAATAATCTCTTACCTTCTCGGAGTCCAGTATCCGGTATTCTCATTCTCTCATCTTCCTTAGGTCCCAGGGCCTCCTGTGGTCTTGTCTTCCTCAGGGCCCAGGCTCTGATGTTCTTGGGGCTCTCCTAACATTCTTGGGCCCAGGACCTGGTGTACTCTCCTCTTGGAGTTTCCTAGCAGGTTTTGGCAGCCCTGTGCATCCCTTTGGGTCATCCTGCCCACTGCCTGCCAGACTTGTTCCAGGAGTTGTTAATTTTTGTGGTCACTGTGGAGAGCATCCACCTGCAGGCTGTGCATTGTTCATCTTATTTGTTGCAATTAGACAGTCTTGATTTTGATTAGTATTTACTCAGAGACCATACAGATGTCTTTCATTTGAATAGTATTTCCTTGGATTTTTTGTGGCCACTGTAGATAAAACACTGTCCCCATTCCATAAGTAATTTGGCTTCTTCCTTTTCCATGTTTTGACTTTAAAAAATCGATGTTACATAGCCCTAGGTAGTACAGCAGAGTCACATTAATTAGTCATGTTGTTATTGCTTCATTTTGGATGTGACTGGGGATGCTTGTAGTGGTTTGCCATCAAATTTGAAGGAGAACTTTTTTTTTTTTAAGATTTTATTTATTTATTCATGAGAGACAGAGGCAGAGGGAGAAGCAGGCTCCCCGCGGAGCAGGGAGCCCGATGCGGGACTCGATCCGAGGACCCTGGGATCATGACCCGAGCCGAAGGCAGACGCTTAACCGACTGAGCCACCCAGGCGTCCCTTGAAGGAGAACTTTAACAACTTTAGGAAACAAGCCGCCTTGAAAGTTCTTTCAGTTATTTATTTCTATTTATATGGTTTGGGATAAAAACATGATTTTTAGTTAAAAGGTAATTTTCAATAAGTATATTATTGAAGATTGATTCATGAAATCCACTTTAATACAACTTTTAACAGTATCATGTCCTTTTCCTCATTTAGCAAATTAAGCATGCTACTTAATTTACTGTAATTTGATTAGGTTAAAACATTTTTGAACAAATGTTAACCATTATGCATGTAAAATATCGAAAATGTTAGGCCTCCTGTTTGCACACAGGGCCCCAATCCCTCATTAAAGCCCTCAGGGCCAGAACTACTTTAGAATCTACAGGTGTTTGGATTTTAGCAGGATAGTGAGGTGCATATACTACACAGTAGGTAACGTCCTGAGCGGGTCTGAGGCAACATCTGGCCGGATATACATATATCTGTAGCAAAATACATGAAGAGTCACACTAGGTTGGAGAAGGACAATATGTAAATAGCGTGGTTATTTCTGGTAAATTTGGCAGATACAAAATAGGGGAGGAAACTTGATTAGAAAAGGTTTGGGAATTTAGAACTGCAGAAAAGGTGTTGTGGATCATGTAAAAATGGCTAGATTAGCGGTACTACTTGTTTCATTCCTCTGCAAATTTTAATTTGTACTTTTCCTCTCTTCATATACTTCATATAGTCAAAGACGTTTATGGAGGTACTGAATTGTTGAAATATATTAACATTATTCCATATGCTTCCTTTAATATTCCACTGATTTAATTTAAACAACATATGACTAAGAATAAGAGATATAAAACTGTATATTGGCCAAATCACTATGGCAGCTGGTGGCATTCAGTTGAGTCCTAAACCTGCCGTGAGACTCAATCATGGACCTGATTTGATTTCCACTCACCATTCTCTATTCGTATTTCATCACACAGCAGCTCAGATTGTTTCATGTGAAGGGGGACACATGTTTAAAAGTCACTTAAAAAAAGAAGAAAGGCGTATCTTTTTGTCTTTAAAACACAGGCCTGGGCGCCTGGGTGGCTCAGTCATTAAGCGTCTGCCTTCGGCTCAGATCATGATTCCCGGGTCCTGGTATGGAGCCCCGCATCGGGCTCCACATCGGGCTCCACATCGGGCTCCCTACTCGGTGGGAGGCCTGCTTCTCCCTCTCCCACTCCTCCTGCTTGTGTTCCCTCTCTCGCTGTGTCTCTCTCTGTCAAATAAATAAATAAAATCTTAAAAAAAAAAGATAAGTTTAAAAAAACAAAAACAACAAAAAACACAGGCCTCTAGGACACTTCTCAGAACTCCTCAGACCTTTAGAAATTCAAGTTGGAGAAGCAGGAATAAATCAGCATTTTACCTATAAATTATTGCTATATAAATAGTAATACTATGTAAATAAATATACATAAAATATCTGGGATTAATTTGTTGGGAAATTCAGGGGACCTACATGAAAAGTTTCTGGAAAGAGTTACAAGTAAACTTGCATAAATAAAAATGCTTATCATGTTCTAGGATGGGAAGTCCAACTGTAAATCCCAAATGATCACTAGGTTCAATTCAAGAGGAAGCAGGATTATAGCAGGGTCCTTTGGGATTCTGGACCTTGGACTTTGTATTTCCTCCTTCCTCAAAATGTGAGGAAAGGAAATGACTAGTTTTTCACAAGAACAATCAAGACTGGTGCACATGGGTGGTACAGTCAGTTAAGCATCCGACTCTTGGTTTCTGCTCAGGTCGTGATCTCAGGGTGGTGGGATCAAGCCCTGCGTCGAGTCCCAAGTTGGGCTCTAAGCTCAGAGTGGAGTCTACTTAAGACTCTCTCTCCCTTTCCCTCTGCCCCTCCCCACCCACTCTCTCAAATAAATAAGTAAATCTTAAAAAAAAAAATAGAACAATCAAGATGGATTCAAACTCATCTTAAGAAGAAATGGTCCCAGAAACTACTACAAAAATGTCCCTTGTTTTTTTGCCAGTAAGTTTAGACTTCATCCATAGCATACAGTTATAATCAGAACATTTTTTTATGGTGGTGGTGGGAGACTCATTTTGTGGTTCAGCAAATTGGCACATTTTTTAGATAGAGGTGTGTGGTTTGTTGCAAGCACTCTTATGTCACCTACTATGAAGAGGGACTTGAGGGAGAGACTGTACCCATGTCTGCATGTGTAATTTGATGAAGGCACCATCTTGCCTTGGTCCCACTCTGTGTTTTCACATCATGCCCTTGGGCTCTGAAATGTCTCTCTGCCTTCTCTGCAGCCCCTTGACTTTGCAGCTGAGATGACTTGGCTCTTCCTGCTGATTGCAGTGGATCTGTGCTCTTTGTGGGGTGTCCACCTCCCAAGGATTAGCTCTAAATCAAGTGAGCAAAGGTCAGCCTGAGCCTGCAGAACTTGGTTACCTGTGATGGCTACTTCCCTCCCTAAATCGTGGTTCACCATGACTAAGGAAGAGACTTGAAAGTAGAAGTTGGTTGGGAGCAAGAAAGGGTTATAAATTCAAGAAATTTGTGGTTCCCCCCCTCCCACCAAGTAACAAAATATGCCACCATTCATTATCTGACACTGCATAAAATCCAGAGGCAAAGGGCTTCCAGGGATAGTTCCTGGGCTCTTCTATCACCTTTAGCCAGGTACTGTCCATCTTTTGGTTCAACCCTCCTTAGTGTATTGTCTTGGGTTATTCCTAAGGCTTGTGTCCCCATGGTCTCAAAGTGGTTATCACAGTTTCAAACATTTGGCAACATTTGGCTGAAGATACTGGCATCAGGGAGTATATTTGTTTCCTGTGCTACTTTAACAAATTACCACAAGTTTTGTGGCTTTAAAACAACACAAATTTATCATCTCACAGCTTTGGAGTTCAGAAGTCCAAAATAGGGGCACCTGGGTGGCTCAGTTGGTTAAGCGTCTGCCTTTGGCTCAGGTCATGATCTGCGGGGTCCTGGAATCGAACCCCGCATCTGGCTCCCTGCTCAGTGGGGAGTCTGCTTCTCCCTCTCTCTCTGCCCCTCCCCCCCACTTGTGTTCTCTCTCGCTCTGCTCTCTCTCAAATTAAAGAAAATGTCCAAAATGGGTCTTAATGGGCTAAAATCAAGATGTTGGAAGAGCTGCATTCCTTTCAGAGGCTCTAAGGGAGAATCCATTTCCTCCCCCTTTCTACTTTTAGAGACTTCCTGCATTCGTTGGCCCATGGTCTCTTCCTCTATCACCAAAGCCAGCAGTGTGCCATGTTCAAGTCTCCCTCTGACTCTGACCTCTGCTTCAATCATCACATTGCTTTCTCGGATTCTGCTTCTCCTGCCTCTCTTAAACAAGGACAATTGTGTTGACCTTGGGCCCAGCAGATGTAATCAAGGATGATCTCCCCATCTTAAGACCTCTAACTTAATTACATTTGTGAAGTACCTTTTGCCCTGTAAAATAGCACATTCACAGGTTCCGGGCATCAGAATATGGGCATCTTTGGGAGCCATTACTCAGCACAGACAAGGGATAAAATCTTTCCAGCAGCCCTTCTTGTAGACTTCCTCAGGCCCCACTAGTCCAGATTGATACTCGTGTCTGTGTCCTGTTTGTAAGAAAAGCTGGTAAAGGAGTGGCTGACATTTTGGCATCTGTAGAGGGAGATGGACTCTCCACAATGAGGAGGGTGACTCAGCCACAGGCACAAAAGAAGTCTTCTTAGGTGAAGCTCATCTGCCCCAGAGGCCTCTCGTCAAGTTGAGTTATAAGGCCACATGCTACATTTGAGAGCAGGTGATGTTGGAAGTTTCTGGGCTTGCTACCAGCAGAGGTCTGGAACTGAATGAAGTCTCAATGTCCAGGGGACAGCAAGGAGATTGCTGGGAAAGGATCTGATGGTTGTCCTGGAAAGGAAAGGTGGTATTCCATGGAGTATGAGAGGAGCAGGAGCTCTCCCTTGGGTCTCGGAGGAAAATCAGAATTTCAAAGGAGTCTCAAAGGGGGAGGGAGAGGGATGTCTTCAGCATTCATGTGTAGGACATTCTCCCTCACATTTTCCCCAGAACACACCAGATAGCCTTTTGGGCAGCTATGGTCAGGCTGCCTCCTGATCCCATCTTTTTAAGAGATTTTAGTTGAAGTTTATGAGGTTTGCATTATCCTTGGAGTATGGACATTTCACCAGGCTGTGGTAAGTCTTTTTATTCCTACCTGGATCCTGGCTAAGCACCTAGAAGTGTGAAGATGCACAGAACTCTTTATGGTACCTTTCTTAAAGTTAATAGTAGAATGCCATAGGTGAAATATTGGTGAGTTAGTATAAAGCTCCCTGGTTTGTTTGAAGTGATGACATTTGGGTTATGCAGGGAAAAACGGATGGCATATTCTTTTTTTAAAAGATTTTATTTATTTATTTGACAGAGATAGCAAAAGCAGGAACACAAGCAGGGGGAGTGGGAGAGGGAGAAGCAGGCTTCCCGCTGAGCAGGGAGCCCGATGTGGGGCTGATCATGACCTGAGCCGAAGGCAGACGCTCAACGACTGAGCCACCCAGGTGCCCCGGATGGCATATTCTTTAGTTCTCTCCTATGAATACTATAAAATTATGTATATATTGATCCCCAGGATACTAAAAGATGAATGATCTCTATATGACACTTAAAATTTGGTGGTTCTCTAATTCATATACATTGTAGAAAGATAAGGTATCGTTATAACATTTACATTTTATTATCTATGGCAGTCATTTCTATGATACATTGTCCATCATGCCTAGACCCTGAGTCCCATTAAATGGTGTTTCTATGGCAAATCAAGGGCATATGTAGAACATAATTGCTTATCCATGACTGCAGGGAACCACAAGTGCAGTCTTGTCACAGGCAGATACCTGTTTATGGATCAAAAACACTTTGTGGGCGCCTGGGTGGCTCAGTTGGTTGAGCAACTGCCTTCGGCTCAGGTCATGATCCTGGAGTCCCGGGATCGAGTCCCGCATCGGGCTCCCTGCTCGGCAGGGAGTCTGCTTCTCCCTCTGACCCTCCTCCCTCTCATGCTCTCTCTATCTCATTCTCTCTTTCAAATAAATAAATAAAATCTTTAAAAAAAAAAAAACAAAAAAACACTTTGTGGATTCTGCCTCCTTTGTGGTTTATTTCTGATGTCAAATAAAATGGAACTCCAACTAACAGCTTTTCCATATTGATTACAATCAATGAGTTTCTCAAATCTATATGGATTTCCCAGGGGCAAATAAGGTGATAGCCATAGTTGAAAGCCTGCCAACATTGACTCTATTCATAGTGTTCTCTAGTATGAGTCCTCTTGTGTTGAAAGAAGTGAGAACACCTCCTGAAGGCTCTTCCACATTGATTACATATTTAGGGTTTTCCCAGTATGAGTTCTCTGACGTAGCAACATAAGTGCTATGTTTAATGCCTTTCCCACAATGAGTATATCCATAGGTTTCTCTCCAGTGTGCATTCTGTGGTGTTGAGAAAGGAAGGAGAAAAGCACAACACTTTTCCTGAATGATTGCATTGTAGTGTTTCCCTTCTTTATAAATTCTTAGATGTAGAGTAAAGCAGCCCGTCCTTGAAAATTATTTCCTGAATTCACTGCAAACATAAAGTTTCTCTTTTTTTAAAAGGTTTTATTTTTTTAAAGATTTTATTTATTGGGACACCTGGGTGGCTCAGCCGGTTAAGCATCTGCCTATGGCTCAGGTCACGATCCCGGTGTCCTGGGATCGAGTCCCGCATCTGGCCCCCTGCTTAGCGGGGAGCCTGCTTCTCCCTCTGCCCGCCACTCCCCCTGCTTCTGTTCTCTCTATCAAATAAATAAAAAAAATATTTATTTATTTGTCAGAGAGAGACACCGCGAGAAAGGGAACACAAGCAGGGGAAGTGGGAGAGGGAGAAGCAGGCTTCCCGCTGAGCAGGGAGCCCGACATGGGGCTCGATCCCGGGACCCTGGGATCATGACCTGAGCTGAAGGCAGATGCTTAACCACTGAGCCACCCAGGCACCCCTAAAGTTTCTCTTTAGGTGTAAATTCTTTCATACCGAGTAAGGGATAATTTGTGTTTATACATTTATATGGTTTTTATCCTGTATGAGTTCTGAAACCTATGAAAGGCAATATTTCTCAGTGAAAACTCTACCACACTCAACACATTTCTGAAATTTGTCTCCTGAGTGAATTTGCTGTCAGTTAAAAGGGTTGAGCTCTGTTTGAACTTTTCTATATTCATTACATTTATATGATCTCTCTAGAGTATGACTTCTCTAATGTCATTGCAGTGGAAGAAGGATCAAGTTCTAATCAACTTTCCCCCCAAATTCATTATTATTGCAGCCTCTGTCCTGAATCAGTGTTTCCTGATATGTTCCCCCTATCTTTCATGGTCCTCCTGCCCCTTCTTAAAGTGGGCTTCACATTTCTGGTCTCTGACAAAGATGGGGAGATATAGTTCATCCTTTGTGAATCTATTTCAAGACAGCCTATGCTTCTAAGAGAAATGTCCTGCTTTCTGGTTAACTCTTTACTTTTGAGTCTAGTTTCCCAATCTGGAAAAAAAAGTAATTTTAAGTGCTCCTGGAGAGAAAAACTCCTGGAGAGAAAATAGTGATATTAAGTGAAGAAGCACATTGGAAGCATGTGGATTTGTTTTCAAATCTGCCTTGCAAGGAGTGATTGAGCTGTGAGCAGAGAGAGTGAGCCCAGCCCCTTGAGGTGGCTGATTGGAAGATAGATGAGTCTAAGCTATTGCTCACTCCTCCCTCTCCTTTTCTAGATGCTCTTTTGGACCCCAGTTCTTTGAGGACTAGTCCCAAGCCCTTTTTTTCTCTCCTTCTTGTGTAATCTCTTTCATTCTGGATTCAAACACCATTTTTAAAGTTGATAGATCATACTTGCATAGCTTCATCCCAGATTCTTTTCTGAGCATTGGACACATTCAACTGTCTGCTGAGCATCTCTGTTTATCCTACAACCACAGCCTGTCAAAATTGAATACTAATCCCACATCCCTACCTGCTCTTATCCTGGCCTTACTCTACCAGTGGATAGTATCACCATTAACCCAGTTGCTCTTGCCAGCAGCCATGGACCCTCCACCTCTGTTTTGACTCAGTCACCAAATTTTGAGTCCACCTTAAGTATACATTAAGTTGGTCTCCTTTGCATTTCCATTGCCCTGTCCTACGCCGAGTCAGTGCACTTGTCAGAGGAACTGCCACAGTAGCGCTTTCACTGTCATTCCTTCTTCTGTTCTTACCTCTGTCCCGACAGGGTATCCAGCACAGTCTTTCAAAAATGTAAGCCAGATTGTGTCATTTTCCTACTTAAACTTAACCAATCCTTGCTCTTAAATATTTATATTTTTTTTCTAGAATATCTACCTCTGCTATGATGATAGATACATACAGGCAAATACCACATCTATTGGTTTATCCTTTTAGTCCCAGCATCTGGCATGAGAGAGCCAACATTATTTGTTGACCAGCTGTCTGAGGTAATTCATACCCCTCACCACTTCACTTTTGACTGGTATGTGAATGATTTACAAGTTGAGATCATTAGCCTCCGACTTCTAAATTTCCAAAGTTTGTGACCATATGTCTGCTGAAGATCTTTCCTACACAATATGCCATGAATTTCTAACGATGTAAATCAGATCATGTCACTCTCCAGGGTGACCCCACCCCAGGTGGCTTCCTATTGCATTCAGAAGCTCAAACTCCTAATTAGTGTTCATAAGGCCTGGCACATCTAAGCCTCATTGCATCTGAACCTCGTCCTTCTGTTCTTTCCCCTTACGCATCCATTCTGTCCTCACTGCCTGACATCTGATTGCACCAAATTCTTCTCACCTCAGAGCCTTTGCTAGCACTTCTCTTTCTGCCAAAATGCTCTTCCCCAGCTCATTATATACTGGCTCCTTCTCATGCCTGAGAGGTTAGATTAAAGCTGACCTCCTCAGAGAGGCCTTCTTGAGCTGTATAGCGAGCTCAGTAATAGTCCCCCAAAGATGTTATGTACTAATCTCCAGAACCTGAGAACATGCTACCTCACATGGCCTAAGGGACTTTGCAGATGCGATTAAGTTAACGATCTTGAGATGGTGAGTTTATCTTGGATCATGTGGGTGGGCCCAGTGTAATCACAAGGGTCCTCAAAAGTGTAAGAGGCATGCAGGAGAGTCAGAATCAGAGGAGTTTTGGTGATAGAATCAGAAGTTGGAGTGATTTAGGGTCATGGAGTACACAGTGTGAGTGGTTTCTAGAAGCTGGACAAGGCAAGGAGATGGATTCTCCCTCAGAGTCTCCAGGAGGAATACTAACCCATTTTAGACTTCTGACCTCCAGAACTATAAGATAATAAATTTGTGTTATTTTAAACCACTAGGTTTGTGGTAATGTTATAGCAGCAATAGGAAACTAATATAGTCCCTATGACCTTGGGTCCTTTCTTCTTTGTTCCCTCATATTTTCTTGTTCTTTTCACTTGCCGTGCTTATCTTGATGTGTGATGATGACTTGTATACATCAAGATTTTCCAGAGAATATGCAGCCCTGTAGCACAACAGCTGCCTGGCACTGAGTAGGAACTGAATAGTGTTGGTAAACGAACAGAGGCGATGGAGTTAAAAGGAACTATGAGGGAAGAGTCTGGACCCTCGTACCTCACACTTGGATTACTGAAGCAGTCTTACTCTTTTCTCTTTAATCTTTGCTCTGTGACTCACCTTGATGCCAGAGTAATCCTCCTATGCCCCAGTAATATCATGTTCAGGACACTCTGTAGTCCCAGTGGTCTTGAACTCTGATCCTCCCAGCATTGTGACCTGAGCTCATTGGCAGTCATGGGGCTTCCACTTTTCTCCTTACTGAATTACTTGGCTGTTCAACTGAGAGACATAAGAGATGTATGTAGCCTATAGTCCTTAAGGAAGAATCATCCAAGGGACACTTGCAGCCTGCAGCCTCAAGGAATCTTGTGTGGAGGAGGTGTAGAATGGAGATGTCAGGTCATGAGTACAGTGTAACCCCAAATACCAAGGCAGGAATGACTCTAGGCAAGAAAGAAGCCTGTCCTGCAAACTTCAGGGAACACAGATGACAGAAAAACATCCTAAATTGTACCATGAGGGTGTGATCAGGAAAATCCAGACCATGGAAAACTTCACAGGCTGACAGACCATGTTTCACAAGAGATCAAGTAGAAAGAAAATAAATAGGTGCTGTGTTATAGGCAGCTTCCAAGATGGCCTCTAGTGATTCCCCACTCCTGGAATTCACGCTGTTCTGTGGTTCCCTCCTCCCACACTGTGCCAGGATTGGTCTGTGTGACTCATAGAATGTGGCAGAAATGATGGTACATCCCTTCTAAGAGTAGATTATAAAAGACACTGTGACTTTAGTCTTGATTGTTTCTCTTCTCATTCTGGAGGAAGCCAGATGCCATGTTATGAGGACACAAGTAGCCTTGTACAGAGGCTCAAGGAATGAGAATCTGAGGCCTCTTGCCAACAACTACATAAATAAACTTGTAAAACGTACCCTCTATTACAGCTAAGCCTCATATGACCACAGCCCCAGACAATATCTTGATTACAGCCTCATGAGAAACCCTAAGGAAGAACCATCCAGTTAAGCTGCTCCTAAATTCTTGACCTACAGAAACTGTGAGGATAACAAATGTTTGTTGTTTTAAGCTAGGAGTCAACAAACTACAGCCTCCAGGCCTAATCTAGTTGGCGATCTTTTTTTTTTTTTTGGTTTCGTTTGGTTTTGGATGGCTCACAAACAGAATAGTTTTTACACCTTTAAATAGCTAAAAAAAAAAAAAAAATCAAAAGAAGAATTGTATGACATGTGAAAATTGTATGAAATTCAAATTTTTCACTGTCCACAGAGTTTATGGGAACACAGCCATGTCCGTTCATTACTTATTGTCTATAACAAAAGCAGCATTGAGTAGTTACAACAGAGACCAAATCTAAAATACTTACTATCTGGCTTTATAGAAAAAGCTTACTACTCTTGTTTTAAGCCACTATATTTTGGGGTAATTTTTGCATGGCAGTGGATAACTAATACACACTATGTTTCCTTGCCCCTGACTTTGGACTAAGGCATGAGACTTGCTTTGGCAAAAAGGGGGTTAGCAGCTGTAATGTGAGTAGAGGTGTGGAATGTGCTATTGTGTTGGACTTACCCTTTCGTGTTTCTGCTGTTACCACGACAAGAACAAGATGGCTAACACGCTGGTCTAAGGAGGATGGGAGACAAAGGGAGCAGACCTGCTCTTCATGAAGCCTGAAGGCCAGCTCAGTTAAACCCAGCTTAGATCAGCAAACCCCAAGTTGACCCGGGGGTTTATGTGCCAGATGAAATGACTATTGTTTTAAGCCACCGAGGTTTTTTTTAAGATTTTATTTATTTATTTGAGATAGAGAGCAAGAACAGGGGGAAGAGGGAGAAGCAGTCTCCCCGCTGAGCAGGGAGCCCAAAGCGGGGTTTCTATCCCAGGTCCCTGGAATCATGACCTGAGCCGAAGGCAGATGCTTAACCAACTGAGCCACCCAGGTGCCCCTAAGCCACTGAATTTTTTTTTAATCATTTCTTAAGCTGTGTTCTTTCTTTCTTTCTTTCTTTCTTTCTTTCTTTCTTTCTTTCTTTC
>NW_023270718.1:11411748-11453684 GCF_011800145.1 Mirounga leonina | reverse complement strand
CTTTCTTTCTTTCTTTCTTTCTTTCTTTCTTTCTTTCTTTCTTTCTTCCTTCCTTCCTTCCTTCCTTCCTTCCTTCCTTTCTTTTTCTTTCTTTCTTTCTTTCTTTCTTTCTTTCTTTCTTTCTTTCTTTCTTTCTTTCTTTCTTTCTTTCTTTCTTTCTTTCTTTCTTTCTTTCTCTTTCTTTTCTTTCTTTCTTCTTATGTTAATCCCCATACATTACATCATTAGTTTTAGATGAAGTGTTCCATGATTCATTGTTTGTGCATAACACCCAGTGCTCCATGCAGAATGTGCCCTCCTCAATACCCACCACCAGGCTAACCCATCCTCCCACCCCCCTCCCCTCTAGAACTCTCAGTTTGTTTTTCAGAGTCCATCATCTCTCATGGTTCGTCTACCCCTCCGATTTCCCCCCCTTCATTCTTCCCCTCCCACTACCTTCTTCTTCTTTTTTTTTTTCTTAACATATATTGCATTATTTGTTTCGGAGGTACAGATCTGAGATTCAACAGTCTTGCACAATTCACAGCGCTTACCAGAGCACATACCCTCCCCAGTGTCTATCACCCAGTCACCCCATCCCTCCCACCCCACCCCCCACTCCAGCAACCCTCAGTTTGTTTCCTGCAGTTAAGAATTCCTCATATCAGTGAGATCATATGATACATGTCTTTCTCTGTTTGACTTATTTCACTCAACATAAGCCACTGAATTTTAAGGGCAGTTTGTTGCACCATTTTCTTATGGTAATAACTGATACATATTCCCAGTTACCAATGGCTTTTGGTCAAAACAGAAATAGTCATTGTTTTTAATCTTGATATAATATTATAAGAAAAATTCTATATGGTATGATCTTAAATAGGGCAAAAAAAAAAAGCACAAAGGGAAGAAAACAACTAATGAAAGTAAATATGCTAAAATGTTCAGAGAGATCACATTTCAGATAAGACTTGTTCAGTTGTCACTAGTTGTCACAATTCAGTTAACTGTTTTTCAATCAATGAAAAGCATCTAGTATGTGCCAGGTATGGGTAAAGACCTAAAGAGGTGAAGGAATGAGCTGGGTAGATATCTGGTGGAAAGGTGTTCCAGGCAAGGGGTACAGCATGTGCAAAGGCCCTGAGGTGGGAGCATATTGCGCATGTGAGAGCACCAGGGAGAGAACCCGTGTGGCTGGAACTGAGTGAGTCAGAGGGAAAGGAGTGGACAATCAACTCAGAAAGACAACAGCAGCTGACCCGGTCAGGCCTTTCAGGCTGTGGTATGGACTTTTACCCTGAAGGAGTTGGAAACTCGTGAAATTTTTTTTTAAGATTTTATTTATTTATTTGAGAGAGAGAATGAGATAGAGAGAACATGAGAGGGGGGAGGCTCAGAGGGAGAAGCAGGCTCCCTGCTGAGCAGGGAGCCCGATGCGGGACTCGATCTCGAGACTCCAGGATCATGACCTGAGCCGAAGGCAGTTGCTTAACCAACTGAGCCACCCACGCGCCCCGGAAACTCGTGAAATTTTTAAGCAAAGGAGGGTGGTGCTATAGGACCTCTCTGGCTGCTGTGGGGAAATGGACTTGGGGATAAGGATAGACGCAGGGAGGCTGGTGACATGATCACTGTGAGAGATGCTGGCAGCTAGGAAGGAAGTTAAAGCAGGCTGCATTCTTGGTAGTTTTGAGCATGAGGCTGTCAGGACCTGCTGCCCAATCACATGCAGGATATGAATTAGGAGAGTGTGGATACCAATGAGGTTTCAGCCTGCACCAGGGAAAGAACAAAAATGCTAGTGACCAACACAGGCAAAGCTGTGAAAGGGGCTGGGGATGGGGGAAGCACCAGTGTTTGGTTTGGAGCCTGTAAGATGTTCATTAGACATTAGAGTGTCAAGGAGGTAGGCAGCTATTTGAGTCAGGAGTTCAGGGAAGAGTCTGGGCTGACATTATACACTTAGGGGTCCCAGAAAGCAATAGAAAATCTGAAGAAATGAGGTGCTAACTAGAAGAAGGGGTAGAGACAAGAGTGCTATACGCAGAGGAGTCTGATCATGGCAGAGAACCTAGTGTGAGGATCAACACAGTAGGTGCAGATTGTGACTTTCTTTCCCAAGCTTGAGGCACTTTGACTTTCATGGGCTTCTTCTTTCATCAAAAAAGATAGAAAGTTATATTTTATGACTGTATTGGTATAAAGATTAATATAATCCAGATGGGATTATATTCATTTTTCACTTCTAATTTTAAAAGAAATACCATTTTTGTGGACCCTCAAAAGTATCTTTGGCCCTGGGTACTGTGCTTTCTGTGCCTGATGGAAATCTAGGAAGTCTAGGAACTGAAAGATCAGAGGCCACACATACCAAGGGGCTAGAACTGATGAGGCTGAGGGACAGGGCTCAGATCAGCCATCATGGCCTTGTAAACTGAGTGAAGGATCTTAGTCTTTTTTTTTTTTCTTTAAGATTTTATTTATTTATTTGACAGAGAGAGACACAGCGAGAGAGGGAACACAAGCAGGGGGAGTGGGAGAGGGAGAAGCAGGCTTCCCGCAGAGCAGGGAGCCCGATGTGGGGCTCGATCCCAGGACCCTGGGACCATGACCTGAGCCGAAGGCGGACGCTCAACGACTGAGCCACCCAGGCGCCCCAGGATCTTACTCTTTAAAAGGAATATGTATATCAACGGAGGAGAAAGTGCCATGGATAGAGATTTTGTTTGGCTGCTGCCCAAATTCCCCTTCAAGGAGGGGCCTGCTGTTAGCTGTGAGCTCCTTTAGGAGCCAAGGTCACGCTCCTTTCCTAGCAGCCCTGACCATTAAGCAAGTAAGGATATGGTCCGAAGCCTGAATGTTTGCACTTAACATGACGCTCCTTTAACCGGCAGTCTCTGCTCTGGAGCTTATTGCTGGGCAGCACTGTGGTCGGACCATGCTTCCTCCCCAATCCTGCTTCCTCCCCTTTTATTCTTTTTCTCTCTTGTACCAGTATTATTCCCCAATAAACCATTTGAGGCAGGTAGAATAGGGAAGAGCTGGGAAATTGCAGGAGGAACAAAACACGGAGAAACTAAGGATATTACATCATGATTAGTTTAGCTTGTATGGCAAAGACGACAAGATTTTGAAGATGTAATTAAGGTTACAAATTAGTTGATTTAAGCTAATCAAAAGGGGGATTATTCTGGGTCGGCCTGACTTGGTCAGTCTGAGGTCTTGAAAAGAGTGTTTAGAGACTCTCTTCTGCTGGCTTGGAAGAGGCAAGCTGCCGTGAGCTCCACAGCTACAAGGAAATGTATTCAGTCCGAATCTGAATGAGCTTGGAAGCACATTCTTAACCCAGTTAGGTTTATTGATGAGAACATAGCCCACTGAAACCTTGATTGCAGCCTTTGGAGGCTTGAAGACAGCAGATCCAGCTAAGCCAGACTTCGGACCCACAGGAACAATGAGATAATAAATGCATGTTGTTTTAAGCTGTTAAACAGCAAGAGAAACAATAGAGACATGAAAGGGACTACCAGAAGAAGTCCCAGGTGAAAAACATTGTGTACCTAGGGCGCTTTGTTACTGTTACAGGGCTTCTACCAAAGACCAGAACCAGGATGCAGCCAGGATGCGGCCAATCCCATATATAAGCCAGACTTAAAACAGAGGACCCTGGGGCGCCTGGGTGGCTCAGTCATTAAGCGTCTGCCTTCGGCTCAGGTCATGATCCTAGGGTCCTGGGATCGAGACCCGCATTGGGCTCTCTGCTCTGCTGGGAGCCTGCTTCTCCCTCTCCCACTCCCCCTGCTTGTGTTCCCTCTCTCTCTCTGTGTCTCTCTGTCAAATAAATAAATAAAATCTTAAAAAAAAAAAACAAAAACAGAGGACCCTGGCTGCAGAAAGCACTAATGAGTTGCCTGAGTTGACTGCCAATATTGACCAATCAGAATGAGTCATTCCCCCTTCCCTCGTTAGCGTGTTGGACCTGAGTGGGAACCCCAGGGGAGGGGCACTTTATAAAAGCAGGGCCTCTCCACAGCTAGGAAGGGTGAGTTTAGTCGTTGTGTTAGTACTATCTTCCTTCAGCTTGAGCTGTCACCCCAGGATATCCTTGCCTGAGCCTTTGATTTCTGGCCCTGCCTCATTTCTCTTGTTGGTCCCAAGAACCTGACTTCAGAAACACCTGCTGGTGAATGCAGGTGGAAGAAGTATGAAGGGAGATTTCATAATATATAAAAGTATTTAAACTATTCATACTATTTTCTCTGGCATCTACGAATTCCACTTCTGGCAGTTCTTCTTAAAAAGGCCTCAGTAGGGGCGCCTGGGTGGCTCAGTCGTTGGGCGTCTGCCTTTGGCTCAGGTCATGGTCCCAGGGTCCTGGGTTTGAGCCCCGCATCGGGCTCTCTGCTCGGCGGGAAGCCTGCTTCTCCCTCTCCCACTCCCCCTGCTTGTGTTCCCTCTCTCGCTGTGTCTGTCAAATAAATAAATAAAATCTTTAAAAAAAAAAAAGAAAAAAATGCCTTAGTAGTTAAACAGTAGTGAATTTGCATCGAGGGTTTAGCGTGTGTGTAGAACCCACAGGTACCAGCAATGTAGTCCTCCCACAGCTCTCTAATTACTCCGATCTTCAGCTGATGGTGAGTTTGAGCGAGTTGAGGTCTTTTTACTTCAGTTACAGAGCTAGAAAGCATCTGTGCTAATCTGAGGCACAGGCTGTGTCTGTTTAAATCCAGTCACTCTTACTCCCATTTGATTTTTATCAAAATAAGCCCAATGACGTATAGTGATAAGACACATATTGTCAAATGTTTATTGTCTAATTTAGGGTCAGGGTACGTGGGTGCTTACACAATCTTGTTAAGTTTTCTGAATATCTGAAAATGTTGTAGACAGAATGTTGAGGAAAAGTAAATCCAATAAATGCAGTATTTTCTAAGGTTCACATATCTTGGGCTGAGGGGTTCCCCCTCATTCGTTTCTAGACAAATTGTCTCTAGGCTACTGACTTTTCCTTGTATTAAAAAAAATACTCTAGTAAGACACCTAGGTCGGCCAAAAGGAAATCTGTGCCCAGATAAAGGTCTCTACCGCCCCTGCAGGCCGGCTGGGTGCTCTGCGTGTAGCTGGCAAGGGTGAACCCAGTGAGGACTGCGGTGGATTTCAGGCTCGTGTTGGCCTGTGCTGGAGGCCGAACTCCGCTGATGATTTTTCCTTTCACCTGTGGGCTCACCTGAGCGCCCTGCGATCGGGATCCTCCCTGAACGCCTCGAGGACCTTGACGTCCAGGACCCGCTGTCGTCTCCCCTTGTCGCCGGTAGAGGGCGACGCCGCCGCAGCTAACGCGACCCTGCGGGAGGAGGCGTTGCGCCGCGTCCCGCGGCCTTCTGGGAGATGTAGGCGGTGGGGCAGCACGCATGCGTAGTGCGGAACCGGAAGTGGGTGCGCTTACGCCGGGAGGGGTGGGCGACGGCCTTGCGAGAGGGACGTGATGAGAACCTGGCATGTACCTTGCCGCTGGTGCTCAGCCGCGCGATTAGCGCTCGGGCTGGGGGGCGGGGCTGCCGGGAGGACCCCGGACCGCGCTGTAGGCGCCTCCAGTGGGGGCGGGTGCCCGCTGCTGGCCGTCACTGGGGAGTCGCCTCTCAGATGCCCCGTCCGGGCAGGGGCCTTTCCCCGGATCCAACCCCGCTTCCCAGCGAGACCTCCATCTTCTGGAGGAGAAGCAGCGCTGGTGGCAGACACCCTCTGGCCCCTGGATATCTGTACCGTTTCCTTCCCACGCGTGCTGCACGCCCCTCCCAGAGGAAACTTGGGATCCACTGACCTTGAAGCTAAAGGGCAACTTCTGAGCCGCACCCCCGCTCCCAATGTGCGGTGGTGAGCGGAGACTAGATTCTCAAAGGAAAAGGCAGATTCCAGCACAGCACTTACGAGTTCTGTCCTGACCACAGAGGAGGCTTCTGTATTTTCTTTTTTTTTAACTGAAAATCAATTAATTAACATATAGCGTATTATTAGTTTCAGAGGTAGAGGTTAGTGATCAGGAGACTTTTTTTTTTTTTTTAAAGACCCTGATTCTTCCCTCTGGAAGAAAACCCCCTATTCTGTGTCCTCTGGGGTCCCTGGCCTGGCCTCCGGGAGGCCTTTTCTCCATTCTGGAAGGGGGCATCACAAATATACAAATCAAAAAACAAAATATTAACAGCACTCCCAAGATGCTCCCTTTCTGTTTCCTTCCAGTCAGTATCATCTCCCCTCCAAAGGTTTACAAACACTGTCCTGATTTCTATTGCCATGGATTCCTTTTGCCAGTTTTTGAACTTTGCATAAATGGAGTTCTTGAGTGTGTATTCTTCTTGCCTTCTTTTGCTAAACACTGTGTTTTTAAGATTTATCCTTTTTTTGTGTAAGTAGTGGTTTGTTCGGCCTGGAATCACATTGTATGAAAATGCCAAATTCAGTTCATTCTACTATTGGTAGGTATTTGGGTTGATTATGCTTTGGGACCTTTATGACTACTACTGTTATGGACATTCTTGCATATAGCTTTGGTTGCATCTTGGTATGCATTTCTGGTTGGGAATATGCCTCGGAGTGGAATTGCTGGGTGATAGGTTGTCCTATTGTTTCACTTTAGTAGATGCTGCCAGTTTTCCAAAGTAGTTATACTAATTTATACTCCTACAAGTAGTATGTGAAAGTTCCAATTCCTCTACATTCTTGCCAATGCAAAGATATTATGAATCCTTTTTAATTTTAGCCATTCTGGTAGGTGTGACTTGGTATGTCCTGTTTTCTTCTTTTTATTACCATCATTGAGATTTAATTTATGAACAATAAAATACACCCATTATACGTTCAATGAGTTCTGACAAATGTATGCAGTTCTATAACCATCAACACAAGCAATATAGTGAACATTTCCATTACTTCAAAAGTCCCTGTGCCCCTTTTGGTTGATTCCCTCTCTTCACCCAAGACTCTTAGAATCCTGACCTGCTTTCTGTTTCTACAGTTTTGTCTTTCCTAAAATTTCATATAGTTTCTGGTGCTGGTCAAGCCGGTGTAAGCCAATTACAGCCTATCTCTCCAATTGACTACAAATGAAATCTCTGAATAGAGTTCAAAAACAACTACCTAAGAACTCTGAAAAGTAAACAATAGCAGGCAGATTGAGCACTGAAATAAAAACTCGAATGATGGTATCTATGTAATAAAGGTGTGGTTTGTGTTTTCTCCCCCTAGTTTGGACAGAAGAGCAGGCCAAATCCTGGAACTATACCATAGGCACAAACAGCAAAACTCCAGGACCCTCCCCCCGCCCCCCTATTTCTAGCCAGAGGACCAGTAAGAGAAACCTTACCTGACCAAAGAGTTTCAGGGGATTTCTACTAATCTTTTCCCTGCTACTTTGCCTGGAAAGCATCCCCCATTGCATGGAACTGCACAATAGCACAAACTTAGAAAAAAATGTCTCCCTGGCCGAGAAATCAGAAAGAGGCCCCTTCTGTCTGAAGACTGTGTGTGTGGGGGGGAATCTCAATTACTTTTTCTGTTGTTTTCCTCTCACTACTACACCCTAAAGGTGGCCCCAGTGGGACAGAACTGGACTCTGAAAGAACCCCAAATTTCTGGCCAGAGAAACTAGGAAAAAGAGCTGCTGGGTGCCCAAGAGTGTGGGGGGAAATCCTGGTGAGGAGAGAACTGAAGAAGAGGATCCTGAATTCCATTTATGAACTGACATAAGTCTTGGGCTCGCCCTCATGAGCAAATATGAAACAGTCAAAGAAGCATAGGAAAGGGTTTGGAAACTAAAATAAATATAAACCACCACCCAAATTCTAGAATAACTCTGAGTGATGCATGTGTCAGGTAGACCCAAACACCATAGCAGACTTTAAAACTGAGCTGACGTTGAGGGGCGACTGGGTGGCTCAGTTGGTTAAGCCTCCAGCTTCTATTCAGGTCACGATCTCAGGGTCCTGGGATAGAGCCCCATGGTAGCCTCACTGCTCAGCGGAGAGTCTGCTGTCCCTCTCTCTCTATCCCCCACCCCCAGCTCCTGCTCTGCCTGTCTCTCTCTCTCTCTCAAATAATAAAATAAAATAAAATAAAATTAAAATAAAATAAAATAAAATAAAACCGAACTGACATTGGAATCATCATCCACAGAAAATGAGGCAGAACTTAACAGCCTAAACCTAGCTGGTTTGATTGCTGATAAAGCAAAAATTCAACATTTTCCATCAGATTTTATTTTTTTTATTTATTTTTTTTTTAAAGATTTTATTTTTTTTATTTATTCATGAGAGACAGAGAGACAGAGGCAGAGGGAGAAGCAGGCTCCCTGCAGAGCAGTGAGCCTGATGTGGGACTTGATCCCAGGACCCTGGGATCATGACCTGAGCCGAAGGCAGACGCTTAACCGACTGAGCCACCCAGGCGTCCCTCCATCTGATTTTAATAAATCCCAGAGTCTTATAAGATTCAAAATATCCAGGGCACAATCCAAATTATTTGACATAAAGAGAATCAGGCAAATGTGAACGATGACCAACATTTAAAGGAAAAGACCCAGATGCTAATCCTGAGATGAACCAGATGTTACAATTAACAAAGACTTTAAAGCAGCTATTATAACTATGCTCCATGAGGTAAAGGTAAACACAAATGAAATGCAAAGATAGAATTCTCAGTAGGGGATTAAAACTGGAAGTTGAAATTAGACCATATGCAAGTTTTGGAATTGAAAAATACCTGAAATAAAGAGTTCACCAAATGGATGTGCTCAGGAGCAGTATAAAATAAGAGGAAAGAATCAGTAAAGCTGAATGAAGATCAAGCTGAAGAATAAGCAGAATAAAAAGATCAAACTTAAAGAGCCCAGGGACCTATGGGACAATATCAAAATGTCTAAAATTGTGTCATTAAAGCATTGGGAAAGGAGAAAGATTGGTAAAGAAAAAAAATACTTGAAGAAATAATGGCCACAAACTCCCCAAATTTGGTAAAAGGCGCAAATTTACAAAATCAGGAAAGTCATTCATCCCCAACAGAAAACTATGCCCAGATATATCCTAAACAAACTGCAGAAAACTGCCCCCTGCCAAAAAAAAAAAAAGAGAAGGAAGGAAGGAAGAAAGAGAATATTGAAAGCAACAAGAAAAAATAATTAAAAAATTTTTTTTAATTTTTTAATTTTTTTTAAGGTTTTTAAAAAAAATTTATTTATTTGACAGAGAGAGACACAGCGAGAGAGGGAACACAAGCAGGGGGAGTGGGAGAGGGACAAGCAGGCCTCCCACTGAGCAGGGAGCCCGATGTGGGGCTTGATCCCAGGACCCTGGGACCATGACCTGAGCTGAAGGCAGATGCTTAACGACTGAGCCACCCAGGCGCCCCTAAAAAAAATAATTTAAAAAGGGAAATATTTCATTTAAGAGAACAATGATTCCTGTGATTGTGGATTTCACATTAGAAATCATAGAAGCTGGGGCGCCTGGGTGGCTAAGTCTTTAGGCATCTGCCTTTGGCTCAGGTCATGATCCCAGGGTCCTGGGATCAAGCCCCGCATCGGGCTTCCTGCTCATTGGGAAGCCTGCTTCTCCCTCTCCCACTCCCCCTGCTTGTGTTCCCTCTCTCACTGTGTCTCTGTCAATTAAATAAATAAAATCTTTTTTAAAAATAAAAATAATAATAAAAAAAGAAATCATAGAAGCTACAAGAGAGTAAGAAAACATCCTTAAAGTGCTGAAAGATTAAAAAAAACCCGCTAAATGAAAGCTCTCTATATAGCAAAAGTATCCTTCAGAAATGAAGCAAAGGAAAGGCATTCTTTGATGAAGAAAAAGAGACTTCATCACCAGCGTACCCACTCTATTAAAATGCTAAAGGAAGTTCTGCAGGCTGAAAGGAAATGATACCAGAAGGGTAACTGGTATCCTAACATTTCCTCTTAAATCCAATAAAATATGCATTGTTGACTTTAAAATTAAAAGTTATTTTACCAGCAAAAGTAGGTTTATCCGGGAGTAGCAGAGGGTTGCAATTTGGGGTAAACAAGCTACAGCAAAACCATTAGCTAGCCAAAAAACAGAGGAGAGGAGAGGGATGTTATTTTATGGGGAAGAAAGAGGAAGTTGGGAAGGAGTGTTTTGAACAAAATTCCACCAGAGTAAAATAAGAGTTTGGGATGATGACAGTTTCTCATGGACTGAGTTGTAGGGACTGTTGATTTCTTGTGGGAGATGCAATTTTCCATCTTTTCCTGTTGGGGCCTGTAATTGATGATTCTTTCCTATTTGGATTCTTCTGTTAGAGTCTGTTATCGATGAGTCTTGGAGTGGTACACCATGACAGCTCCAACTTTTGGCTTCCCAATTCCTTTTTAGTGAGGTTTCCCTGTGTAATTTTTGCAGCATGAACATAGAAAGCAAAAACTATAACATTGCCTGAGGGTTTTTCAATGTATGTAGATATAATACATATGGGTAAAGGGATCTATGTGACTGTAAGGCATCTATATTTTATTTGAAGTGTAAAATATTAACCTAGGTAGACTACTAAAAGTTAGATATGTATACCATAATCCCTAGAGGAACTGATGTAGTTTTCGAATGTAGGTTAGGTTTGGTGGGGTGAGGTCTGGAGCTGATGACCAAGAAAAAATTCTTGAGATGTCTTTGGTGCAAAATCATGGTTTTATTAAAGCATGGGGACAGAACCCATAGGCAGAAAGAGCGGCTGCATGGGGGTTGTGTGGGGTGACTGATTATATACTTGGGAGTTGGGGGAGGTAAGGAAAAGGGAGGTTTCAAAAGGATTTTCATATGTTCAAGACTCACAGGATACCTGAGGCCTTGCCATTGTCAAGTTAAGGTTGTTTTTCCCTCTAGAAAGGCATTAACATTAAGATAGTTGGAAGTTTCCTGGAGGAATGTCACACAAATCCCACCCCGGAGTGGGGTCTGGGGGAGAAGGTTGCAGGGTGTCAGCTTGTGCTTTGTCCTCAGCTAGCTTTCTGCTCCCTCATCAGAACCACCAAAAAAAAAAAAAAAGCAAAGATATATAGCTAAAATGCCAACAGATAAACTAAGATGGAATGCTACAAAATATTCAAATAATCCAGAGAAGGCAGGAAAGGGGAAACAAAGGAACAAATCGTAGAAGAGACAAAGAGAAAACAAATAATATTGTAGGCCTTAAATTCAACCTTATCAATAATTACATTAAAAGTGAATGATGTAGGGGTGCCTGGCTGGCTTAGTCTGTAGAGCATATGACTCTTGATCTCGGGGTTGGGAGTTTGAGCTCCACGTTGGGTGTAAAGTTTACTTAAAAAAAAAAGTGAATGATGTAAACAATTAAAAAACAGTGTCATAGTGTTGTCAAAAACCGAACTCCGTGTTTCAGAGCCAAAATATAATTCCAAGACAGAGTTTGGAATAAAGAGAAACAATAGCTTTCTTGCTTTGCCAGGCAAAGGAGACTACAGCAGGCTATGGCCTTCAAAAAACTGCAAGCCTGGTCAAGGGAAGGGACGGTGGGGGGTGGGCGGTGGGGGGTGGGGGTGGTAGGTCATAGGGAAATACAGGATCTAGCTGGTTTTGACAGAAACTGTGTATTTGCTCCCACCTTCCTTTGTCATGTCTTCAGGGTGGTTCAGGGTTCCTGAAACAAAAGGCTAAGAAGGGAGGAGGGGAGGTTTTCAGAAGGGAGGAAAAAGGTTATTTTAAAATCGAGCTTTGGGGGTGCCTGGGTGGCTCAGTCAGTTAAGTGTCTCCCTTTGGCTCAGGTCACGATCTCAGGGTCCTGCGATCAAGCCCCGCGTCAGGTTCCCTGCTCAATGAGGAGTCTGCTTCTCCCTCTCCCACTGCTCCTCCCCCCTGCTCATTCTCTCTCTCTCAAATAAATAAAATCAATCAATCAAGCTTTGCTGAAACATTAGCACAGCCATTTTGATTTTTGTTCAACTCTATGCTTTTAAGCGGTTTTGATAATGGATAAAACACAAACAAAAACAAGACCCAACTGTACAGTACCTTCAAGATTCCTATTTTAAATATAATGATATAGGTAGGTTAAAGGTAAAAATACGGAAAAAGAATATATGGCAAACACTAATCGAAAGTTGGCATGGCTATGTTGTTATCAGACAAAGTAGACTTTTTTATTTACTTTAATAAAGATTTTATTTATTCATTTGACAGAGAGAGAGACAGCGAGAGAGGGAACGCAAGCCGGGAGAGTGGGAGAGTGGGAGAGTGACAAGCAGGCCTCCCGCTGAGCAGGGAGCCCGATGTGGGGCTCGATCCCAGGACCCTGGGACCATGACCTGGGCCGAAGGCAGACACTTAACGACTGCGCCACCCAGGCGCCCCCAAAGTAGACGTTAGATCAAAGAAAATTACCAAGGATAAGAAAGGACATTACATAAAGATAAAAGATGAAATTTATGAAGAAGACATAACTATCCTAAATATGTATGCACCTGATAATAGAACTCCAAAATAAATGAAGCAAAATCTGGTAGAATTAAAGGAAAACTAGATCCATAATTATATTTGGAGACTTTAATACTCCTCTCTCTGTAATTAATAGAACAAGTAGTTGGAGATTGATAAGGATATAGAGGACTCAAACAACACTATCAACAAACTTCACTGATTTGTGATTTGCCCCATCATAAGTCATATTTCGGCCTTTCCATTCTTTTTCTATACTCTTTTCACAAAAATTGAATCACAATACTGTTCAATATAACCTTTTGCTTACTATAAGGTGAATTTATTTGCATATTACAGGACTGTTGTGGGATTGTTGAGGATTATGGTCAAGAAAGAATTCTTGGAGGGGCGCCTGGGTGGCTCAGTTGTTAAGCGTCTGCCTTTGGCTCAGGTCATGATCCAGGGTCCTGGGATTGAGCCCCACATCGGGATCCACATTGGGCTCCCTGCTCGGCGGGAGGCCTGCTTCTCCCTCTCCCACTCCCTCTGCTTGTGTTCCCTCTCTCGCTGTGTCTCTCTCTGTCAAATAAATAAAAAAAAAAAATCTTAAAAAAAAAATTCTTAATACATTTTCTGGTGCAATTAGTAAGTTTATTTAAGTAGCACAGTTTATTTCTGTGGGCAGAAAGAGCTGCATTTTTTGTTGTATGAAACTTGGTTATATGCTTAGTGCTCAAGGGGGAGGGAATGTGCAGGCAGTATTAAATCATAAATGTCTTCTTTGAATTTCTACTTGTAAACTACATTTGCAAGATTTCTCTGGTGCTTATCATTCAGCTTGGTATTAACTATCTGTGAGGTGTACACGCAGTCATAAGACCATTTAAGAATGTAGCAACCATGGGGCGCCTGGGTGGCTCAGTCGTTAAGCGACTGCCTTCAGCTCAGGTCATGATCCCAGGGTCCTGGGATTGAGCCCCACATCGAACCCTGCATCGGGCTCCCTGCTTGGAGGGAAGCCTGCTTCTCCCTCTCCCACTCCCACTCCCCCTGCTTGTGTTCCCTCTCTCTGTCTCTCTCTCTGTCAAATAAATAAATAAAATCTTAAAAAAAAAAAAGTAGCAACCAGCTCTATGTGATCCTTAAAGGAACTATACAGTCTATAGGTTAGCCTTCTGGGCTAAAGGTGAACATCTTCCTGTTTCTATGCCTTATCAGGACTAGAGATTTCTTTCTTTTTTTTTTTTTTTTAAGATTTTATTTATTTATTTGACAGAGAGAGAGAGAGAACAAGCAGGGGGCGCAGCAGAGGGAGAGGGAGAAGCAGGCCTCCCGCTGAGCAGGGAGCCCAATGCGGGGCTCGATCCCAGGACCCTGGGATCATGACCTGAGCCGAAGGCAGACACCCAACTGACTGAGCCACCCAGGCGCCCCAGGACTAGAGATTTCTCCCTAAATTTTTGTTTTAGAAGTAATTTTAATCTTACAAATGTTAAAAAACAAAATTCAACCAAGGAAATTTGAACTCTGATTTGCTTTATTAAAGGATCCTTGAATTGGGCAGCATCCCATCTCGTAAATAAAGAGGGGCTCCAGAGGGCTACAGAATGGGAAATGTTTTTAAGTGCAGGGCAAGGAAGTCATAAACAGAAAAAAAAGCGTTATTTATTGGTGAGGTCACTTTCATTTGGGGACAAAAGCGTCTTAGGTATTACTAGTGGATTCACCTTCCTTTGGGGGATGAAGAAGGCCCATGTGACAGATTACCTTTTTGGTGCGGACCAGAAAATTCCTGACAATATTTTAGGACTACATTTATGAGGGAGACTGAGAGTGCAGTTGGTTTAAGTATTAAGTCCGGTTTGGTGACTTGCCCTAAGTAATACCATCTTGGGCCTGTGGTTTTCTTTTTCTTTTAACACTTTTTTTTTTAAAGATTTTATTTACTTGACAGAGAGAGAGAGGGCGAGAGTAGGAACACAAGCAGAGGGAGTGGGAGAGGGAGAAGCAAGCTTCCCGCGGATCAGGGAGCCCAATGCGGGGCTCGATCCCAGGACCCTGGGACCATGACCTGAGCCGAAGGCAGACGCTGACGACTGAGCCACCCAGGCACCCTCTTTTAACATTTTTTTTTTTTAAGATTTATTTATTTATTTGAGAGAGCGAGAGTACATGAGAGGTGGGAGGGTTAGAGGGAGAAGCAGGCTCCCCGCCGAGCAGGGAGCCCGATGCGGGACTCGATCCAGGGACTCCAGGATCATGACCTGAGCCGAAAGCAGTCGCTCAACCAACTGAGCCACCCAGGCGCCCCTCTTTTAACATTTTTTAAAGTAATCTCTACACCCATAGTGGGGCTCAAAATCACAAACTGGAGATCAGGAGTCGCATGTTCTACTGACTGAGCCAGCCAGGTGCCTGTATGGTTTTCTTTTTAACATAGAAAAGCTGCAAAAATAATAGACTTCCATAGACCTTTCACCAGCTTCCCCTAATGTTAACATTTTAGGTAACCATGATATACTTACCAAAACAAGGAAATTACTGGGGTGCCTGGATGGCTCTAGTTGGAAGAACATGCAACTCTTGATCTCAGGGTTGTGAGTTTGAACCCCAAGCTGGGTGTAGAGATTACTTTAAAAACAACTAAAAAAAATAAATAAATAAAAATAAAAACAGCAACTAAAAATGATCATTGGTTTAATGTTAACGACTTAAGTACAGACTTTAATTCTGTTTATCGCTAAATGTCCATTTTTGTTTAAGATCCCACATTGCATTCATTTATGGTGTCTTCTTCGTCTATTCTTTTTTTTTTTTTTTAAGATTTTATTTATTTATTTGAGACAGAGAGAATGAGAGACAGAGAGCATGAGAGGGAGGAGGGTCAGAGGGAGAAGCAGACTCCCTGTCGAGGAGGGAGCCTGATGCGGGACTCGATCCCGGGACTCCAGGATCATGACCTGAGCCAAAGGCAGTCGCTTAACCGACTGAGCCACCCAGGCGCCCCTTCTTCGTCTATTCTAATCTGTGACAATTCCTTAGTCTTTCCTTCTCTTTCATGACCTTGACACTTTTGCCCTTGCGGAATACTGCTCAGTTATTTTCTATAATGTCGCTCAGTTTAAGTCTGTCTGGTGTTTGTCATGATTAGATTGAAATGGTGAATTTTTGACAAGAATTCCAGAAAGGTGATGGTTAAGGTGGTGCCTGCCCGGTTTCTCCACTGTCAAGGTACTGTTTTCCCCTTTATAATTAAAATATATATTGGAGGAGATTCTTTCAGAATCACCTCCTCCTTTCCCAGGCTTTGCTGGAGGATCCCAACCTAGCATGCTGGGCCTCAAACCCTGCCTGTGCTACTCTGGGGGTCGCATAATCTGCCCCAATGTTAATGCTGGATGGTGGGAGTAAGAGTGTTATTTTTTGGTTTATATCCGAATTGTTACTGGAATTATTTTATACACATACATACATAAAATCGAGGACAGGTATTTCCTTTCAGAGCATATTTTGTAACTACTTATTACTAATTTTTAATGTTTTCCATAATGTACTCACTGATTTTTATTAATATTCTATCTAAAACCCTTACTTAGCTGTCTTATTAATTTAAAATTGCGTAGGTTGGGGCGCCTGGGTGGCTCAGTCGGTTAAGCGTGTGCCTTCGGCTCAGGTCATGATCCCAGAGTCCTGGGATCGAGCCCCACGTTGGCCTCCCTGCTCAGTGGGAGCCTGCTTCTCCCTCTCCTCTCGGCTTGTGCTCTCTCTGGCTATCTCTATCACTATCTGTCTCTCTCTCAAATAAATAAATAAAATAAAATAAAATAAAAAAGAAAAACAAAGGTAGTTGGGTGGGAGCATTAGGTATATATTTGTCTTGAAGGGTGACATACATTTCTTGAAAATATAGCTGTCTTGGGGCGCCTGGGTGGCTCAGTCGTTAAGCGTCTGCCTTCGGCTCAGGTCATGATCCCAGGGTCCTGGGATCGAGCCCCGCATCAGGCTCCCTGCTCCGCGGGAAGCCTGCTTCTCCCTCTCCCACTCCCCCTGCTTGTGTTCCCTCTCTCGCTGTATCTCTCTCTGTCAAATAAATAAAAATCTTAAAAAAAAAAAATATATATATATATAGCTGTCTTGGGATGCCTGGGTGGCTCAGTCGGTTAAGCGTGTGCCTTCGGCTCAGGTCATGATCCCAGAGTCCTGGGATCGAGCCCCACGTTGGCCTCCCTGCTCAGTGGGAGCCTGCTTCTCCCTCTCCTCTTGGCTTGTGCTCTCTCTGGCTATCTCTGTCACTATCTGTCTCTCTCTCAAATAAATAAATAAAATAAAATAAAATAAAAAAGAAAAACAAAGGTAGTTGGGTGGGAGCATTAGGTATATATTTGTCTTGAAGGGTGACATACATTTCTTGAAAATATAGCTGTCTTGGGACGCCTGGGTGGCTCAGTCGTTAAGCGTCTGCCTTCGGCTGGGGTCATGATCCCAGGGTCCTGGGATCGAGCCCCGCATCGGGCTCCCTGCTCAGTGGGGAGCCTGCTTCTCCCTCTCCCTCTGCCACTCCCCCTGCTTGTGCTCTCTCACTCTCTCCCAAATAAATAAATAAAATCTTAAAAAACACTGTGTAGCTTGTTTCGATTAATAATTACACTGTCCACGAATACTGAGGTGTACTTACCTGAATTTTAACGTATTTTTCTCAGAAATAAATAATAAATTATGGTATAAAATTGAAGTTACTTAAAATTATAAAATATGCCAGGGGCGCCCGGGTGGCTCAGTCGGTTGGGCGACTGCCTTCGGCTCAGGTCGTGATCCTGGAGTCCCGGGATCGAGTCCCGCGTCGGGCTCCCTGCTCGGCGGGGGGTCTGCTTCTCCCTCTGACCCCCCCCATGCTCTCTCTCTCTCTCTCATTCTCTATCAAATAAAAATAAATAAAATCTTTAAAAAAATGATAAAATATGCCGTAAATAAAAATAAGGCTGTACAATAATGACGGCGTCCGATTAAAACCACAGGAGGCAAAAAATTACCCGTGAGTCCCTATTGAGATCAATACACAATTGGGTGAATAAATAAAAGGGAACGTAGGGGCGGCTCCACCGGGGAACTCCCTCCGCCGACCAGCGCGGGTGGGACTGGGGCCGAGAGAGGTGCGGACGCAGGTCGGGCGGGGACGAGTCCGGAACCCCCGCCGACCCCGGCCCAGGCGGAGGGGCACGGCCCCGCACGGTCCCGCCCGCGGCTGGAGACCGGAAACAGCCGCTTCCACCCGCCGCGGCCGCAGCGAGCCGCGGGGCCTCCTGGGACGCACACATCCGGGTCCCGGCGCGCGCACGCGCAGCCGCCCCAAACATGGCCGCCGCCTCGAGCTGCGCCGTTTGCCGGCCGGAGGTGAGTCCCACCGCGCCCTCGACCTCTCGGTGCCTCACTTTCCCTCGGGACGGTGATGTGTGTGAGCAGGTGGGTATGCTGAGGCGGGGAGAGGTCCTCCGAGTCCTGCGTGGCGTGTGCGGCGCGACCGCGGGCGGGTTTCACGAGGGGAGTGGGCGCGTCCGGCTCGCAGGGGCGCGGGTCGGCCCGGGCACGGCTGCCCCGGCGCCTGAGGACGCAACCTCTACCGCGGATGTGGACGCCCTCGGAGGGTGAGGACGCCTCAGCTCTGTCCTTCGCGTCCCCCGGGTCCCGCGCTCGGATCCGGCCGGGCCTTTCACAGGGCTCGTTTTGCCCCGGCCTGCCGGGTGTCCTCGCCCGGCCGCTGGGCGAACCTTGGGTCGACCGCTCTGGGGCTTGGTGGTGGGTGGGTCCCCGTCGGCGGGTCTCAGGCCGCAGTGGCCGCGTTGCGCCAGTGGCCTGTGCCGTTTCCCACGAGCCCCGCAGGCGTCAGGTCCCGTTTGTTCCCTCCACCTAATCGCTGCGAAGTCAGCTCCTGCTCTTCCCAGCGGGGGCCGCGATTTTCCACCTGTTCGGTGGCTGTTTGATTTTCATGTTCCTTGGTGTAGTTCATTTTTTCAACTCCTCTTCCCCCAGTAGATCATGGAAAAGGTTTTCACACGTACAGAGAAGTGGAAGTACTTGTGCGACATTATGCCGACCCATTAACATCTGCTATACTTGCTTTATCCCATATATTTTCCTCTGTCCATCTTTTCAACCGTTCATTAATTTTGTGGGGTAACATTTAAAGTAAGTTGCGGATTTTACAGAGCTCCCCCCTCAAACATCTTACTGCTTTTTGAAGTTTTTTAAAGATTTTATTTATTCATTTGACAGAGAGACAGCGAGAGCGGGAACGCAAGCAGGGGGAGTGGGAGAGGGAGAAGCAGGATTCCCGCCGAGCAGGGAGCCCGATGTGGGGCTCGATCCCAGGACCCCGAAATCACGACCTGAGCCGAAGGCAGACGCCTAACGTCTGAGCCACCCAGGCGCCCCCTTTTTGAAGTTTTTGAGGCAAAATGGACTTACAGTGAAATGGTGAAATGCGTAGATCTTAATTGTGCCACTGGATGAGTTTTGACAAATAGAACCCAAAGCTTTATCAAAATTACCATCACCCCAGAAAGGTCTGTTATTCTTTATCAATAAAAAAAAATTGGGGGGACGCCTGGGTGGCTCAGTTAAGCATCTGCCTTCGGCTCAGGTCATGATCCCAGAGTCCTGGGATCTAGCCCTGTGTTGGCCTCCCTGCTCAGTGGGGAGCTTGTTTCTCCCTCTGCTTGCTGCTCCCCCTGCTTGTTCTTTCTCTCTCTCTGACAAATAAATAAATAAAATCTTTAAAAAAAAAAGGTCTCACACAGAAAAGTGGGAGGAATAGTTCAGTGAACACTTGTAAAACAATCCAGATTCTCGGGCGCCTGGGTGGCTCAGTTGGTTAAGTGACTGCCTTCAGCTCAGGTCGTGATCCTGGAGTCCCGGGATCGAGTTCCGCATCGGGCTCCCTGCTCGGTGGGGAGCCTGCTTCTGCCTCTGACCCTCTCCCCTCTCATGCTCTCTCTCTCATTCTCTCTCTCTCTCAAATAAAACCTTTAAACAAAAAAAAACAATCCAGATTCTTAAGTCACTAACACTTTGTCACATTAGCTTTCCTTTTCTCCCTGCCGCAAACACGTGCACATACATTCTCTTTTTACATTTTTATTTTTTAAAGATTTTATTTATTTGACAGAGACACAGCGAGAGAGGGAACACAAGCAGGGGGAGTGGGAGAGGGAGAAGCAGGCTTCCCGCCGAGCAGGGAGCCTGATGTGGGGGCTCAAACCCAGGACTCTTGGGATCATGACTCGAGCTGAAGGCAGACCCTTAACGACTGAGCCACCCAGGTGCCCCTCTTTTTACATTTTTTACACATACCCGCCTCCCAGGAGAGTAAAAGGTTTATTACTCACTTAGTAAGACTCCTGGGTGATCCAACAATAGCTTGAGAGAGCAGGAAAAGGAGACTGGCTGGACTTTAATTGTGATTAGAGAGTGGAACTGGATGAGGATGGCCTTTCATTTATTGGGGCTTGCATGGTGTGAATGTCCTGCTAAAACCAACGAGAAAGCACCCAGGCTTTCTAGTTAGCTTGCCTACATGTGGGGCAGTAGGAGAAGGGGGAGGCTTGAAAACTGGTCACAGTCATTCATCAAAATGGAGTCACACTTTATCACAGTTGGTAGTCAGGTGGGTGACTTTATTAGGATAGAGCTAAAGTTGGTGGGAAACTATTTTTGTTAAGGAATGCATCACTTAAACAAGTAAAGTACACATTATCATGGGTGGTCCACAGAAATGGCAGGAACCATGTGGAGGGGGTTGGACAGCTGAGGTCTGGCACTGCTGATGTCAAACATCCAGGCATCCAGCCCAAGTGATCCCTCTGCCAGGTTGTTGAAACTGGGGGACAAAGCCCTTGAGAGGTGAGTGCCTGGGAATCGAATTCTACACAAGTTTGGCACATCCCTATAAAACTTACTTCTCTTGTGAAGTTGTAAGGTATCAGATACATTCTAGGTAGTTTGAACTGGTGGTTCTGACCCCAGCGGACTCAAAGCCCCCCCCCCCCCATTTTTAAAGATTTATTTATTTATTTGAGAGCAGGTGCATGCATGCGAGTGCACATATGTGTGGGGGAGGGGCAGAGGAGAGAATCTCAAGCCGACTCCCTGCACTGAGCATGGAGCCCGAGGTAGGGCTCATCGACTCTGAGATTATGACCCCAGCCGAAACCAAGAATCTGTCGCGCCACCCAGGTGCCCTGCCTCCTTATATATAAAAAAAAAAAAAATGGCTTTATTGAGATATATTTCACATACTATACAAGTCACCGTTTAAGGTATACAATTCATTGTTTTTTAGTATACTCGTTAGCTTGTGCATCCATCGCTGCTATCAATTTTAAAATATTTTCAGTATCCCCCAAAACAAAGCCTATGCCCATTAGCAGTCACTCCTCATCTCTTTTATCCCTCCAAGTCCTAGAGAATCATTAATCTACTTTTTGTCTCTATGCATTTGCCTATCCTAGACATTTCATATAAATGGCCATACAATAGATAGTCCTTTTGGGGGCTTCTTTGACTTAGCATAATGTTTTCAAGGATCATCTGTGTAGTAGCGTAGCATCTATCAGTACCTAGCTCATTTTTATGAATGAGAAATGTTTCATTGTATGGATATACCTCATTTTGTTTATCAGTTCATCAGTAGATGGACATTTGAGTTGCTTCCACTTTTTGGATATTATGAAAAATGCTTCTGTAAATATTCATGTATGCTTTTTATTTTTGGTGGATGTATGTTTTCATTTCTCTTGATAACTACCTAGGAGTGGAACTGATCATAGCCATCCTACTGGATGTGAAGTGGTATCTCAATGTGGTATTGATATGCATTTCCCTAATAGTTAATGGTGTTGAGCATCTTTTCGTTGTGCCTATTTGGGCATTTATGTATCTTCTTTGGAGAACTATCAGTTCAGATCCTTTGCCCCTTTATTAAGTGGGTTATTGATCTTTTACTTTTTTTAAAGATTTCATTTATTTATATGACAGAGAGAGGAGAGAGAGAGAGAACACACAGAGGGAGAGTGAGAGGGAGAAGCCAACTCCACACTGAGCAGAGAGCCCGGGGCTCTGACCCAGTATCCCGAGATCATGACCTGAGCCAAAGGTAGATGCTTAACCGACTTACCCACCCAGGCGCCCCTGATCTTTTATTTTTTTTAAGATTTTATTTATTTGAGAGAGAGAGCAAGGGGGGGGGGGGAGAGGAAGAGGGAGAAGGAAAAGCAGGTTCCCCACTGAGCAGGGAGCCTGACGGTGCTTGATCCCAGGGTCTGAGCCGAAGGCAGACCTTCAAGCAGCTGAGCCACCTGCATCCTGGGATCGAGCCCCGAGTTGGGCTCCTTGCTCAGCGTGGAGCCTGCTTCTCCCCCCTCCCTCTGCTTGCTGCTCTCGCTCTTTCTATCTGCCAAATAAATATATAAAATCTTTAAAGAGAAAAAAGATTCATTTATTCTGGGTACCTGTGCCTTATCAGATATATAATTTGCAAATATTTTATCCTATTCTGTTTTTTTTTTTAAGTTTTATTTATTTAAGTAATCTCTACAGCCCATGTTGGGCTCGAACTCATGATCCTGAGATTCAGAGTTGCATCGTCTTCCAACTGAGCCAGCCAGACACCTCTCCAAGGGTTGTGTGGTTTTTTTTTTCTTTTTTCACTTTCTTGGTGAAGTTCTTTGAAGCGCAAATATTTTAATTTTGATTAGTCAGTTTTACCTACTTTTTTTTGGTCACTTGTACTTTTGTGTTGTACCTGTTTCTGAAAATCTATGCCTGTGTTTCTTTTAAGAATTTTATGATTTCAGGGGTACCTGGATGGCTCAGTTGGTTAAACGTTTGCCTTCGGCTCAGGTCATGATTCCAGGGTCCTGGGATCTAGTCCCATGTTGGCCTCCCTGCTCAGTGGGGAGCCTGCTTCTCCCTCCCCCACTACCCCTGCTTGTATTTGCTCTCTCTGTCAAATAAAAATCTAAAAAAAAAAAAAGAATTTTATGATTTCAGCTTTCATATTTAGGCCTGTGGTCTATTTTTTATTTTAAGATTTTATTTATTAGAGATAGTGACAGAGATAGCGAGAGAGAGCACAAGTGGGGAGGAGAGGGAGAAGCTGGCTCCTGCTGAGCAGGGAGCCTGATGTGGGGCTCGATCCCAGGACCCTGGGATCATGACCTGAGCCGAAGGCAGTTGCCCAACCGCCTGAGCCACCCAGGCGCCCCTGGCTTGTGATCTATTTTTTTTTTTTTAAGATTTTATTTATTTATTTGAGACAGAGAGAATGAGAGACAGAGAGCACGAGAGGGAGGAGGGTCAGAGGGAGAAGCAGACTCCCCGCTGAGCAGGGAGCCCGATGCAGGACTCGATCCCGGGACTCCAGGATCGTGACCTGAGCCGAAGGCAGTCGCTTAACCGACTGAGCCACCCAGGCGCCCCTGTGATCTATTTTGAGTTAATTTTTGTGTAATGCTCACTCTTTGTGATCAGTGGTTTGCAGTGTGCCTTTTGCCATCCTGGAATACCTATAAAAGGAATTTTTTTTTTTTTTAAAGATTTTATTTATTTATTTGACAGAGAGAGACACAGCGAGAGAGGGAACACAAGCAGGGGGAGTGGGAGAGGGAGAAGCAGACTCCCTGCTGAGTAGGGAGCCCGATGCGGGACTCGATCCCGGGACTCCAGGATCATGACCTGAGCCGAAGGCAGACGCTTACCCAACTGAGCCACCCAGGTGCCCCTATAAAAGGAATTTTATAGATAATATTAAATATCCATGTAACTTAAAAATCCTAAAGTCTTATGTGCATATAAAGAATCAGTAAAAGGAAAGGCAGGGGCCCTGGTTAGCTCAGTGAGTTAACGATCTGCCTTCGGCTCAGGTCATGATCCCAGAGTCCCAGGATTGAGCCCATCATCAGGCTTCCTGCTCAGTGGGGAGTCTGCTGCTCCCTCTCCCTCTGCTCCTCTCCAGCTCATGCTTGCTTGTTCTCTCTCGCTCACTTTCTCAAATAAATAAATAAAATCTTTTTTTTAAAAAAGGAAAGATTTGTATAAAAATGTATATTTCTATATTTAAATGCTTGGGCACAATACCTTAGCAGACATAGGAAGCAGTCCAGTGCTGAAGGTTTGAGTTAAGACAAATAGGACAGTAAGAAAATACTGCCTTGAGTGAAACTGAATGAGGTGAGGTGTATGTGGATGCTGCTGGAACAATGAGGGCTGGAGAGGTGGACCCAGACCAGGTGTATTAAATAGAAAAGGGACAAAGACAGTACTTTGGTGGAAGCAGGTTCTAAGTACTTATGCAGTAAGGCAACTCAGGCTGTTCAGATGAGCTGGGACTTAGTCACAGGCAAAGGATCAGCCACCCCTTGTGATATCGCCTGGAACAGCATCAGTTTATTACAGAAAACAATTCTTCAGACCTAAAGTCTCAGCCTGTGCTGGGGCAACATTCAGTGTGTAAAAAAGCTTTGGAGACCACCTTCTTTGGTGACCATGGGAAGAGAAGGACAGGCTGGGGAAAATTTGTAATATTGGGGCTTTAGACAAGTGATATGGTGGATATCTGAGCAAAGGGTCAGAAGAAAAGTGAGGGAGAAATAGGGAACCCCCAAAATACATGAATGGCATCAAGGTGAATTTTTACAACATATATTTTGTATTATACTACTAAAAGTAGTAGTACGTAAGTATGTAGGAGGGCGATAATCAGATATTTATTTGTTTTTTAAGTTTTACTTATTTATGTAATCTCTACACCCAATGTGGGGCTTGAACTCACAACCCCAAAATCAAGAGTCGAATGTTCTTCTGAGCCAGCCAGGTGCCCCAATCTGAGATATTTTATTTATTTATTTATTTTTTAAGATTTTATTTATTTATTTGAGACAGAGAATGAGAGAGACAGAGAGCACGAGCGGGAAGAGGGTCAGAGGGAGAAGCAGACTCCCTGCTGAGCAGGGAGCCCGATGCGGGACTCGATCCCGGGACTCCAGGATCATGACCTGAGCCGAAGGCAGTCGCCCAACCAACTGAGCCACCCAGGCACCCTGAGATATTTTAAAAACAACCTTAATTAACAGAATTCGTGTGATTCCTATGTTAAATTCCCTATTATTATTTACCGAAAGTCTGTCCTAATGTCCTCCTGTATACTGGTGATCATTTGTTCTTTTTTTTTTTAAGATTTTATTTACTTATGTATTTTTATTTATTTATTTTTTAAAGATTTTATTTATTTATTTGACAGAGAGAGAGAGAGAGAGGCTGGAGAGAGGCAACACAAGCAGGGGGAGTGGGAGAGGGAGAAGCAGGCTTCCCGCTGAGCAGGGAGCCCGATGTGGGGCTCGATCCCAGGACCCTGGGATCATGACCTGAGCCAAAGGCAGGCGCTTAACGACTGAGCCACCCAGGCGCCCCTAAGATTTTATTTATTTATTAGAGAGAGAGCATGAGAGAGCACAAGCAAGGGGGAGGGGTAGAGGGAGAAGCAGACTCCCTGCCAAGCAGGGAGCTCGATGAGGGACTCGATCCCAGGATTCTGGGATCATGACCTTAGCCGAAAGCAGACACTTAATTGATTGAGCCACCCAGGTGCCCCAGATCGTTTTTTTCCCCCCCAGTAATCGCACTGTGGGCCTCAGGGCCTCATTGTCAGAGGGTATAGTTGAAATGGCGAGTTTTTGTCAAGGAGATGTAGAATAGGGAATGAGTCCATAAATTCAGGACAGTATCCTGATTTCTTTTTAGTTTGCTTCTCCTAAATGATTTTTCCTTAGTGTCTTATAACACATGAAGTATTGTTCTATTCTAAGGTACCCCAGGTTGATACCTACAGGGATGTTGGTCCATAGGGTGGTCAAGCATCATGTGGTGGTCCTGAGCATGGTAGCAAATCTACATCCCCAGCCTGGGCTCTTCAGATGCTAGCTAGTGTTCCCTGCTGCCTGCGTCTTTGTGACAACCTAACACCTCCACAGATTTCGAGATGCTCCCAGTGGAAGTACTACCAAGGTCAAGAGGTCTGGTTCGGGGTGGAAGGGACTTGTCCCCTTATAGGGGACGTATCTGTGCTTAGGATTACTGGCATCATTCTTGAAGGCATAAATTTACTTATTACAGGTTTATTGAGATATAATTCATAATATCATAAGATTCATCCAAAGTCCACAACTCAGGGGCGCCTCAGTCAGTTCAGTGTCTGCCTTTGGCTCAGGTCATGATCCCAGGGTCCTGGGATTGAGCCCCACGTTGTCGGGCTCCCGGTTCAGCAAGGAGCCTGCTTCTTCCTCTCCTTCTGCCTGCTGCTCCCCCTGCTTGTGCTCTCTTGCTCTCTCTGTCAAATAAATAAATAAAATCTTTTTTAAAAAGTGCACAATTCAGTGGTTTTTAGTATATTCACAGAGTTTTACAACCATCACCACTGTGTAATTCCAAAATGTTTTTATTAGGCCAACAAGAAACCTCATACCCATTAATAGTCATTCCCCTTTTCTTCCAGCTCCTGGCAACCACTAATTGATGTTCTGTCTATATGTAATTGCTTGTTCTGGACGTTTCATATAAATGAGATCATATACTATGTATTCGCTTATGTCAGAGTTCTTTCATTGAGCATAATGTTTTTAAGGTTTATCTATATTGTTGTACCATGTATTAGTAATTCATTCCTTCTTGTGGCTGAAGAATATTCCATTGTGTGGATTTCTACATTTTGTTTAGCCATTCCTCAGTTGATGGACATTTATTTGAGTTTCCACTTTTTGTTTATTATGAATAGTGCTGCTATTATCTTGTAATTCATGTACAAGTTTATGTGTGGACATATGTTTGCATTTTTCTTGAGTAGATATCTAGGAGTAGAGTTGCTGGGTCACAAAACTATGTGTAACTTTTTTTTAAGATTTACTTATTTATGTATGTATATATGTATGTATGTAAGGGAGAGAATCCCAAGCAGACTCCGTATGGACCCAGACATGGGGTTTGATCCCACGGCCCTGAGATCATGACCTGAGCCAAAACCAAGAGTCATTTGCTCAACTAACTGAGCCAGGCAGGTGCCCTGTTTTTGTCTGTTTTTTTTTTTTTTTTTTTTTTTTTTTTTATTGGCCACACTCATGGTTGTGAAGTGGTATCTCACTGTGGTTTTGATTAGCATTTCCCTAATGACAGTGATGATGATCATCTTTTCATGTGCTTATTGGCCATCTGTATGTCTTTGGAGAAATGTCTGTTCACATCCATTGCCTACTTTTAAAATTTGGGTTGTTTTGTTATTGAGTTGTAAGAGTTTTTTGTATCTCCTGTATAGGAGTCCTTTATTAGACATATGCTTTGTAAATATTTTCTCCCATTTGATGGGTTGTCATTTCACTTTCTTAGTGGTATCTAACTCTTACTGCAATCAAGGAAATAGCTATTATAGATTGAGCAGATGTTCCCTTTGCTTTTCAAGGCCCATTCTCCATGTCCCAAGATAGTCATGATCACAGCTTTGGTAGGTGTCTTGCCAGGGCATTACTTCCAGAATATTTGTGTCTAAAAATTTCCCCAAGTGGTATCATCGTGTATATATGTCTGACTCATTTCTTTTAAGTACACACATGCATCCTTCCCCTACAGACCTGTATGAAGGTACTCTCTATATCTTGTCTTCACAGGATAACCACAGGCCATCCAGGCCCCAGTCTACTCAGAAGTCCCAGTATGGGAAACATGCAGTATGGTGGCAGGGCAGCCTTAGGAGACCTTTTTTGTAGGTGAGGAACTCATAATGTTCAGGAGTGAAATCTTGGGATGTGGTCCTCCTGACCGGCTAGCCCCTCCATATTACTGTTGAATGCTGTGGATGTAGCAGGCTTCTGGGGTCTTGGTCTTGGCTTCAAAGTGAACAAATCTGATGTTTTCACATTAGGTGTGATGTTTACCTTGATTCCTTGTGTCCCTAATCATTAAGAATTTTCATCAAGAATTGGAGCTTTCCTTAAAGCACTTTCTGAATTTATTGATACAGGCTAAAGGGTCTACTACTTGAATCTGAGAGCAGTTTGAGCATGAGTCTGGGTGAGATTTCCTCAAATTACTTTCTTAACTTATTGGGACAGGGTGCAGGGGACTATTTTTTACTTTTATCTGAAAATAATGGGGAATACATAAATCGACATTTTAATATTTTACAATTCTTACGTTCTTAGGATAAATCCAATGTTACCATTTTGGTAACTGTCTTCTGTTTCTTAGTTAAATACCCTTTTCATAACTGATATCACTAATGTGTACCTCCTCTTTTTGGGGAGTCACTCTCGTCAAAGTACGTCTTTCGTTAGTCTTTTCAAATAACAGACTTGGTTTTCTTTATCTTCTTGGATGTTCTTTATTTTGTTCTTTAATTTCTGCTGTTACCTTTATTATCACCTTCCTTCTACTTCCTTTTGGCTTACTCCTTAATTCTTTCCCTTAAGTCTTGAACCGTGACTCATTAACCTTCAGTCTTCTTCTTTTTTAACATAAGCAGTAAAGGCCAACATTTTCTGAGGAACTGTGTTAACTGCATCCTCATTTGCCACATGTTTTGAGATATACCATTTCCATTTTTCAGTTTGATTCTAGGTGTTTTTCTAATTTCTGTTGAGATTTCCCTTTGAACTCTGAATTCCTGAGAAATAGGTTTTTGTTTTTCCCAATAAATAGAAGTTTGTTTTACTTAATGTTTTTCTTGTATTTGGTTTTCTTTCTGCTACTGGTTCTTAACTTGACCACGTTTCTAGTTAAGAGGCTATGGTCTAGGGTGCCTGGGTGGCTCAGTCGTTTAAGCGTCTGCCTTCACCTCAGGTCATAATCCCAGGGTCATGGGATTGAACCCCTCATCAGGCTCCCTGCTCAGAGGGGAGTTTTCGTCTCCCTCTCCGTCTGCTTCCCCCTGCACACTTGTGCTCTCTCTCTCTTTTTCGCTCACTCTCAAATAAGAATCTTAAAAAAAAAAAAAAAAAAAAGACTGTGTGGCCTGTGGCATACTGTGGTCTGGTCTTGGTTGAACTTGTTCTTTGGCCTGGTTTATTGTCAGTGTTAGCAAAGGTTCCACGTGCACCCAGAAAGCTTTGTTTGGCTTTAGTTGTTGTTACGGCTCTTCATCCAACTGTTGGATCAGGCTAGTTAATTACATTCTCTCCTGCTTCTCTATCAGTTTTTCTGAATTTTCATTTCTGAATGAGGTTCATTAAAAGCTCCCAGTACAGTTGAATTTGCTGATTCTGATTTACAGTCCTGGCTGACATTTTTCTGTTTTGAGGCATGCTGTTAATACAGACATTTTTGCCATTGTTCTGTTGCCCTGTTATACTTCAAGTTTATCATTGGTTGGCAGAGAACCATAAAATCTTTGGTTAGCTTTTGTCTCTCCCAGACTTTTGCTTTTGCTTTAGGTGTGTCTGTTGCATACACATGTTTTCGTGTGGGGCTCGATCCCAGGACCCTGGGATCATGACCTGAAGCCAAAGGCAGACGCTTAACGACTGAGCCACCCAGGCGCCCCCCACCACAGCACTTTAAAAAAAAACCTTCCATTATTTTCAGGTAGATATTTTTGCTATCAAGTGATCCGTCATGATAGTTTTTACTCCCTCACCAGTGTTCTGTCTTCTCTCTGCTGGTCTTCAAGAATGTCTCCTTAGGTATAGACTGATACCCATTTATGCTTGGGCTCATGTTTCCTGAGTCTGAGATGCCTACAGGTGGCAGTGCTGGGCAGTGGAATGTGCCCATTTTATGTTTTGATGCTGCAGCCATGTTACACTGAGTGGACTGACCACTTTACGTGCCCACTAATACTCTTCTTCCATGAGGTGCCTAAGCTTTATATTCTCATGCCTTGTTTTATTTTTACGCATATGAAAAGTGTACATTATGTCTTCTTAACGTTTCAGTTTGTGATTTTCTGAATGATGGTGAGAATGAGCAGATACTCCTGTTTTCAGGATATTTGTATTTTTTATGAAGTGCCTTTTTGTGTCCCTTTCCCCCTTTTTTTGTGCTATTCTGTAAGAATTCTTTCTAGATCTTGGGCACTGTTCCTTTTTCTCTTTTATATTTTATGATATTATTTCTTCATTTGCCACCTGTGTTTTGGTTCTTACTGTGTTTTTGTTTGGAAATTTAAAATGTTGATATTAAATTTGTTAATCCTTATCTGTATGGTTTTTGTTTGTTGATCATGAAGGTGTCCTACATAATTTAAACTTTGATTTTATGTTGGGGTTTTTCTCCATCTAGAGTTTTTTTTAAAAAATATTTCTTTCTGGGCGCCTGGGTGGCTCGGTTGGTTGAGCGACTGCCTTCGGCTCAGGTCATGGTCCTGGAGTCCCGGGATCGAGTCCCGCATCGGGCTCCCTGCTCGGCGGGGAGTCTGCTTCTCCCTCTGACCCTCCTCCCTCTCATGCTCTCCGTCTCTCATTCTCTCTCTCTCAAATTAAAAAAAAAAAAAAAATTTCATTTTGCTTAAAAGAAATGAGGAACCAGTTGTCTTGATACCATGAAGTCAAAGGGGTAGGGGGTGGTTAGAGGAAGATCAGTAATGGTGGAGACACTGGCAGCCACTTACAGAATGCTGTCCATTCCCCAGGTCAGAGGCAGCATCAGACATGCTCTAACTCTCATAGTAACCTTACAGGGTGGTCATTGACAGATCCAGGACTTTCAGAACTTCTGGGTCATCAAGTTTGTGCTTTGTTCCATCCATGAAGACAGAACTCTGACTACAAAGCTGGGGTGAAAAGCGCTCGTTCAGCACTGTCGTAAGCACATGATGAAGTTGGGGCTTTGAAGATGTGTATTGATTTGTTGACATGGGCAGTGGGTGGCAGGGACCAGCACACAACAGTCAAGACGGTGTTCCGCTCTGTGAGCAGTGACACCTGGCTGCTGGTCTCCACATCTCAGTTTCATTCTTTTGGTGGTATTTGTCTGTACTGTTCTTGGCTCCATCCCTTGACTCTCACTTTACCTTCCCCTTGTACAGATGTTAACTTGAAAAAGTCAAAAAACCCACAAATGTAAATTGGTTCAGCCACTGTCTAAAACAGTATGGAGTTTCCTCAAAAAATTTAAAAATAAAAATGCCATAGGATGAAGTAATTCCACTACTGGGTATTTATCTCCAAAAAGGGAACAGAACACTAATTGAAAAAGATGTATGCCCTCCTGTTCATTGCAGCATTATTTGTAATAGCCAAGATATGGAAGCAACCCAAGTGCCCACTGACAGATGAATGGATAAAGATGTGGTATGTATATACAATGGAGTATTACTCAGGCATAAAAAAGGATGAGGTTTTGCCGTTTGTGACAACATGGATGTATCTAGAGGGTATTATGCTAAGTGAAGTAAGTCAAGCAGAGAAAGACAGATACCATATGATTTCACTTTGGGGAATCTAAAAAACAAATGAACAAACAGAAAGTAGAAACAGAACAATAAATAAGGAGATCAAACCTGATGGTTGCCAGAGGGGAGGGGTGGGGGGATGGGTAAAATGGGTGAAGGGGATTGAGGCACAGGCTTCTAGTTATGACATGAATAAGTCATGGGGATTAAAGGTACATCACAGGGAGTATACTCAGTGTTATATGGTGACATATGGGGGCTGTACTTGCACTGAGTTTAGCATAACGTATAGACTTGTCAAATCACTGTCTTACACTTGAAACTAATGTAACACTGTGTGTCAAATATATTCCAATAAAAAAGTAAGCTGGGGAAAAATTAATAAAAAAACATAAAAATACGAATCCACACATCTGGCCTGTTATAAATTTTTATTCCTCTTCCAGTTATGGCTTTATGTACTTAAGTCTGTCTTTTTCATTGTTTATTTTTCAGCCTGAGACATGAGACTGAAAATGAGAGAATATTTCTGAAGAACCATCCTGTGACGTGGAAATGGAAGGATTTATGAGAGAGGGCTCCCATCTTTCCATTCTAGGTGATAATTGGGACTGTAAGAACCGGGAGGGACGTTTGAGACAATCAGGTTTAACTCAGGAGAAACCAGGGGCTCAGGAAGCAATTTGTGAATATTCTGGCCTTGAAGAGCATTTGAGTGCAAGCTCAGACCTGCTGCCATCTAAGAGAGTACCTGCAAACGGTTTTCATATATGTGACTCAGATATTAAAAGTTTGGATTGTGACCCAGCTTTACACAGTTGTCAGAAAAATTACGGAGCCAAGAGGAGTGGTGACAGTGACTCATGTGGAAAAGCCTTCAACCATTCTGTGGAAGTTTTTCAACTTGGAAGAGATCAGATGAGAGAGAAACCCTATAAATACACGGAAAGTGTTAAATCTTTCAACCATTTTACCCCTCTTGGTGAGCAAAAAATAGCAAAAAGAGGAAAGAAAGTGTATGAAGGTAAGGACTTTGGGGACATCTTCACCCTGAGTTCATCTCTTAATGAAAACAGGAAGGGTCACCTTGGAGAGAAACTGTATAAATGCACTGAATGTGGCAAATGCTTCAAACGGAACTCCTCTCTCGTGTTGCATCACCGAACTCACACTGGAGAGAAACCTTATACTTGCAACGAATGTGGAAAATCGTTTTCCAAGAACTACAACCTGATTGTGCATCAAAGAATCCATACCGGAGAGAGGCCCTATAAATGCAGTAAATGTGGGAAAGCCTTCAGTGATGGGTCAGCTCTCACACAACACCAGAGAATTCACACTGGTGAGAAACCTTACGAATGTCTAGAGTGTGGGAAAACCTTCAACCGAAATTCATCTCTGATCTTGCATCAAAGGACTCATACAGGAGAAAAACCATATAGATGTAATGAGTGTGGGAAACCTTTTACCGACATCTCCCATCTCACTGTGCATCTCAGAATCCACACCGGGGAGAAGCCCTATGAATGTAGCAAATGTGGAAAGGCTTTCCGGGATGGCTCATACCTTACCCAACATGAGAGGACTCACACTGGAGAGAAGCCCTTTGAATGTGTGGAGTGCGGGAAATCCTTCAACCGAAATTCTCACCTCATTGTACATCAAAAAATCCACTCTGGGGAGAAACCCTACGAATGTAAAGAGTGTGGGAAAACCTTCATTGAGAGTGCTTACCTCATCCGGCACCAGAGGATTCATACTGGTGAGAAGCCCTATGGCTGTAACCAGTGTCAGAAACTTTTTAGGAACATTGCTGGCCTTATCCGGCACCAGAGGACTCATACTGGTGAGAAGCCCTATGAGTGTAATCAGTGTGGCAAAGCTTTCAGGGATAGCTCCTGTCTGACCAAGCACCAGAGAATTCACACAAAGGAGACCCCATACCAGTGTCCTGAATGTGGAAAGTCGTTCAAGCAGAACTCTCACCTGGCGGTACATCAGAGACTCCACAACAGGGAGGGCCCCAGTCAGTGTCCTCAGTGTGGAAAAACATTCAGAAGGAGCTCGTCCCTCATCCGACATCAGAGAACACACTCTGGAGAGCAACCCATGGAAACATAATGAATGTGGGCCGCATTTGTCCCCTGACTTGGTCTCAAAAAGCTGTGTGAAGGAGGAATGTCTTCAGGGGTGACTCTTCCCTATCAGCAGAGAAGAGTTCTTTAAGCTATCCAGTGAATTGATGAATGTGAGGCATTCCTTAGCCATACTGTTAAATCTAAACAATAAGGAACTCCTGGGGAAAACAGGATGGGAATAAATGTGGACAAGGCTTCAGGAATGATGCAGCCAATACCAAGTGTAATAGGGCACACTGGAATAAAATCTGTGAATGTCAAGAAGATAATTCCCTGGAGATGCATCAGAGTGCTTAAACAGTAAAGAACCTGTGAATGTATTCAGTAAGTAATTGGTATGTGGAATCCTTTAATAAGGAATGTCTGCCTTGTACATAAGCAAACTCTTACTAGGATCAAGTATAATCAGTGAGAAAAGCTTTTGGCAGCTCTTACTGTCTACTCTGTGTCAGCGAAGACATCCTGGTGATAGACTGCACACAGTTTTCCACCCCTTGGCAACCACAGAATTGTAGTTAGATTTTGCTGTTTGTATGTCTGCCTATGTTACAATCCTGTCGGATGCTGAAGATTTGTTTCAGAATGGGCAGCCGGATGACGTTGCTTGAGAATGAACAATGAAATTGTCCCTGTTAAGACTGAAGCCGGCTCGTACTAAGATGGAAAGGGCTGCTGTTGAGAAATGTGATGCGCCACTTTAGTTGTGGAAATGAATTCCTGTGATTGATACCACCTCCCCCTATTGTTCATCTAGGACATTTCTAATTTGTTTTATGCAGTCATGCTGAACCATAATTATGAAGGTTTTGTTACCATGTTGAAAATGCGTATAATATGGCAGGCAACAACAACAATAAAAGAGGCATAAAATAGAAGACTTGCTGTTATTCCAGCCATGTAGAGGTATGTGCACGTATGGATGTAGATTGGATGTTGGTCATGGAGAAATAAACGTGGTTTTCTTAGGGGCCTACAATTGTGTACGTTTTTTTTTTTCTCTATTATAAGCCATACATTGTTGCTATAATAATTTGATAAGTAATAGAAAGAGGAAGCCAGAGCGAGGCCAACTTTGGGTTTCTTTGGACCTTTTTTTACCAGAAGGAGCTAGGTCAGGGTCACAGGGCAACTTTAAGCACAGATGGGGAACATCCAGGAAGAAGTTTCTCTCGAGTGAGAGCATCTGATGGCCCAGGGCATAAGAATAATTTCCTTCTTTGGGACTTGGAGGTGTCATTGTGAGGAGAGGATGGGTCTCAGAAAATGTAGAGTAGGAGGCTACAGAGAGGTCTAGGATGATCTCAGAACATCCCACCTGTGGAAATAACAGTGCTGGCCACGTGAGAGCTGCTTAGGCTGGATGGCATGGCCTCAAAGCCCTGGGAATGGCTCCCCTTGAGAGTCACTGAATAAAAGCTGTGAGGTAATAAAGTGTTTTTTTAAGCTGCTAAGTTTGTGGTAATTTGTTATGGCAGCAATAGAAAACTAACACAAGCAGGGCGCCTCGGTGGCTCAGTTGGTTGAGCATCTGCCTTCGGCTTGGATCATGATCCCATGGTCCTGGGATGGAGCCCCGCATCGGGCTCCCTGCTCAGTGGGAAGCCTGCTTCTTCCTCTCCCTTTGCCCCTCCCCCTGCTTGTGCTCTCTCTCTCTCTCTCTCTCAAATAAATAAAATCTTTAAAGAAGAACTAACACAAGCATTATAGAAAATTATCACCTGCCCTTTTTCTCTCTTCTTGTGCTCTTTTTGCTTGCTCCTTCCTGAGAGTCCAGCAGGGCCACTGCCAATTTACACTTCCCTTCTAGACTAGTTAGGAAAAGGAGTTCCTTGGGGCAGTGTAGAAGGAAAACTCTTCATTTGCTTTGGAGATACTACACCTGGGTACAGTAGGGCTAACAGCTGAATTTGTGAGATCAGTGGACTGTGAGGAGTCTGATGCATCACCCCTTAAAAGCCCTGCCCGACTCATGGTCAATATGACTGTTTTTTTGTTTGTTTGTTTTTATAGATTTTATTTGAGAGAAAGAGAGGGAGAGAGAGAGCACAAGTAGGGGGGAGAGGGAGAAGCAGGCTCCCAGCTGAGCACAGAGCCCGGTGGGGCTCAATCCCAGGACCCTGGGATCATGACCTGAGCCGAAGGCAGGTCCTTAACCAACAGGGCCACCCAAGCGCCCCCTATATGACTAGTTCTAGCCATGTGTGCAGACCCAAGACCTCCTTCATCCTCCCACAGGCTGGGTTGCAATTCTTTAATACAACAATTAGGAATTCCTGTTGGAAGGCTAAATAATGGCCTTCAGATCTTGCAATGTGGAGATGATCCTGGGTTATCTGGTGGGGGCAATGTCATCACGGGGGTACATATGGGGTCAGAGTCAGAGGAGAGGTGATGGAGCCAGAAGTTAGATCAATGCATTTCAAGATGGGAGAGGTGTTATGAGGCAAGGAATGTGGGTAGCTTCTAGAAGGTCGTAAAGGCAGGGAAATTAATTCTCCATGTACATCCTCCAGAAGGAACCAGCCCTGCTGACACCTTGTTATCCTGGTGAAAGTGATTTTGGACTTCAGGCTTCCAGAACTGTAAGAGAATAAATGTGTGTATTTTTAAGGCACCAAGCTTGTGGTAACTTGTTACAGCAGCCATAGGAAACGAACACTTCCCTTTCTAGTTCTTGTAGACCTTTAACCTTCCCTGCTCCTGTTTGGTGAGGTATTCAGTGTCTGTTGGCTTTCCAGCAAGTTAATAAACACGGATTAATAAACAAAAAACCTCTGGTGGTGTCTGTCTACTTTGAGAGTAGACATGGCTGCTCAGCCAGGTGCCCCTTGGGCATCCACACAGCCCTGTCAGAGCTAGTCTGGAAAATTAAGTCCAATTAAGGAACAGCTATTCCTTAGTGAAAGGAAATTTAAGAAAAGTTAAGGAAGAGATGCCGCTTACCTCTTTTTACACCTCCTGTCCACTAGTTTGGCTGAGGGGAAAGGCAACTTTCAGCATCCTAAAAGAAGTCCATAGCCTAAGAATGTGTGTGGGAGGTCCAGATGTGCTAATTCAATATGGAGACATGGGATGTTCGTGATGGTTGCCACCATGTTTCTAGTTTCCATTAATCCACACCTGTCTTTGTATTCATTTATGTGTAATATTTCAAAGAAAAGGAAGAGGGGGGCCTGGGTGGCTCAGTCGTTAAGCATCTGCCTTCGGCTCAGGTCATGATCCCAGGGTCCTGGGATCGAGCCCCACGTCGGGCTTCCTGCTCCATGGGAAGCCTGCTTCTCCCTCTCCCACTCCCCCTGCTTGTGTTCCCTCTCTTGCTGTGTCTGTCTCTGTCAAATAAATAAATAAAATCTTAAAGAAAGGAAAGGGGGCCTGGACTTCTGTAGAGTCAGATAAAAAAGGGAGTCATCCATGAGTCTTATGGGAGACATGAGGAAGGATGGAGTAATTGAGGAAGTGTGGAGCCCCTGTCTATCTGGGTCTTACTTGGAATATGTGAGAGCAGGTGGGCTTTTTGCATTTCTTGGAACACAGGGGGGTGAGGGAATTTCTCCAGGAGCCCAGGTCTGAAATACAGTTCAAAATTGTCTGTATGTCTTAGTCTATTCAGGCTGCCATAACAAGCTAAAATAGACTGAGTGGCTTAAAGAACAAACACTTCTCATAGTTCTGGAGACTGCGAAGTGCAAAATTAAGGCACTGGCAGATTTGGCGTCTGGTGAGAGAGTGCCTGCCTCCTTGTTCACAGATTAGTTGTCTTCTCACTGTGTCCTCATGGTGGAAAGGGTCAGAGAGTTCTCAGGGGTGTCTTATAAGGGCATTAATCCTATTCGTGTGGGCTCCACCCTCAGATCTAATCACCTCCCAGAGGCCCCACCTCCAAATACCAGCCCATTGTGGGTTAGGAGTTCAATATGAGTTTGGGCAAGGCACAAACATTCAGTCTCTAACAGGTTTTCATTTCTCTTGGGTAAATACCTAGGCGTGCAATTGCTGGGTCATATGGTGTCTATTTTGAACTTTGTACGAAACTGCAAAGTTCCTTTCCAAAGTGGTGGTGCATTTTGCTTTCCCGCAGTAACAGTCGAGACTTTCTGTTGATCTGTATCCTTGCCAACGCTTGAAATGTCAATTTTATTTTTATTTTTGTCATTCTGAATTGTAACCTTAAAGCAGTACTTTTGGGTCCCCTGCGTGGTGCAGTTGGTTGGGCATCTGACCCTTGGTTTCTGGTCAGGTTGTGATCTTGGGGTCGTGGGATCAAGCCCCACGTCAGGCTCCAAGCACAGCAGGGAGTCTGCTGGGGTTTCTCCCTGTCCCTCTGCCCCTTCCTGTGCTTGCTTGCATGCGTGCGCGCGTGCTCCGTCTCTCAAATAAATAAATCTTTTTTTAAAAAAAGCAGTATTTTTTTTTTTAAGATTTTATTTATTTACTTGACAGAGACAGCAAGAGAGGGAACATAAGTCGGGGGAGCAGGAAAGGGAGAAGCAGGCTTCCCGCTGAGCAGGGAGCCCCATGCGGGGCTCGATCCCAGGACCCTGACATCATGACCTGAGCCGAAGGCAGACACTTAATGACTGAGCCACCCAGGCACCCCCCAGAAAAGCAGTACTTCTGATGGCTTGTTGTATCAGTCAGCTTAAGGTAAGTTATGCTGCATTAACAAGTGGCAGCAAAAATCTTACGGGCTTGTAATGCCAGTGCTCTACTCCATGTTGCCTTCACTCGGGTGGGGAGCAGCCTCTTCCTCTGCATTGCTGATCTCATGGTAGAGGGAAAGGAGGACGGGTGGACTCATGTAGGGGCTCTGAAAGCTCATTAATGGCACCTGCACTTCCACTCCATGTCCTTGTCAAAGCAAGTCCATAACCAAGCCTGAAGTCACTGGGGCAGGGATGTGTAATCCTTACTGGGGGAGAGGCAGCAAGTATCTTTAACCATAATACAGGTTATCTCAGTTATATTACATCATCATGTCTTTGGCCTGGCAATGTGTGGGTTTTTGTTGTCGTTGTTTTTTGGTTTGTTTTTTTTTTTTTTTTAATATATATATATATATTTTAAGATTTCATTTATTTATTTGACAGAGACACAGAGAGAGAGGGAACACAAGCAGGGGGAGTGGGAGAGGGAGAAGCAGGCTTCCCGCGGAGCAGGGAGCCCGATGCGGGGCTCGATCCCAGGACCCTGGGATCATGACCTGAGCCGAAGGCAGACGCTTAACAACTGAGCCACCCAGGCGCCCCATGGCCTGGCAGTGTTTTAATTGATGTTACTGTCACCTCCCTGGCCCCTTCTCATATTCCCCTTAGTTACTCCGTTCCAGTCTCAGTGGCCTCCCTGGTATTCCTCAAATGCCAGGCATGTTATTTCAGGGCCTCTGCAATCACTTGACTTTGTGGGGATCCTCTTCCCCCAATACCTTTGGGATCACTTCGTCACCTGCAATTCATTACTCAGACATCACTTTTCAGTGAGTCCTTTCCTGACTTTTCTATTTAAGAGAGACTGCCCCTGCCCAACACGCACTCACTCCCCCATCCTCGTTCCCTGCTTTATGTATCTCCAAGGCATTGACTGCCAACCGACTGATACATGATGGCGTTGTACTTGTTTGTCTCTCCTGCTGTCGTGTAAACATCTTGTTTTGGTTTCTCTTGTGTCCCTGGCCTTTAGAATACTGCAGCAGATGCCCAGTGTTTGTTGAACTAAGTTAGATGGAGGTGAGCCAGCACCAGTGAACAGTCATATCCTGGGTGCATATCTCTGTTGTTTCCTGTTTCTTTTTTTTCTTTTTTTTTAAAGATTTTATTTATTTATTTGAGAGAGAGAGAACGAGAGACAGAGAGCAGGAGAGGGAGGAGGGTCAGAGGGAGGAGAAGCAGACTCCCCGCCGAGCAGGGAGCCCGATGCGGGACTCGATCCCGGGACTCCAGGATCATGACCTGAGCCGAAGGCAGTCGCCCAACCAACTGAGCCACCCAGGCGCCCCTGTTGTTTCCTGTTTCTAAAGTAATTCTTCCTCACTGAAAAAAAAAATGCTTGGGATATACAGAAAAATACGAAATTAAGAAATTGCATCCAGAATCTCCCTTGTTACCAGTAATCATTATTAGTATCTTGGAATATGCCTTCCAATTCATTCAAGTCAGCAAATATTTGGTGAATATCTTTATTCAAATATTTATATTTGGGGAGCAATCATTATTAATATCTTGGAATATATCTTCCAGTTCATTCAAATCAACACATTTGGTGCGTGTCTCACATGTTGGCACATTATCCCCTGTGAAAGACAACAACATGTCCATCCTCATGGAGCTGTCCAGCTAGAGAGCAAGATGGGCATTTATTTATCAAACAATCATGAAAACATCAGTGTGAGCTGTAAGAGGAGGAGAGGTTAACCAAGGGAGGGAAGACTGCCTCACAGAGAGCAGTATGTACTGATGCAGCAGGGAATGTAGGGGCATCAGAGAGGAAGAGATGAGGGGAGCCGGCAGGATGAGGTAGGCAAGAGCTTTGTAGAACTGATTACGTTAAGTGAACACTCAGAATGGTGACCGAAGAAGCAACTGGTCATGGGAAAAACTGAAAGGAGGCAGCCAGATGAAGAAGAAATGGCTTAGGAGGGAGGAGGGAAGCCACGGTGTGTGGTGATATTATGGACCAAGAGAGAACAGGATTTAGGGAGGAGAGACTCCCTCTACCTGTTAAATACCAGGGAGGGGCAACAAAGCCATTGGAATCCCTTCATGGGAAACAATTGGGGAAATTGCCTCACTGGAGAAAAGGTGGGTATGGGGTATGAGGCTGCCTTTGCCAAATAAAAAATCCACATTTACAAGGGCAACATTTGAGACCCCAAAAGATAAACAGATTGAGAGTGTGTATAACCACGTCCCAGGAGAAAAAAATAGCAAAGACGTAAGTAAATGGACATCTAAGCTTATAGTGACCAAAGGAATTTAACTGAATCAGTCGTCATTTCTGGTAAAATAGATTAAACAACATTCAGGTGGGAAAAAAAAGTTAGGAGCGCCTGGGTGGCTCAGTCGGTTAAGTGTCTGCCTTTGGCTCAGGTCGTGATCCCCAGTGTCCTGGGTTCGAGCTCCCCTTTGGGCTCCCTCCTCATGGGGAGCTTGCTTTTCCCTCCTTCTTCTTCTCCCAGCCCCTGGCAGCCACTAATCTACTTTCTGTCTCCACAGATTTGACTACTCTGGACATTTCATATAAATGGAATCATAAAATATGTGGTCCTCTTTTGACTTATTTCATTTAGCATTATGTTGTCAGTGTTCATCCATGTTGAATCATGTGTCAGCACTTCATTCTTTACATGATTGAATAATAATCCATTGTGTGGATATATCACCTTTTGTTTATCCATTCGTGAACAGACATGGTTGGTTTCCAATTTTTGGCTATTATGGATAATGCTACTATGATCCTTCATGTACAAGTTTTTGTGTGGATTTATGCTTTCAACACTCTTGACTGGATAACTATGGATTGGAACTGCTGGGTTACATGGTAACTCTCTGTTTAAGCTTTTGAGGGATTGCCAAACTTGTTCACAACTGTACCATTTTAGATTCCCACCAACAGTGTCTAAGTGTTCTGATTTCTCCACATTCTTTTCTTTCCTTGTTTTTTTTTTTAAAGATTTATTTATTTGAGAGAGAGAATGAGAGAGAGAGCACATGAGAGGGGGGAGGGTCAGAGGGAGAAGCAGGCTCCCTGCCAACCCGATGCGGGACTCGATCCAGGGACTCCAAGATCATGACCTGAGGTGAAGGCAGTCGCTTAACCAACTGAGCCACCCAGGCGCCCTCTCCACATTCTTTTCAATGCTTTTTATCATCTTTTAGATTATAGATATCCTAGTGGGTATGAAGTAATATCTTCTGGTTTTGCAAACATTTTAAATAGCTAAAATCCAGTGATCATACCTCACTATACCGTCAGGGGTTAGCAAACTTTTTTGTAAAGGGTAAGATAATATTTTAGGCTTTGCACATCATATGGTCTGTGCTACAAGTACTAAACTCAACTGTTGTAGTGTGAAAGCGGCTACAGACAATTTGTAAGCAACTGAGCATGGTTGCATTCCAGTACAATTTTATTCATGGATTTTGAAATTTGAATTTCATATAATTTTCATGTGCCATGAATACTATTATTTTTATTTTTTTCAACATTCAAAGATATAAAAACCATCCTTAACCAACCATACAAAAACAGGTGGATTTACCGTGGTTTGCTGACCCCTACTATCCACAAAGATCAGTTCCTGAGGATTGTAGCTCTAAATGTGAAAGGCAAAACGATCGAGTTCAGATGAAAATACAGAACATCTTTGTGATCTTGGCATAGGCAAACGTTTCTTAACCAAGCCAAGGGTAATTGATAAGCCTGTCTACATTAAAATTAAGAACTGCGGGCGCCTGGGTGGCTCAGTCGGTTGGGCGACTGCCTTCGGGTCCCGGGATCGAGTCCCGCATCGGGCTCCCTGCTCGGCGGGGAGTCTGCTTCTCCCTCTGACCCTCCCCCCTCTCATGCTCTCTCTCTCTTAAATAAATAAAATCATGGGGCACCTGGGTGGCTCAGTCGGTTGGGCGACTGCCTTCGGCTCAGGTCGTGATCCTGGAGTCCCGGGATCGAGCCCCGCGTCGGGCTCCCTGCTCGGCAGGGAGTCTGCTTAAAAAAAAAAACCAAAAAACAAAAACAAACAAAAAACAAAGATAGAGACCTTGGGCGCCCGGGTGGCTCAGTCGGTTGAGCGACTGCCTTCGGCTCAGGTCATGAACCCGGAGTCCCGGGATCGAGCCCCGCGTCGGGCTCCCTGCTCGGCGGGGGGTCTGCTTCTCCCTCTGACCCTCCCCCTTCTCATGCTCTCTCTCTCTTAAATAAATAAAATCATGGGGCACCTGGGTGGCTCAGTCGGTT
>NW_023270718.1:11409348-11411648 GCF_011800145.1 Mirounga leonina | reverse complement strand
CTCTTAAATAAATAAAATCATGGGGCACCTGGGTGGCTCAGTCGGTTAGGCGACTGCCTTCGGCTCAGGTCACGATCCTGGAGTCCCGGGATCGAGTCCCACATCGGGCTCCCTGCTCGGCAGGGAGTCTGCTTCTCCCTCTGACCTCCCCCCTCTCATGTGCTCGCTCTCTCTCATTCTCTCTCTCTCAAATAAATAAATAAAATCTTTAAAAATAAATAAATAAAATAAAATTAAGAACTGTGCTCATTAGGAAGCCGTATTATGCACGTGGAAAGGCAAGCGACAGACTAGGGGAAGGTAACTGCCGCTCATGGACGCAAGAAAGGGCTGATACACAAAACATGTGAAGAACTCGGCATCTCAGTAAGAAAGAAAGTGCGGTGGAGAAAGCGGCAAATGATCGGGTCGCGAGCCCCCCGAGCGCCCCACCCGGGTCCCCGCCCGGCGCGAGAAGCCCCAGCCGGGCAGCCGGAGGCGCGCGCATGCGCACGGCCGGGCAGCCGGAGGCGCGCGCATGCGCACGGCCGGCCCGCGCGCCCGCGTCGACGCTCCGGCGGCCGGGGCGCTGAGCGCGCGCCTCGGGCTTGTGTGCCGCCCGGGTGGCCCCGCGGAGGCCGGCACCTGGCGGGGGGGGGCGGCGCGGCGGCCCAGCTCCGGGCGGGGCGCCGAGGGCGCCGGCTGCGGCCGAGGCGCTGACCGCTCCGGTCTCCCGGCCCGGGGAGGTGCAGACCCGCTCTCCTTGCCGCGCGGCCGAGCGGACCCGTCGCTTGCCCTCTGCTCCCGCGCGGGGCCCCTCCTTTGCTTGTCGCCGGCGCGGAGCCCAGCCCGCCGCCCGCAACCGCCCCCGCCTGTTGCAGCGCCCGGCAGGTGCGCGCCTCCGCCTCGCGCTCGCCCTGTCTGGGTGGACGCCCTCTCCTCTCCTCCTCGGGTCCCTCCCCGCGAGGTTTGGGCTGGCGCAGCCTCCTGTTTCCCGGGTCCCTTCCCAAGGATGCTTCCTCAGACTCTTGGCGTCTGCCTCCCCGCTTCGCCCTCCACAGGCCGATTTCCCGCACTGCGTCTTTGGGGTGCCTGTCAGTGTTTCTGTCCTTCCCTATCCACTGAATTCGCTCTCCCGTTTTTCCGTTTCGTTCGTTTTTTAAAGATTTTATTTATTTATGTGAGAGAGAGTGAGCAGGAGGGTGGGAGTGGCAGAGGGAGAGGGAGAAGCAGGCTCCCGGCTGAGCCAGGAGCCTGATGTGGGGCTCGATCCCAGGACCCCGGGATCATGACCTGAGCCGAAGGCAGATGCTTAACCATCTGAGCCACCCAGGATTTGAGAGAGACAGAGAGTGAGCAGGAGGGTGGGAGTAGCAGAGGGAGAGGGAGAAGCAGGCTCCCGGCTGAGCAGGGAGCCCGATGCGGGGCTCCATCCCAGGACCCCGGGATCATGACCTGAGCCCAAGGCACACGCTTAACCGACTGAGCCACCCAGGATTTGAGAGAGACAGAGAGTGAGCAGGAGGGTGGGAGTAGCAGAGGGAGAGGGAGAAGCAGGCTCAGCAGTGAGCAGGAGGGTGGGAGTAGCAGAGGGAGAGGGAGAAGCAGGCTCCCTGCTGAGCCAGGAGCCTGATGTGGCGCTCGATCCCAGGACCCTGGGATCATGACCTGAGCTGAAGGCAGATGCTTAACCATCTGAGCCACCCAGGATTTGAGAGAGACAGAGAGTGAGCAGGAGGGTGGGAGTAGCAGAGGGAGAGGGAGAAGCAGGCTCCCGGCTGAGCCAGGAGCCTGATGTGGGGCTCGATCCCAGGACCCTGGGATCATGACCTGAGCCCAAGGCACGCGCTTAACCGACTGAGCCACCCAGGATTTGAGAGAGACAGAGAGTGAGCAGGAGGGTGGGAGTAGCAGAGGGAGAGGGAGAAGCAGGCTCCCGGCTGAGCAGGGACCCCGATGCGGGGCTCCATCCCAGGACCCCAGGATCATGACCTGAGCCCAAGGCACGCGCTTAACCGGCTGAGCCACCCAGGATTTGAGAGAGACAGAGTGAGCAGGAGGGAGGGAGTAGCAGAGGGAGAGGGAGAAGCAGGCTCCCGGCTGAGCAGGGACCCCGATGCGGGGCTCCATCCCAGGGCCCCAGGATCATGACCTGAGCCCAAGGCACGCGCTTAACCGACTGAGCCACCCAGGATTTGAGAGAGACAGAGAGTGAGCAGGAGGGTGGGAGTAGCAGAGGGAGAGGGAGAAGCAGGCTCCCTGCTGAGCCAGGAGCCTGATGTGGGGCTCGATCCCAGGACCCCGGGATCATGACCTGAGCC
>NW_023270718.1:11393091-11408948 GCF_011800145.1 Mirounga leonina | reverse complement strand
CCCAGGGCCCCAGGATCACGACCTGAACCCAAGGCACGCGCTTAACCGACTGAGCCACCCAGGATTTGAGAGAGACAGAGAGTGAGCAGGAGGGTGGGAGTAGCAGAGGGAGAGGGAGAAGCAGGCTCCCTGCTGAGCCAGGAGCCTGATGTGGGGCTCAATCCCAGGACCCTGGGATCATGACCTGAGCTGAAGGCAGATGCTTAACCATCTGAGCCACCCAGGATTTGAGAGAGACAGAGAGTGAGCAGGAGGGTGGGAGTAGCAGAGGGAGAGGGAGAAGCAGGCTCCCGGCTGAGCAGGGAGCCCGATGCGGGGCTCCATCCCAGGGCCCCGGGATCATGACCTGAGCCCAAGGCACGCGCTTAACCGACTGAGCCACCCAGGCGCCCCAGGCCCTCCCAGTTTTCACCCCCACCCCCAATCCCTGGTAGTGGACCGGGTTGCCCCTCCCCACAGGACGCTGATGCCCTGATGCTGTCTGCCCCGGGGCGACAGACACCTCAGACTTTGGAGTCCTCAGCTGAGCCTCTGGTCTCCCCCAAACCCAATCCTTCCAGTCTCTGTAGATGGCGACTCCTTTTTCTGCCCACAGGCCTCAAGGTTCACCTTGACCTTTCTCTTTCCCCAACCTCCACATCTTCCCTGCCCGAAAATTCCATGTCTGTAGCTCTAAGATATTTCCAGAACTCAACCCCTTCACCACTCCCTTCTCTGTGTAACAGGCACGTCCTTCCTGCACCCATGCCTCTGCCCTCCTCCTCCTCCTCACCATCTGTTCCTCATTGGCAGCTAGTGGGAGCCTGGGAGGTCGCATGTCAGATGGCGTCTCTTCTCTGCTCCAAGTCTCCCACGCCTCCCTCAGTAGCAGCCAGAATCCTCAGGAGTTCCAGAACGGGGGCTGCTGGCCCAGTAACTTTGCTGCTGGTTTGCACATGGTAGGAGCTTGCATCAGTCCTGCCACCTTCCTTGAGCAGTGTGTTCCCTGAATCTGCTTTTGAACAGTGGGTAGAGATTCGGGCAGTCAGTCACACCAGTGCTAACTAAGAAAACTGACCCACGTCTGTGTGCATCCTGAATTCCCAGAGTGAGTGTTTGATGGAGACGGACTTTGCAGTTTGTTCTTTGTGACTTCCCCACTAGAAAGCCAGCTCCACCAGACAGGGGTCTTCATCTGTCTCATCCATTGCTGATTCATCCCTACCTAGAACAGGGCCCGGCACCCAGTAGGCATTCGATAAATATTTGGTTAGTGAATGAAAAGGGCCACCCCAGTGTGACCACAGGAGGGAGTGGGCCCTCCCCAAGGGACTTAAGATCACAGAGGGGTTTGTGACACATCTAGCAGACACGTAACCTTTGTCTTCAGGCTGTTAGAGATTTTCCCTTTATAATATCTGTAGCCTCGAGCAATATGGGGTATGGTTTGTGTGTGTATGTTTGGGATCGATGTGCTTGACGTGTGAACTTCTGCAGTCTGCTTCTCTCACCAGTATTTGGTTTCTACGTGTACTGTTTTCACTGTTGTACAGTAGTCTACCTTGTGAAGGTGCCGCGAATTTTTCCTCCTTCCCCCCACTGTTGCCACTGATGCACAGCTGGGAAGTTTGCAGTTTTTCAATGTTCCCAACAGTGCTTTAGTGGGCATCTTGAACATGTGTTCTTGCAAAAAGGGTAAGGGTTTCCCCAGCCTGGGGTTTTCTTTTTCTTTTCTTTTCTTTTTTTTGACCCAGGCATTATAAGAAACACACTTACATTCATAACCCATATGCACATGTAACTGGAGCAAAAGTTTGATGAAATAACACTAAGGGCAAGGTCCTCTTATGTTCGTTTTGAATTTTTAATGCTGAGCTACCACAGGCTTTGCATTTTAAATTTTGATTTCAACCCAAAATTGTTCTTCAAAGGGGCTGTACCATTTTTTCTGCTGATAAAGACATGTTAATGATGTGGAAGCTACCCATAATATTAACTGGGAAAAACATAGAAAAGGACCCAAAATTGTATATACAGTTTGACTTCAACTATACCAAAATGATTCTCTAGGAAGAGAACAGGATATATATATATTTTTTCCTCTTTTATTTTATTTATTTGTTTGTTTGTTTGTTTGTTTGACAGAGAGCGAGAGAGGGAATACAAGCAGGGGGAGTGAGAGAGGGAGAAGCAGGCTCCCAAGGAGCAGGGAGCCCGATGCGGGGCTCGATCCCAGGACCCTGGGATCATGACCTGAGCCGAAGGCAGACGCCCAACGACTGAGCCATCCAGGTGCCCATTTTTTCTTCTTCTAAATGAATGACTCTAGCTTGGACTGCAGGGGTGGAGGAGGTGCAAAGTGGTGGGATTCTGGCTGAATTTGAAAGTCAGAGCTGTCAGATCAGATGTGGCTTTTGAGAAAAGACACAGAATGGGGGATAAGGCCCAGGTTTCTGGCCCACTCCACTGGGAAAACGAAGTGGCTGTTTACTGGGAGGAGCAGCATAGGTGGGTGGGTGCTGTCAGAGTAGGACTCTGGCTTTCAGCTTTTTGGCTCTTCAGCATACGATGTCTTGCAGATCTGTGAGAGAGTGAGAAGTCAGAGGAGCCACGTCGTTGGGAGAGGGGAAGTCAGTATAAAAACGAGAGCCTAGTGTAATGTGCTGCTTTGGGAATGCAAGGTGCAGAGGAGGGGAAGAAAGATTTTGGACAGAAGGAGAACCGAGGCATCACAAGTCATTAAAGCAGCATCTTGGGGACAGTTGGAGACCAAGGATCTCCTTCATGAGTAGATGGCAGATATATGGCTAGATCCTTTCCTGAAACCTCTGAAAGCGGAGTCACATATGATGCATAGTTATGTGCAGAAAGCAACAGCTTTGCTGTTTGCACAATTGCTAGTTCTCCTTGATTTCTTGTTTCTTAGAAGTGTGTTCCTGGCCTTTTCCAATGGTAGTTCGTACCCAAAGTAAACCCCACCTTGGTTATGGTGCTTCTCTTTAGTGACTCTGACCTGCCTGCTGGTTTAGTAGGATCTAGGACCATGCTTTGACTAGCCTCAGTCACTCCAGTGGTTTCTGTTGTTCACTCTGTTTTGCTTTTTTATGCCAAGTGTGAAAAAAACCCCAGAAAACTCATGTAGACTACATCTGTACTACCTAGACATTTGGGTCGATTCCTCCTTCCTTGAACATCCCAAATATGCTAGTTTTCCCAGCTTGCCAGAAGGGACCTTCATTTCTTTCAGCAAAGCCATAAGCCACAGAACGGGTTCCAGGCTGTACCCCGGTGAGCTTTGTGGTAGTTTGTGCCAAAGGAAGTTTAAACCTTGTCTTTCATGGTGGACATGTCACATAATGGCACTGGTGTATGGTAGGATTTATTCTCAAGTTTGATACTTCAGATATGTGCTTGACTGCACAACTTGTCTGTTAAAAGCGAAGACCAATTCTTTTAGAACCTCCGCAAATAACCACATTGCTGTTACAAATAAAGAGGTTTGGTGAAAGTGTTTAATCCTGGATTCTGAGGGGTCGATGAGAATGAGAAACCATTTAAACAATATTTTACTGTGCTAAGGATTGGAAATAGATCTACATAACCATCAGAATATAAAATAGTAAGAATAATACTAAATATTCCAAATAGTCACCAGGAGAATTCTTCTATCAATTTGTTTGGCCTTAGTTAATTCTTATTTCACTGGCTATTAGTGCAGCAGTCCATTTTGATGAAGTCAACACTTCCTTTGGGACTAAAAATGATCCTGGAGATCCTGACTCCATCTCTCAGTTCAATCTGACACTTACCTAGGGGATATCAGGTCGAAATCCCATATCCAGGGGCGCCTGGGTGGCTCAGATGGTTAAGCGTCTGCCTTCGGCTCAGGTCATGATCCCAGGGTCCTGGGATCAAGCCCCACATCGGGCTCCTGGCTCAGCGGGGAGCCTGCTTCTCCCTCTCCCTCTGCCTCTCTCCCTGCTCATGCTCTCTCTGTGTATCTCTGTGTCTCAAATGAATAAATAAAATCTTTAAAAAAAAAAAAAAAGAAATCCCATATCCACAAAAGTATTTGTAACTAGAAGTACCTGGCTGGTTCACTCATTTCTACAGAATCTTTGAGATTGTCCTTAGCAGAAGACCCAGTTTCTGTTCTGGCTTTTAGCAGAGTGTCTAGGCGGGAAAGCTGAAACCACAGGTAGTAATGAGAAAATGGAGTGGTGGTGATTTATTCCAGGATAAGCAATATAAGCATGGAGGAGAAGACATGCTCTGTTGGCGTGTGGTGCAGGGATGTTTGGGGATGGTGGGAGTCACCTCTCCCCAGAGGGTATGGACACTAATGCACCGTGAGGACCTTGGCAAATTTCCACAGTCTTTCTATCTTTCCTATGAACAATCTCTGAAACATATTTATATTATTGACATTTCATTAGTGTAGAATTAGATTGGGGTCAAAAACATTTTCAAATTTTTGTTTCTCTTAATATAATGTCTGATCTTGGAAATGCAAAATCAAAGAATCAGAGGTGATGGGTCTCTTGGTGAGAGAAAAATGGCTGCCAAGGACGGTTAATATCATAGCTGGGCTGCCTCTTACTTAAAGTGATGATCCAGTGTTTAAGAATCAACATAGCAACAAAATAAAACAAAACATGGCAGAAAGCAGCAGTTTTCGAGAACCCTGTTTTCTTCAGATGAGAGGACCTTTTGTTTTTCATAATTAAGAGAATAACTAAGTCAGTCTGAAGCATAAAGAGGTGTTTGGTGAGGTGCAGCATCTCTGTGCTCTGGGCTGATTACACAGAAAGGAGAAAGAAGTACAGAGGATGAATGAAAGATGAAGGCATCAGGAGGAACCCTGGATGGAATATGAGTAATCATCAGAGATAGGCGAGATTTCAGATGTCTGTCCTTCCATGATGCCTTTTACTAAAAATGATCCTTAGGAAACAAGGTATTAAAAGCATTACTCTGGGCATGAGAGGAAGGTGAGTGTGGTTATAAATGGGCAACATTTTGGCGTTGGAACTGCTCCAGAACCTATCACCGTGATAAAATTGTGTAAAACTTGATACACACACAAGCAAATGAGTACAGCTAAAATTGGGGAAATGTGAGTATGATCCGTGGATCATATGAAAGTTAGTATTCTAGCTGTGATACTTTCTATAGTTTTGAGAAATATTACTATTGGGGGAAACTAGATAAAGTGTACAAGGTGCCATTCCCTAATCTTTCTTACAAATGCATGAGAATCTATAGTCATGTTCAATAAAAATTTCAGTTAAAAAAATACAACACAGCACCTCGTCTGGAGTTCCTTCTCCAGAGCCTGAAATACATCATAACCAACTATTGGGTATCTTTGGCCTAAGGCAAAGACTGGTGCATAAGGAAGAACCCCAGAGACCAGAGTAAGCTTGAGTTCTTGGATGTGTGACCCGGATGTGATGTGAAGAGAGGACATGGGTTTACGGGCAGACATGGAGAGATTCTGAATCGTCTGACAAGAGCCATGAATGTGAGGAGGTCATGAGGGTCTGGAGCAGAGGTGGCTCTCTGTTGTCCTGCATGTAGATCTGGTCTAGCTAGGAGTCCTGAGAATTGAGAGAAAAGGGGTAGCTATCTAGAGTGAAATGTTCCCCAGAAGCTGTGAATCCTTTCACCTGTTTGAGAGCTCTGTAACAGCTGTCGTTGTGGGAAACCTGCATGTGCATTGCAGGGCTCTGCCTAGTACTGTTGCAAGGTGGTGGAGCCATGGTCTACCTAGAATCATGACCTGCACTGTCACACCCTTACCCTTCCAGTGAAGCCTGTAGTGGCTGAGGTCTGTGTGTGGATCCAGGGGTCGGGTGCTGCATGATCAGTCATTAAGAACTGAGCTGTAGGGCGCCTGGGTGGCTCAGTCAGTTGGGCGACTGCCTTCAGCTCAGGTCATGATCCTGGAGTCCTGGGATCGAGTCCCGCATCGGACTCCCTGCTCGGCAGGGAGTCTGCTTCTCCCTCTGGCCCTCCCCCCTCTCATGTGCTCTCTCTCTCAAATAAATAAAATCTTAAAAAAAAAAAAAAGAACTGAGCTGTAAATGGGATTGTTGGATGTCATTGGGTGGAACAAAGGGCAAGTGCATATGGCAGCTGGTGGGATCATAATAAATGGCCATAGCGTTCTTGACCTATGATAGCGAGGGCCAGGATGCTGCTTACTCGTGCCTTGGGAGACAGAGGAGGGGAGGTTTCTCCTTAACAATCCACCCCACCTTGACTCCTCTTCTGGTAAGACAGCCCTCATTGGGAGATAGTTCTCATTCTCTGCTAAAACTAAAAATCTCTAAAATTATTTTTATTCTATATAAATGGCTCTATCCTTTATCATCATCATGAGCTCTTCCCACCCCGCAGGTCTGTACCTAAACAAAATCCATGTATGCCTGGCTTATTTTGGGGTGTGTGTATGATTTTTGAAAAATTTCCATGGAGGGCGCCTGGGTGGCTCAGTCGTTAAGCGTCTGCTTTCGGCTCAGGTCCTGATCCCAGGGTCCTGGGATCGAGCCCCGCATCGGGCTCCCTGCTCTGCGGGAAGCCTGCCTCTCCCTCTCCCATTTCCCCTGCTTGTGTTCCCTCTCTCGCTGTGTCTGTCTCTGTCAAATAAATAAATAAATAAAATCTTTAAAAAAAATTTCCATGGAAATATACAGGTTGAAAAATATAAATATACAGCTTAAAATTTTCACTAAGTAAACATACTTTGGGTCTGACTTTCTTTTTTTTTTTTAAAGATTTTATTTATTTATTTGACAGAGAGAGACACAGCGAGAGAGGGAACACAGGCAGGGGGAGTAGGAGAGGGAGAAGCAGGCTCCCCGCAGAGCAGGGAGCCCGATGTGGGACTCGATCCCAGGACCCTGGGATCATGACCTGAGCTGAAGGCAGTCGCTCAACCGACTGAGCCACCCAGGCGCCCTAAATTTTTTTTTTTTAAGATTTTATTTATTTATTTGACAGAGACATAGCGAGAGAGGGAACACAAGCAGGGGGAGTAGGAGAGGAAGAAGCAGGCTTCCCCGCGGAGCAGGGAGCCCGATGTGGGGCTCGATCCCAGGGTCCTGGGATCAGGACCTGAGCCGAAGGCAGACGCTTAACAACTGAGCCACCCAGGCGCCCCAAAGATTTTATTTATTTATTTGAAACAGAGAGACACAGTGAGAGAGGGAACACAAGCAGGGGGAGTGGGAGAGGGAGAAGCAGGCTCCCCGCTGAGCAGGGAGCCTGATGCGGGGCTCGATCCCAGGACCCCGGGATCATGACCCGGGCCGTAGGCAGATGCCTAAGGACGGAGCCACCCAGGTGCCCCTGGGTCTGACTTTCATTTAACATTATGCTTGAGGTATTTACCCATATTATTTTGTGTACTTGTAGTTCATTTACTTTTGTTGATGTGTAGTATTTCATCATGTGAATAAGTCACAATTTATTCATCTCCACCTGTTTTTTTGACATTTGGGTAGTGTCCAATCTTGGGCTGTTACGAACCATGTTACTGTGAATCTATGAACACATTTCTCTTGGTTATACACCTATGAGTGAAATTGCTGTCATAGGGTGGACAGAGGGTCACTTTTAGTAGATTTGCATCTGGCCAATTCTAATATTTACATGCCACCACTTTAACTCCTTTTTTCCCCTCTAAGGATCCAGATATTTTCTCCCTTTTTCCCTCCGGTCTGAGAAACAAAGGTCAAAATGGAAACATCAAGTCAGGATGTTGTTGGAGTGGAACCATCTAATTTCATGAAAATGCAAAGATTCACGAGGGATGATTCCTGTTTATATACATTAGGAAAAATCTGAGAATGTGAGGAACAGGTAGAAATGCTTTATAAAAAATCCTGAAAAGCGGGCGCCTGGGTGGCTCAGTTGGTTAAGCGACTGCCTTTGGCTCAGGTCGTGATCCCAGGGTCCTGGGATCGAATCCTACATCGGGCTCCCGGCTCGGCGGGGAGCCTGCTTCTCCCTCTGACCCTCTCCTCTCTCATGCTGTTTCTCTCTCGCTCGCTCTCTAATAAATAAATAAATAAAATCTTTAAAAAAAAAAATCCTGAAAAGCATTTGAGGCAAACAGCATCCACATAAAAGAACAGGAAGGTCTGGTGAAAGGCTGTGGTGGTTGTGAATATGGAGAAAGCATGAGTCTCTGCTCAGTCTTTGCTCCATCTCAAAAAGGTCCTGCAACAAAAGCTTTCTGTGAACATGACTCAGATGTTAAGCATTCCTGTTACATATGTTATTGTTGGAAAAGCTGTGAAGGTCACACACTTGATGAAAAGGACTATAAAACAGCTATCAGCCAAGCTGGTCAGCTTGGCCACCTTGGTGGAAATCTAACAGGAGATGAGCCCTCCAGATGTACCAAAAGTGGTAATTTTACAACCATTCTGCACCTCTTAGTGAACAGGATGTAATTATCAGAGAAAGGCAGCCACACAAAGGGGTGGGATGTGAGGAGGTGTTTGATCAGGGTGCGTGCTCTCATGAGCAGAGAAGAAAGAAATTTGAAATGAATGCTATGTATGCAACAAATTTGGACAATCCTTTAGACAAAAATCTCACTTCCTTGGGCACCAGAGGACTCCTACTGGAGAGAGACTTTATCCCTGTAATGACAATGACCACGGAAAATCCTTCTCTAAGGATTACATCCTGATTGTGCGTCGAAGAATCCATACAGAGAGAATCCTTATAAATGCAATAATTGTGGGAAAGCCTTCAGTGCCAGCTCTTGGCTTTATCAAGCACAAGAGGACCCACACAGGAGAGAAGACTCACGAGTGCAACCAGTGTGGGAAGTCTTTCAACCACCACTCTTCCCTGTTTTGCATCACAGAATCCATACTGGAGAAAAAACATATAGATGTAGAGTGAGAAAAATCCTTCCCCGATGTTCCCCACCTTATTGTCCATCTGAGAATTCACATAGGAGAGAAGTCCTATGTATGTACAGAGTGTGGAAAGCCTTTATTTAATATCTCATGCTTTATTAAACATGAGAGAAGTCAAACCAGAGAGAGAGCCTATGGATTTGGAAAATCCTTCAGCTGCAATGGTCACCTCATTGTGCATTGAAAAAATCACTCTGGGGCACCTGGCTGGCTCAGTTGTGAGAGCATACAACTCTTGATCTTGGGTTGTAAGTTTGAGCCCCATGTTGGGTGTAGAGATTACTTAAAATCTTAAATCATTCTGGAGAGAAACACTATGAGTGTAGAGTGTGGGAAAACTTGCATTGAGAGCTCTTAGCCTCATCTGGTACCAGAGAATTCATACTAGTGAGAAACCCTATGGCTGTAACCAGTGTCAGAAACTTCAGGAGTATCACTGGTCTCATTCGGCACCAGAGGACTCATACTGGTGAGAAACCTTATGAGAGTAATCAGTGTGGCAGAGCTTCTGGGACAGCTGCTGTCTGTCCAAACACTAGAAGATACATTCTCAGGAGACCCTGTACCACTGTTTCAAGTGTGGGGAAAGTTCCGAGAATAGCTCTGCTTTTTTTTTTTTTTTTTTGAAGATTTTATTTATTTATTCGACAGAGAGAAACACCCCGAGAGAGGGAACACAAGCAGGGGGAGTGGGAGGGAGAAGCAGACCCCCCGCTGAGCAAGGGAGCCCGATGTGGGGTTCGATCCCAGGACCCCGGGACCATGACCTGAGCCGAAGGCAGATGCCCAACCAACTGAGCCACCCAGGCGTCCCATTGGCCACATTTTTTTTTATATTTATTATTTTTTAAAGATTTTATTTATTTTTGACAGAGAGAGAGAGCACAAGCAGGGGGAACAGCAGAGAAAGAGGGAGAAGCAGGCTTCCCACCGAGCAGGGAGCCCGATGCGGGGCTCGATCCCAGGACCCTGAGTTCATGACCCGAGCCGAAGGCAGACGCTTAACGACTGAGCCACCCAGGCGCCCTGGCCACATTTTTAAAAAGTAAAAATTACAGGTGAAATTAATGTCAGTAGCACTTTATTCTACCCACCTATATCTCAAATACTATCATTTAAACATGTGGCGCTGCTACATTTTAGATTCTCTGTAACTGCACATCTGGTGGTTACTTCGTTTGGGCAACATAACTAGCGTGTCAGAGAATGAGTTCTGGAGAAACCCCCCTTGTAGGACATTCGTCCCATTACAGACCCACAATCAAATTTTTAGCACAACTGTAGAAGAAGTATGTGCCTAGAAGTTAGTCCTGACACTGAACCTGAAAGAGTCACTATATTTAATTTGTTTTAATATACATGTTCTTTTCACATTTTGACATCTCAGATATCAGGGTAATCGATGGCATACTATATTTTAATTGGCAGCCTTTTTTTTCTTAGTAGCATATAAGATGTGCATCTTACCATTAACTGGTTCTCTGATTTGATAACAGGAATATCAGAGGGAAGAAGGACTAGTGAGATTTATCCATTTGAAGAAAGACTAGAACTTTTTTCAAAGAAATGGCTGTTACTGCGATAACATATTTGTGGGAGCAAAAGACAGCAACAAGGTCCCCCTTCCACACTGCTGGATATTAAATGTCATCTGATTTAGGGGCGCATGGGTGGCTCAGTCGGTTAAGCGGCTGCCTTCAGCTTGGGTCATGATCCCAGGGTCCTGGGATCGAGTCCTGCATCGGGGCTCCCTGCTCGGCAGGGAGCCTGCTTCTCCCTCTCCCTCTGCCTGCCTCTCTGTGTACTTGTTCTCTCTCTCTATCTCTCTGTCAAATAAATAAATAAAATCTTTTAAAAAATAAAATAAAAAAATAAATGTCATCTGATTTCTTTCTTGTAGCCTGTATCAGCTGTGATTATATTTTATTGTAAGATTGAAAATTCCTATAATGTGGAGGGAACCAATATGCAAAAGTATGCATAGGCTCTTAGTAGCTTGTTAAATGGAAAAATTTCTGCCTTCACAGGGCTTCTATTCTAGCTTATATATTGAAATACCCTTATATGCGGTATTGTGTGTATGCATGTGTGCACTTTGGGCATTTTATTTATAAAAGAAAACACTGCCTGACAGTAAATAGATATTCATTTAAGTAGTAAATCCTTGGCTGCTCAGAAGGCCTGTACATGAAACCCAGTTATTAAAGAAAAATTGTATGAAGTTGCATGAAACCATTGCACCAGGCCCGTGTGAGTATTAGTGTCATGGTTAAGAGTGCATCTTTTGACTTCGGTCAGACTTGGGTTTCTCATGGGTTTACATCTCAATAGCTGTGTGATCTTAGGTGAATTATTTTTTTTTAAAGATTTTATTTATTTATTCATGAGAGACAGAGAGAGAGAGGCAGAGGGAGAAGCAGGCTCCCAAGGAGCAGGGAGCCCGATGCGGGACTCGATCCCAGGACGCTGGGATCATGACCTGAGCCGAAGGCAGACGCTTAACCATCTGAGCCACCCCCTCTTAAGGTGCCCTCTTAGGTGAATTATTGAACTTCTCTGTGCCTTCCCTGTTTTTAAAATGTGGACAAGCGGCGCCTGGGTGGCTCAGTTGGTTGAGCGACTGCCTTCGGCTCAGGTCATGATCCTGGAGTCCCAGGATTGAGCCCCACATCGGGCTCCCTGCTCAGCGGGGAATCTGCTTCTCCCTCTGACCCTCCCCCTTCTCATGTTCTCTCTCTCATTCTCTCTCTCTCTCTCTCTCTCAGATAAGTAAATAAAATCTTTAAAAATAAAATAAAATGTGGACAAGCCCTACCTCATTAGGATTAAGAGAAGTGAGGTGTGGAGAGTGCCTGGGATGTAATAGTGTTCAGTATGTCTTAGTTGCTCCTGCACTCTTGCTCCCATCCTTGTGGCTATTATCATTGCTGCTTTTGTTGTTGATGATGTTTTGTTATTGTTGTTGCTTTTGCTGTTGTTGCTGTGAATGGTGATGACGTTGATGTTACTCTCCTCTGACTCAGGAGACTGAAAGAGAAGGGACACCAGCAGCCTTCAAAACTACTATATCACAGGTAGTTCATAGATGGCATTGCTTCCTAACTCTAGTGTATATGATTGGCTGAAGGCCTCCTAAGGTGGGCAGAGTTGAAGAAGCTAGCTGGGAGAGCACTAGAGGACAAGAGGATTAGAATCTCCAGGATGTTGATGATGGTAGCTGGGGTGTGTATGAATACCTGACCCAAGTGGAGGCGGGGCTCTAGGCACCAAGAAGACGAGGTCTTGGTAGGTTGACCATTGAGTATGTGTGCCCCAGAATAATGGCATATATTGGGATGAGAAGAAAGATGTTGCCCAGTGTTCATTCCATTGTGGTACATCTCTATCCCACAGAGATTGGAAAAGAACCTAGTCCTGTTTGGATAATTCCATGCTCATAAATTCAACAAGTTGGGTAAAGTGGCCCAATTTCTTGACAGTCAATTCACTCTACAAGTAAATAGGCCTATACCTATTGAAGTACTTGGGTTTTTTTTAAAAAGATTTTATTTTGAGAGAGAGCAGGTGAGCATGAGCAAGGAGAAGGGGCAGAGAGAGAGAGGGGGAAGGAGACTCCCTGCTGAGCAAGAAACCCAATGCAGGGCACGATCCTAGGACCCCAGGATCGTGTCCTGAGCCAAAGGCAGATGCTTAACTGACTGAGCCACTCAGGCACCCTGAAGTAGGTGGTTTATTTTTATTTTTTTCAAAACATACTCAAGGCCCTGATAGTTTTGTTGAATTCTATCCAACACTTAAGGAAGAAATGTTGCCAGTTCCACACTTTGAGAACATAATAGGAGGAAACACCTCCCGATTGATTTTATAAGGTCAGCATTACCTGGATACTAAAACCAGACAATGACAAGAGAACTACCGAGTGATAGCCTTCATGAATATAAATACAAATATTCTCAATAAAATGTCAGCAACTTGAATTCTGTAATATATAAGAGCAACAATGCAACATGACCAGGGGGTTTATCCTGGAAATGCAAGGCTGTTTCAATATTTGAAAACCAGTCATTGGGCGCCTGGGTGGCTCAGTCAGTTAAGCGTCTGCCTTTGGCTTAGGTCATGATCTCAGAGTGCTGGGATGGAGCCCCGTGTCGGGCTCCCTGCTCAGCGGGGAGCCTGCTTCTCCCTCTGTTCCTCCCCCCCAACACTGCTCATGTGCTCCCTCTCAAATAAATAAAATCTTAAAAAAAAAAACAACACCAGTCATTGTAACCCATCATATTAACAGACTAAAGAAAAACTACATGCTCTTACAAATAGATGTAGACAGAGCATTTGACAAAATTCATTATCCTTTCATAATAACAGTAGCAAACTAGGAATAAAGAGGAACTTCTTTAATCTGAAAAGAGCTTATGTCAGTAATATATAGCCAACATCATAATGGTGAGCCACAGATAAGGATGACAGCGCTCCCTACTGGTATTGGAATCATATTGGAAGTCCTAGCCAATGCAATTAGGCAAGAAAAAAATACAAAAAGTGTACAAAAATGCAATTTTCATCAAACTCCCAGGAAGACATAGATAAGAGACATTAAATAAGAAATAAGCTTGTAGACATAGACAAGCTTACTCTAAAATTTATATGGGAAAGCACTAGACATAAAATAGAAAAAATTGTCCCAAAGATAATTTTTGAAAAAGAAGAAAGGTGAGAGGAATAACTGATATTAAGCCTTACTATTTAGCTACAGTAACCAAGAGTTTGTGGTTTTGGCTGACACATAGGTCAATGGAACAGAATAGAAAACCCAAAAATAGACTCACAAAAACATGCTCATCTGATTTTTGACAAATGTGCAAAGCTATTCAGTGGGGGAAGGATAGCCTTTTTAATGAATGGTGTTGGAGCAGTTGGATATCTGTCGTATAACAAAACGTATTTGGTCATTGTCCCTCATTCCTGGAAGAAACTCCTAGAATTTCCTGAGTGATAAGAATGTCTTGTTATTCATAAAAGAGCCCCTTTTGAGTTTATGCTCATAAGATGACTTGGTTTGGGTCCCCTAGATAGCTTCAGGATGGGTAATGGTCACTAGAAGGAAGGTGGGAACTTTCAGCCCCACACCCTGACCTCAGGGAGGGAAGGGGGGCTGAAGATTTGTTTATAAGAACTTGTGGACAAGGAGATTCAGAGAGCTTCTGGGCTGGTGAACACACTGATGTGCTGAGAGGGAGGCATTCCTAGAGAATTGAAAGGAGATTTGTTCATACCACCCTCCTCCCAAACCTTGCCCTATATATCTCTTCCATTTGGCTGTTGTTGTTTTTTTTTAATTTTTAAAAAATATTTTATTTATTTATTTATTTGACAGAGAGAGAGACAGCAAGGGAGGGAACACAAGCAGGGGGAGTGGGAGAGGGAGAAGCAGGCTTCCCGCCGAGCAGGGAGCCCAATGTGGGGCTTGATCCCAGGACCCCGGGATCATGGCCTGAGCCGAAGGCAGATGCTTAACGACTGAGCCACCCAGGTGCCCCCCATTTGGCTGTTCCTAAGTTATATCCTTTATTACTGAATTGGTAAACATAATAAAGTGTTTTCTTAAGTTCTGTGAGTCATTCTAATGAATTCTCAAACCTGAGGTGGCGTCTGGGGAACCACTAAATTTGTAGTTAGCTGAGCAGAAGTGTGTGTAGTGTATGGCCAGCATCTGGAGTGGGAACAGTCTTGTGTGACTAAGCCCTTGAACTGTGATGTTTGCCCTAATTGTGGGTAGTCTCAGAACTGAATTGTTGGATATCCAGCTGGGTTGGAGAATTGGGTGGTGTTGAAAAAAACCTACATATTTGGTGTTAGAATTAGGGTCAGAAAAAAGATGCCCAACATACATAGGGGAAAAAAATGAACTTCAACATAAACTTCACCTCTTATATAAAAATTAAGTCAAAATTGGTGATTGACTTAAATATAAAAAGTAAAACTATAAAACTTTTAGAAAAAATATAAGAGGAAATCCTTGGGGCTAAGGAGTATTCTTAAACTTGACACAAAAAACATGATCCATTAAAGCAAAAAGTGACAAATTGTGGACATCATCTCAGTTAAAATCCTTTGCTCTGCTAATGGCTTTGTTAAGGGAATAAAAAGACAAACTACAGCCTGGGAGAAAACATTTGCAAACCATATATCTGACAAAGAGCATATCTAGTAGAATATATATCTCTCAAAACTCAGACAGGAGCAGACGTTTCACTGCAGAGGATATACAGTTGGAGAATATGGAAGTATGTTCGACATTATTAATCACTAGGGAAATGCAAATTAAAAGCACAATGAGATGTCACTACACGTCTATCAGGATGGCTAAAATAAAAAAACACTGGGGCACCTGGCTGACTTGGTAGGTGGAGCATTCAACTCTTGATCTTAGGGTTGTAAGTTGGAGCCCCATGTTGGACGCAGAGATTACTTAAAAAAAATAAAAATAAAACAAAAATGGGAACACCAAATGCTAGTAAGAATGTGGTGAAACTTGTTCACAGATATATTGCTCCTGGGAATATAAAATGGTACTACTCCTCCGGAAAAGAGCATGGCAGTATCTTACAACACTAAACATCTACTTGCCATATAACCGAGCAGTTGAACTCTTGGTCATTTATCCCAGAGAAATGAAGATTTAAGAAGGTTCACACACAAGCATTTATACTAATGTTCATCGCGGCTTTATTTGTAATAGCAAAATACTGGAAACAACCAAAATGTCCTTTAGTGGGTTTGAGCAAACTGTGGTATATCGAAACTATCAAACAGTACTTGGCAATAAAAAGGAACAAACTTTTTTTTTTTTTTTTAAGATTTTATTTATTTGAGTGAGAGAGTGAGAAACAGCATGAGAGGGGAGAGGGTCAGAGGGAGAAGCACGCTTCCCGCTGAGCC
>NW_023270718.1:11374998-11393081 GCF_011800145.1 Mirounga leonina | reverse complement strand
GATCACGACCTGAGCCGAAGGCAGTCGCCCAACCGACTGAGCCACCCGGGCGCCCAAGGTCTGTCTCTCTGTTTTCCCAGCTGTGGGCCTAGCCATTTCTGTGTGTCCCTGACTTTGTAGCTGTCCCTGGATCTATCCGCGTCTGAGTGTCCCCGTCTCCGGACCTCCCCTTCTTGCTCTTTCTTCCTTTCGCGGAGCTTCTGCCTGTCGGCCTCCCCTAGTCTCTTCCCCTCCTCTGAGTATCCCGCCATCGCTGGTACCCCGAGCCTCTTGGTCTCCTTGTCCCTGTCTCTCTCCATCTTTGGGTGTGCACGGCTCTGGGTTCTCGCGTTTCTGTCACTCGCTGTCTCGGCGTCTTCTTGTCTCTCTCTGTCTCGCAGTGCCTCAGTCTCCCCGTATCTCCGGTTCTCAGGGCGGCATTTTTTTCCCCCTCCGCTAGTTTTACTGCGTTGCCATGGATCGAAAATGACGCAGGCGCACGGGAGGCTAGCTCTGCCTCTGATTGGCTGCCCATTCAGCCGTTACTTTTTTGCCCCGCCCCCGCCCTGGGGAGCGGCCCGCTGCATTCTGGGAGTCGTAGGCCGTGGCGAAGGTCCAGCGCGCACGCGCAGTCTGACCTGACGCCATCGCGCCGAGCTCCTGGCGGCTGGAACCGGCCTGGGACCACGACGCAAGAGGTAGGTCTGGCCGGCGGCCGGGGGCGCTGCGACGTGCTTTTCCCGAGCGGATCGTAGCGGTCCCGCGAGTGTGCGCCGCGCAGCTGCATTCGGAGGTGACCTGTGGGGCAGGGAGCGACCCCGGGTGGGGGAGGGGAGGACGGGATTCTGCGGTGCGGGGCCGGGAGGGGGAGGGGCCGGGAGGAGGCCGGGAGCCCCTGGAGTGGGCGTGAGGTGGGGGTGCGGTCCCCCGGGGTGCGGGGCGCGGCAGGGCCGGGCTGAGAGACCGCAGTTAGAGGGGACCTGGCTTACCCCTCCTCGCTGTGCGGATGGGGAGGGGTTGGGGCCCCCTCCTGCGGCCTGGCGAGGGAGGGGATTGTGAGAGGGGACTCAAGGGCTGAGGATCGCCCTAGGGGGAGCAGCGGCAGTCGGTGCATCCCGGGTGGGAGCAGGGAGGGAGCTGAGGTCCCCCGAGTGTGCGTTCAGCTGAGCCAGGGGCGGTGCAGAGGCGCACGGGGCTGGGACCCGAGGTGGGGCCTGGGCTTGAGGGGTTGTCTCTGCTGCCAGGCTCCCTGACGCGCTCGGACCTGCTGCCTCTTGCCAGTCGCCCGGGGATGCATTGCCTTGTTTCTGTGCTAGGGTCCCTTTGGTGGGCCGAGAAACCCAAGAGAAGGGCAAGAATGGGTCTCCCTTTGGTGCTGCTGGAGGAGCGGGCAAGGGGGAGTGGGGACGACTGAGGATCTTGTTCAGACCTTTTGTTTAAAAAAAGAAAAATGTTTAGAAGGAAAGGTCTTAGAATGCGTGTCTTTTGGTCAGATTCACCTCTTGATATTTTGTTTCGTACATTTCCCACTTCCTCCCCTTCTCCCTCCTCTCCCCCTCCTCCTCCACCCCTTTCTCCTGTCTTTTGTGTATCTTCGTTGACCCCGTGGAGGCTAAGCTGGACAGCCCCACCATCCTCTCTCTGTACCAGGGTTTGCTCGGTCCCCCATTGCCCCCGACACCCCAACAATGTCCTGTACCTTTTCAGGTCCAGGGCCATGTATGTATTGTTCGTTGGGTCTGTGAATTCTTGACTTTGGAGTTCTGTCCTTGAGGCTTTTGGGAATCCCAGGCCAGTTGTGCAGGACATTTTTTTAACTTGGGTCTGTCTGTCCTCGGGAGTGGATCCAGAGTTTGCACTCTTGGCAGGGACCATAGGAGACGACTGAGATGTTAAGGATGATCGCTTGATCACATTTTTTCATTCTAAAGGCACTTTTTCCCCCTTTGCAATGAGTAAGTAATGATTGGTTGAGGCCAAGAGACCCTGTGAATGAGATGGGGGCATATGTGGAGAGGGGGAAGTGGGGCGGGGCAGGCCTGGAGGTAGAGTTGAGGAGTTAGGAGGCAAGCTTGAGCTCTGCTTAGCCCAGTGTGAGAGGGATTTGCCTGCAGGAGGCCCACAGGGTTCGGGGACCTCTCAGCTCACTGGGCCCCCCCCCGCCCCCTCATGGCTGCTTCTGCATCCCAGGAGTTGTCTGTGGGGGTCCAGGGGGAGTCTGGGCTCCAGGAAATTTCCATCCCCATCTGAGGCAAATCCCCAGTGGCCCCAAGATGTGTGTGTGATGGGGGTGGGGTGGGTAGCTCCTGGTGACTGAGCCAAGAGGAATTTGGGCAGCGGGGAATGGCCTTACTCAAGGAAGCTGGGGACAGGAAGAGTTCTGGTGGTCCCTCTGCCGAACAAGAACGTCCTTGCAGCAGCATGAGGTTTGTGAGGCTCCGATGAAGGGAGATGAGACCTGTGCACGTACATATTAGCGAGTTCAAGGTAACTTCATGGAGACGGGCTCCACACAGAACGATCATGCCTGTGGTATCCTAAGAAAATGGAAGTTACTTTTTGTGTGACCACACATCTGCCCGTATGCCGCCTAGAGCTCCACGTGCCCTGTGCCTGTTGGGGTAGATGCGGCTGTCAGCTGGCTGGAGCTGTCAATACTTCTCTTGCCGGGTGAGGCTCTCGATTAGTTAACGGCAGCAACATGGTTAAAAAAGCTAGAGTCTGGAAAGCCAACCAGCAGCCTGTTTTGTAACGGGGACAGCCAGGCCCAGGGCATGCAGGTCCTCTGGCTGCTTTAGCCACAAGGCAAAGTTGAGTAGTCACAACTGAGACTGTCCTGCATTTGCCACTCGTGGCCCTAGCAGAGTAAATGCAAGAGTGCATTTCTAATCCTACCACAAGCTCTTTATGAACAAGTTTTGGAACTCAAATTTATTTGGGGAAAAACAAATTTGGCAATAAACATTAGAACCTTATAGCTAAAAGAGCATAAACTGAAAAGACAGCCATGGACTGGGACACTGGCAGGACCAAGGCAGAGAGAGACCCCTTTAATTACTTAATAGAAAGAGAGATAGAAGAAAAATGCCATCGAAAAACAAGCAGCTGACTGACAGAGCGCAAGGAGCAGATTTTTGTGGTCTGAGGGTCCCCGGTGCAGAGGTGTGAGGAAGGAGCCCCCTGGTGAGCACCGCTATAGTGGGTGGCAGGGGCTCGGTTGCCTCCTGTGGGCTGCTGTGGGTCACAGCACATGCCCAGTGGTCCAGGTATCCCACTTTACTTTTACCTTCCAAATACATCCCCAGCCTGATCCCAATACACGGATATGAGGGTAATGGCCAACAAAAATTAGGAATAGCCAGCATGCCTCTCAGTGGAGAACTGGAACCATTTAAAAATAATTTATGCATGGGTGCCTGGGTGACTCGGTTGAGCATCCAACTCTTGATTTTGGCTCAGGTTGTGATCTTAGGGTCCTGGGATGGAGCCCCGTGTGGGGCTCTGTGCTCAGGGGGAGTGTGCTTGAGATTGTCTCTCCCTCTGCTCCTCCACCCTCTTGTGTTCGTTCTCTCTCTAAAGTAAGTTGAAAAACAGTAATTTATGTAGTCAACAAATACTGAAGTTGGCTCTGCCCAGAGACTTCCCTGTGAGTAATCTCTGCTCTCCTGGGGTTTACATTCTAGCAGGGGAGGCAGGTGATAGGCAGGTAAAAGGGAGTGAGGAGGCGTGGATGGAGGGAAGGTCTCCTTCAGAGCTCAGACCTGCGTGGGATGAGAAAAGAGAGCTGTTAGGAAGCAGGGTGGGGTGAGGTAGGGGTGTGCGAGGGAAATGGAGGGGGAAAATGGGGGGGGTAATGATGGCACGGCATAGCTGTCTCTTCCTTGGCTGAAACGGAACTCTGCGTGGCATGTCTTCTGACCCCTAGTCTAGCCTCAGAGAGAGGGGAGCAGTGGGCCCTGGGGCCTCTGCCAACCTTTTTTTTCCCTCTCTCTCTGTCTTTAACAGCTTTATTGAGGTGCACTTGACATACCAAAAGAGTTCACCTGCTTAACGTGTGCAACTCACTGATTTTGCACATATTCACAGAGTCATACAACCAAACCACAGTTGATTTTAGAACAGTTTATCACTCCAGGAAGAAATGCTGGGCCCATTAGCAGTCACTCTGACTCTGACCCTCTCTGCTCCTGGCAGCCCCTGAGCAGTATACTTTCTGTCTCTTGTGGACACTCCGTATAAATGGAATGAGACACCCCCACAGCTCTGACATCCTTGGGCCCCATGCTCTGGTGAAATGTCAGAGCAGATATTCACTTTCCCTAGAGGACGTCATGGATGCCTGGTCCCGCATTGCAGTTTTCTCTGTGCAAGTGGGATTGCTGAGAAAACATCTTCACCACAGCTGTGATCACACACATTTTCTTGAATTCCTCAGATGTGTTTGGAAGAAAATGTTGGTTTCTGTGATTCAGACAAGGAGAGCATTCCCACTGGGTTTGGGTGCAGCTTTTCTCTGGGATGTCTCCCTCCCAGTGGGGTCTGTGGATCTTCCGGTTACACAGGGAGAAGTGCAGACCTAGCAGGTTCTGGGAGGAGCTGGAGTTCACGGCCCTGTGTGCTCAACAGCCAGTGAAAGCATCGGGAGCCTGAAGCCAACAGCTGGAGGTCTGGCCAGCTGTGGCCTGCTGGGTTCTGTCGTTCTCCTTGCTCAGTGTTTGCCAACAGTTAAAATCAAGAGATTTCACCTAAACATCCCAAATCTAGCTTCTCTCAGGATCATCAGGATCAGCTGGGGGTGGGGAGAGGGCCGACCAGGACGTGAACTCCCAGGACCTAAACACCACGGTCTCTCCTCTCCCCCCACCATTGTACTCTACTCCTGGCCAAGTTCTTATACCTCCCACCTGGTTCTGTGGGTGGGTCAGGCCAGGTCTGCAGTCCTGTGCCATTTCCAGAAATAGATACTGGTTATTCACTGATCTATAGTTGACCCTTGAACAAGTTGAAGGTTAGGGCATTGTCAAAAATCTGCATATAACTTTTGACTTCCCAAACACTTAACTACCAGTAGTCTTCTGTTGACAGGAAGCCTTACTGATAATCAGTTGGTTAACACATTTTGTATAGAACACGTTTTAAATACTGTATTCTTACAATAAGAGAAAAAAATGTTACACTTGTAAAGAAGAATGATTTACAGTATTGTATTTATCAAAAAAATCCGCTTTAAGTGGACCCATGCGGTTCAAACCAGTATTCAAGGGTCAACTGTGTTTCAGATTTTTAGTTGTCTTAGTAGGAGGAACAGTCATGATACCTAGCCCTTCCAAAGGTGAAAGGAAGTCTGGGATACACCCAAATTTGGCATGATAGCACATGCTTTGAGTATACATTGTTGGAATGAGTTTTGTAATGTTTTATGGTTTTTACATTTTTGAAAGTGAGATCCTATAATTTTTCTTCTAGCTGTGACTGATTTTTTTTTAATTCCTGGTAATACCAGTCTTACAGAATGAGTTTCCACCTCCCACTTTTTATGTTAGTTTTTTCTATACAAGTGTAAAACTCTGCTGTTACTTAAGCAGATTGCTTGGAAATAATTCTGCATGGACTCTGGGTGTAGTGGGTGGGACTGGTGAGCTCAGGGGACCCTGCTTGTTCTCCTTTGGTATGGATTCCCATGGCTCGCTTCTCACTGTGTAGGCATCTCTGTCTGTCCCGTGCAGGTCTGGATTCTGGCTGAGATCCCAGAGCATCCCGCTCTCTCCCTTGCAGCTGCAGTTACGTGAATTCACCCTCCACAGCACGTGCCCTGTCCTTGGCTAGTCACATTTCCCAGTGCAGGTTTGGGAAGATGTTGCCTTTGGAGAAGGCATTTGCCACCCCCAGGAGCTCCCTGACTCCCCCAGAACTGCCTATGCTAGGGTCAGCAGCTGAGGACCAGGAGGAGGACCCCAAGACTGTCCTCGGGAAGGACCTTGAGTTCTCCCGCCAGCATTTCCGGAACTTCATCTACCAGGAAGCAGCCGGGCCCCACCAGGCCCTGGCCCAGCTGTATGCCCTGTGCCGCCAGTGGCTGCGGCCCGAGGCGCACTCCAAGGAGCAGATGCTGGAGCTGCTGGTGCTGGAGCAGTTCCTGAGCGCCCTGCCTGACAAAGTACGGCCCTGGGTGGTGGCACGGCATCCTGAGAGCTGCACGAAGGCAGCCTCGCTGGTGAAGGACCTTACCAAGGCCCTAGGAGAGCCAGGTGAGGCAAGCACCCCAGAGGAGAGCAGACCAGAGAAGAAAGGGGAAGTGGGGTGGTCAGCCCCGGAAGGAGTAAAATTGACAGCGTAGAGCCCAGACCAGTCGGTGGCTCACCTGAGAGTTGAGCTCCACTGTGTATAAGAGGCACGGAGGTGAGCAGCCCTGAGCTGGTGGGGAATACGGCCTCACCACCCTGCCCCGTGGCTTCATCCTCAGCGTTGCCTCATGGGCCAGGAAGTCTGCTTGGGTTTCTGCCCTCACGTCTGCCTTCCAGGTGCAAAGAAGCAGAAGGGAACCAGCCCCTTAAAAACTGAGTAAATGTTCTGGGCATTTGTTTCTGCTCCCTCAGTATGGTAAGAAGAGGAGCACTGGGGCTGGGTGGGCAGAGCCTCTACCACATGTGAGGGCAGAACCTGAGGGACTGGTGGTGATAGGGGCCTGGAGCCTTGGGCTCAGGGTCAGAAGCCTAGGTCCATGCCCACCCCCTGCAGGCTTGCTGTGTGATTGTTAGCACGTCACTCACTTTTGGGCGCACTGTCCTCTTGAGTGTAAGCAGGGATGCTGTTGAGTCTCCCAAGGGGCTGTCCACAGCTTTGAGGAAGGGGGAGTGTGGGAAGCATGCTGAGCCTTTGTTGTCTGTTATTACCAGGTGGGCCCGTGAGGGCCAGTGAAGACCTGGAACCCAGCGAGACCCAGGCATCCCCCGACACCTGTGAGTGACCAGCTAGCCCTTGGGCGGGTATGGGCCAAGGTTTGGTTGGGGGAGGGTGGGAGGGAGTCGCCGTGCAGGTTATCGTGGGAGCCAAGGGAGGCCAGGTAAGCGAGGCCTCCGAAGTCTGTGCTGACTTCTTGCTGTAGGCTCTGGTGAATGTGACAAGTATTTATAATTAAGTTTATTTTCGGGCGCCTGGGTGGCTCAGTCGGTTAAGCGACTGCCTTCAGCTCAGGTCATGATCCTGGAGTCCCTGGATCGAGTCCCGCGTCGGGCTCCCTGCTCAGTGGGGAGCCTGCTTCTCCCTCTGACCCTCCCCCCTCTCGTGCTCTCTCTCAAATAAATAAATAAAATCTTTAAAAAAAAAAAATTAAGTTTATTTTCAAAGATTGTACAAATCATACGTGCTTTACTATTAACAGTGAAAACCGTTGAGATATAAAGAAAAAAGTTCTCTCTCTACCCCGCTGCTCTCTAAAACTAAACCAAGTGGTGCCCCCTGGCATGTGTACCTTCACGTGTTTCTGCACATCCCTCGCGTGCACACACGGCTCACCCGGGAGCCTGCTCGGGGTCTGCGGCTGTTTTCGCTGGAGGTGACGTATTTGTGCCCGAGCTCATGCTGTTTGCGTGAGCAGCGTCTCACCCAGCCAGGCCCCTCCACGCGGTGGACAGATAGATACCCAGTGCCAGAGCCTTCTGACCTTCGTGGCGTTTCACAGGATCTGCCCTTCCTTGCCCTGGAGTTGGAATTCACTGCCATGAAGGTTTCTGCCTCTTCCTACACATGTGCTGTAAAATATCCTCAGGCTTGTTCCTGCTGTGGGAGGTTTTGTTTGTGTAGGCGGGTTCCTCGGGATCACTGGGCAAAGGACCATGTCTGCATGGTTTTGTGGAAGTTTTGTAGCACATACAGTGCCTGTGTCCAAGGGTGTCCATTTCGCCACATCCGTACCAGCACCGTATGTCATTGCTGTTTAAGATTTCCACCAAGTTGGGGCACCTGGGTGGCTCAGTCGGTTGGGCGGCTGCCTTCGGCTCAGGTCATGATCCTGGAGTCCCGGGATCAAGTCCCGCGTCGGGCTCCCTGCTCGGCAGGGAGTCTGCTTCTCCCTCTGACCCTCCCCCCTCTCCTGCTCTGTCTCTCTCATTCTCTCAAATAAATAAACAAAATCTTTAAAAAAAAAAAAAAAAAAAAGATTTCCACCAAGCTAATGGGTACGAAAGTGTTCTCTGCTTTGTGGCTTCAGTTCGAATTTCTGGGGCCACTACTGACCTTGGGCTTCTTTTTGCTTTCTTCGTAGTTTGCTCTGCTCTGTCAGTTGAGGACAGTTGTGGGGTCTCTTGGGACATGCTGTGACATGGGCCTCCCTTTCTCGGAGTCTGAGAACTCTTCACTCTCTTTCTGGGGCCCATACAAGGGAGGCGGTGGGGTCTCCCTCATTGGTTTGGGCTGCCCAGCTGTGTAAAACCAGTCTCCTCAGCTTTGTCTCCCCTTCTCCCAGCCTGTCCCACTCCAGACCCTGTGCTTCTGGAACAGGGGAACATCGGCGACGAGAAGACTGAAGAGGCCAAGCCCGCAAAGGTTGAGCCGAAGGTGGGTGGGTTCTGTCTTGTCCATAAGGCCTGTTCCCAGGGAGGAGGGTCTGTCACCCTAGCTTGTGAGGTTCTCTCTCTCCTCACCTCGTTAATATGCGCCAGCTGCCCCAGGAAGAGCTGGGGTGGACTGAGGTTCCAGGGCTGGACACCCAGCCTGCTGTATCCCCAGGAAACCAAAAGATGAGCCTGGCTGAGAGCGGGTGGGGGTGAGGCAAGGAGAGGTCTCTGGGATCAGAGCGAGGGGCCCGAGTGCTGCCACTGCCCCCTTGGGAGTACTGGACAGGTGCTCCCTTTCTGTCAGCTCCCCACCAGCCCGGCATGTGGCAGCTCCCTGGCCCTCGTCCCTCTGGCGGTGACTAGGGCACGGTTCATCTCCCCCGGGGTGCACCAGCGTTGCTAGCCACGGCTCCCCTCCCCACTCCCATGCCCCTTGCCCTTCGGCACTCTGGGCCTGGACATGACCTTTCCTCTGCCCAGGACACGCATCCTCCAGACCTATGGACCCCGTGGCCTTTGTCATGGTGGCTGCTCTTCCTGAGGGCAGTGGACATGGCTGTCCTGGTACCCCGTCCCCTGGGTGCTGGCCTGGGGCCTGTGTGGTGTGCAGGGATGGAGGAGATAGGAGACTTTGGGGTCTTCTACAGCAGTGGTTCTCAGCCAGGGTGGTTTTGCCCCTCTGGGGGACCTTGGGTGATGCCTGGAGACAGCTTTGGTTGGCAGTACTTCTGTTGGGGAGGTGGTGCTGCTGACATCCAGAGGGAAGAGGTCAGGTGACATCCTGTAGTGCCCGGGACAGGCCCTGCCAAAACAAAGTCCATAGTGCTGGGGTGCCTGGGTGGCTCAGTCGGTTGGGTGTCTGCCTTTGGCTCGGTCATGATCCCAGGGTCCTGGGATCGAGTCCTGCATCCGGGCTCCCTGCTCCACAGGGAGCCTGCATCTCTCTCTCCGGCTCCCCCTGCTTGTGTGCATGCTGGTGCGCACGCTTGCTCTCTGTCTCATCAAATAAACAAAATCTTAAAAATAAAAAAAAGAAAGTCCACAGTTCTGAGGCCAAGAGACCCTGCCCTTGCGTTAACCCGGGATCCAGGACCTGCATGGTGGCCGGGGGATCCCCCAGAATAGTGCCACCCCCATTGTGCTCACTGGGATCGTGGGACCAACGGTCCAGCCTTCCTCTGCACGGGAAGCCTCAGCCGCGGTGGTGGTGCCGTTTCAGAAGTTGACATTTCCGGAGGTGCCTCTGTACCTGGGGGAGTGGGGCCACCTGGACCCGGCGGAGGAGAATCTGAAGACCTTCCGGAAACTGCTCTTGTGGGGTGAGACCTGTCCCCACAGCCTCATGCTGTACCCTCCACCTCTTCCAAAAGCGGTGGCATAGGGGTTTCCGACTCCCATATGGGGCTTTGGTTAAGGCCCCACGGTGTTTTAAACGTATTTGACCGTGAACGAGTTTGCCAGGGTCCCCACTTTGGCCCTGCCCTTCTCGATCTACACATTTGAGGCCTGCCAGAGCCTTAGCCTTTCAAGTTTGCAGCCCCTGCTCTAGGACCTGAAGCTTCTGAATGTGGAAAGGCCTTCTGGCCCCAGCGTGTTGACTTTCCCATCCCCCTCGGTGCAGTTATGGAGCCTCTTGGCCTTCATGGGTGTTCCCTCTTGTGGGGACATCTTTGCCCACAACACAGGCCCCACCCCACACAGACTTCTGAGCTGTTTATGCTTGTCGTTTTACGGTCTTTTTCTGACTGCTCTCCCTTGAATTTCCCCACTTCTGTTGGCCTTTCCAGCTCTTCTTCTGTGGACCCTCTTCTTCACCCCTTCCCCAGTGTTCTGTGAGCCCCCAGCTCTCCAGGACTCCAAGCAGCGCAGCTTTGGCGGGTGTCCCAGGGCAGAGGAAAGGTTCGGGGCTATAGTCCCACCCTGGCCAGCCTGTGAGACTTGAGGTGCGTTTGCTGTTTCTAGTCTGGTTTCAGTGTCTCTTTGTTTTTGTTTTTTTGACCCTACTCAGGGTTTCAGCTTGCCCAGCCTGATGATGCCTGCAGGCTGGAGACAGAGGAGCTTCGGTTGGTTGAAGCAGAACCACCAGAAGGCAGCTTCTCAGGTGAGAGCTGTGGTCAGGCCAAGGTGGAGGGCGCGTCTTTCTTTCAGAGGCAGATGGAAGCTCCTCACAGCTCTGCCGGTCTTGGCAAAGACCTCAACTTTGACCTCACTATTCTCCCACCCTGTGTCCCCTGCTTTTGCCGCCCCCACCCCAAATGTCAGAGCGGAAGGTAGGGAAGTCACTTGAGTAACAGCAGTGTTGACTGTTACGATCCTGTGGATTGACTGGGATTGGCTGGGCCTCTGTTCTCCCTTTGGTGGCTGCTGGGCCGTGTACCACCCAGAGGCTTGACTAGGCTGGGATGTCCTGGGTGGTCGGACTCAACCAATGGCAGTTAGTGCTGGCTCTTGATGGGGAGCTCAGCTGCAGCCATCAGCCTGGGCTCTCTATGTTGCCTCTCCCAAGAGGCTAGCTTGCGCTTCTTCAAGTGTGGCAGCGGGGTTCATAGAGGGAGCATTCCGGGAGGGTAAGCACCATCATGTGGGTGCCTTGTGAGCCTTTGCCTGCGTCATGCATGCTTAATGTCCCGTAGACCACGGTAGGTCGCGTGGTCAAGCCAGTGTGCATGGTACCCGGGTTGTATGTGTGCGTGTGTGTGGTGGGGGGCACTTCCCAAGGGCCTGAGTCCCAGGAGGCATGCTTCACTGGGGGCCCCCACCGTAACACGTTAGTTTACCGCACAAGGGCTCACGTGGCCCTTCCTGGTGAGGATGTGGGCTCCCCCCAGCTCATGGCTCCCTTGCCAGTGGCTGCTCAGCTCACATCGACAGCTGCAGGAGAGAGGAGACCCCCGTCCCCCGCCCCTTACACTTGTACATACATCCCGTTGGCCAGAGCTCGGTCACATGGCCACTTCAGGTGCGAGATATGCTGGGAGTGACTGTCTTCAGGCAGGCAGTCGTGAGCTCAGGGAGGCCAGAGGAGGGAAAACAGATGGGGGACGCGTGGCAGTCTTCCGAGGGATCTTGTTTGAATTCGTTGCCCCTGGGTTTGTGGAGGGAATTGACCGGTTGTGTGCATGCCAAGCGCTCCTCGTGTCCTCCCCCGCTTCCCCCTTGCTCCGGCTTTCCATCCTGCCCTGTCTCACACTTGCTGGCCTTTTGTTAGTTTTCCTGCCCACGTGGCAGGTTCCTTCTGAGTGCTGGGAGTTGGGGCTGCTCACATCATGACCTTGTTCCAGGCGGCAGGAGGTGGCAGGAAGGTAAAGAGAACATGTGTGAGACGCTGATGGAGAGGATCACGAGGGAAATTCTCGTTTGCCCCCTAACGGGTGCTGCCCCAGAAGAGGAAGAGCAGCTGCAGAAGGCTCTGGAGCCTCAGGAGGGGGAACCAGGCCCTGTCAGGCGGTCCGTCATCCGGGAGCCAGCCCAGGACAGGGGCACCGCTGGGGAGAGCCTTACTGTGCCTGTAAGACCAGCCACCCCACACCAAGGCCTTGGAAGAAAGAGGCCCCGCCCAAAGGATGTGGGTGGGCAGGGCCCCGAGCGTGTCTCCAGTGTGAGCAGCCACCGGGCCTGCCACGTGAGGGAGCCTGATGCAGCTGGCCACAGCACAGGGTCCCTGGCCAGGCAGGACCAGGATGGCTCCGCGGCAGGCTGCCCTGCTGCCGATGAGCCTGGGCTGTCCCGAGGGAAGCCCTACGCGTGCAGCGAGTGTGGGGAAACCTTTGCGTGGATCTCTCATTTCATTGATCATCTCAGAAGCCACAGTGGCAGGAAGGTGTATGCGTGCCAGGGCTGCTGGAAGACCTTCCACTTCAGCCTAGCCCTGGCCGAGCACCAGAAGACCCACGAGAAGGAGAAAATCTACGCGTTGGGCAGGGCCCCGGGACCCCACCCTGCTGTGTGTGGAGCCCATGCCAGTGGGAGGCTCAGTGGGCGCCCGGGGTGTGTGGCGGGTGATGCTTTCCCTGTGCACTCCGAGGCGCAGAGATGAGCCACTTGCTCGAAGTGTCCCTAGAGGACAACTTCACCTGCCCGGGATTCCCGAGAAATGTATCCGGCTCCTTCGAAACCCTGCGTGGCTTCTTGCATTGTCTATGTGGATGTGAGTCTTGTCTGTTTTCTAAATGAGCTTGTGTGGCTAAAGCACTTAGAACCCAGGAAGGGCCCTCGGGAAGCCCTTGCCTCCTTGTAAACACACCCAGCAGATGCCCACACGCAAGCACGAGCTGTGAGCTGTGAAAGAAGATTCCCTTCTCTTCCGTAGCCAGTTTGGCACCACCCGCGCATTGGAACGTTGTCATCGTGCAGAGTGTCGAGTTGCCTTAAAGTGTGTGATCGGCTAGCTCTTGCTGAAGTCAGCCTTGTCCCTGTTCCTCCTGTTCAAGCTCCCCAGGGCTTCTGCTCAAGCTGTTGGGTCCTCTCGTAAACACCTGATGTCAGGTTCACTTCTGCATCCTCACTAGCAGACTGTTTCCCAGTTCTCGCACGTTGTCCACGGGTGTGTGGAGTGGCTTAACAAAGGTCACAGAAATGCTTGGAGCCTAGTAACACGGTGTTTTCAAACCGTGCGTCTCAGCCCATTAGTGAATTGTGAAATCAAATCAGTGGGTGGCCACCAGCATTACACCACCATGAAATTAGAATTAAATAGGTGAAAATTCATCACGTGGTAAAGGCAGATGTTGTTTTGTGAAACTTTTCAGCCATATATCTAACTATGAGACCTGGTTGCAATATAAGGTGTATTTCTTACTCTGAGGGTGGAGGGTCATGATCAGAGCAGGTTGAAAACACCAGTGAAGGTTGATGAGATGTGTCTGCCTGGGCAAGCGGAACTTAACTCCTTGGGCTACATAGGTGATCTTTTGATTTTTGCATTTGATCTCAGATTACAGCATTGTTTCTGTTGCCTGAGCATAAACTTTAACTGCTTCTTGTAGATAAACTGGTGCCTCTTTCCGTCATGGTGTTTGAGCAGGCAGTCTGTTGTAACGATGCCTAAATCACATATGCTTAACATAATAAAAGATTTATTTCTCGCACTCACATGACAGTCTTGGTGTTTGTTGCTGTTGCTTGTGTGTGGATGGGAGGGGAGCTCTGCTCCGTGTAGTGATTTGGGGATCCAGGCTCTGTCCCTGTTGTGGCTCTGTTCTCCACTGGACTGCAGGAGCACATGGGGAAAGCCACACTTGCTCAGCTGGGAGACCACACACATCACTTTATATTTTTTCAATTTATATTTTTAAATTTTTATTTAGAAATAATTTCAAACTTACAGAAAAATCAACCCCACCTATATGAACATTTTCCCCTGCTTGCCTGTGATTCATGCCCCCCCCAACACACACACCTGGGAGTGCCTGAGGTTCACGTTACTACTGTTGGTGATGATTCCTTTGCTCAAAGTACTGTTCAATTTCTCCACCTTATGGTTACTTTTCCCCCTTAGCTAATAAGCAATCTGTGAGGAGGCACTTTAAGATAATGCAGATATACTGCTCACCAAAATCCGCCCCCCCCGCCCCAGTTTATCCTCCATTGATGGCTCTTGCCATGATGGTTGCAGAGTTGTTGGTTATCAAATACCAGCTCTCCTTCCAGGTTCACCACCCAGCCCTGGGCATTCTGCTGCAAGCCAGCACCTCCCTTCTCTCCATTTATGTCTCCTTAAAATTAGAACAGACTTACGGATTCCTGTGTTTTCAGTGGTTTTTCAAGTTTTATAACTTACCACCATCCTTATTTTGGCACTCAAGTTGTCCCAGATGTGGTCAGCGAACATCCCTGCATCCCTGTGACATGCCTCCACTTTTTGAACAATCCTTTTCTTTTTAGTATAAGATATTCCAAGCCCAAATTGTTTCTACCTTGAAATCAGCTATTTTCCAGTTCCAAAGAACTTGTTCCTTTTAGTGGGGATGCTGTGAGACCTGAGTGCCAGGTGTATTCATTGCTACTGGTGAGCTGGGAAATGTGTATATATACACACAAGTGCACACAAAAAGGCCCATGTGTGCCCATATGCATGCATATACACATACATATACAGCAAGACCTCCATTTGCATTCTACTACTCCCCCATATTTTTTATGTCAGTAGTGAGAACTCTAAAATCAGCATATTTACTAGTATGCTAAATTCTAAAATACCTCTCAAAATCATTTCAGAATTGCTTTTCTCAAACCACTACAAAAACCAAACCCATTGAAAAGATGTCAGGATTTGTTTGCTCTTCCCCTGCCACAACCATCCTGACCAAGGCATGGTAGAGCACATGAATGATTTGTTCTAGAGAGACAAAAAAATTTAGCCAGGTATTCCCACTTGTTAATCTCAGAGGAAGCTGGGTTAGTTCAGGCATTAGGGGCATTGGGTTTGTGCAGAGGGTCTCCCATCCAAAGGGGGAGGGATGTGGCTCATTGAGAAAGATGTAGCAGGGGTGCCTGGGTGGCTCAGTCGTTAAGCGTCTGCCTTAGGCTCAGGTCATGATCCCAGGGTCCTGGAATCAAGCCCCGCATCGGGCTCCCTGCTCAGTGGGAAGCCTGCCTCTCCCTCTCCCACTCCCCCTGCTTGTGTTCCCTCTCTCATTGTCTCTCTGTCAAATAAAATCTTTAAAAAATAAAAATAAAAAGATGTAGCAGATGGAAAGCACAAGAAGGTGGCCCTGGTGTCTCCAATGGAGTTGGGAGGGCTGGAAAGTGTACAGATCATGGAGCTCTGAGCCACGACTCAAAAAGGAAATGATATCTGGAGGGCAAGAGAGAGCCCCAGATGCACTGGCACAAAGAATGGAATGGAGTTCCTGGCTAGTTTCCACAGGGTGTCCGAGGATGACTGTTCAGAGTGGGCAGGGAAGGGCAAATCCCACAAATGGAAAACTGGCAAGATGGGAATAAATTTCAATGCGAAGAAGATGCTTAAATACCCTCTGTTATAGACTGAATTGCTCCCCACCCCAAATTTATACACTGAAGCCCTGACCCCCTCATGTGACTGTATTTGGAGATAGGGCCTACAGGGAGGTGATAGGGGTAGGGCCCTAATCCCATAGCACTGATAGCCTCATAAGAAGAGGAAGAGCAGAGATTGCTCTTTGATCATGTGTGCGTGGAAGAAAGGCCATGCAAAGACACAGTGAGAAGGTGGCTATCTACAAACTGGGAAGAGCGGTCTCATTAGAAACCAACCCTGACAGCACCTTGGTCTTGGGCTTCCAGCGAAGGACAACTCCAGAACTGTTAGAAAATTAATTTCTGTGGTTTAAGCCCCCACCCTGTGGTACTCGGTTGTGGGAGCCTGAGCCGACTAATGAGGCCTTCTCATGATCTGGGTTGAGAGCTTTGTAAATCATTGTCAACCAGTGTGACTGCTTTGGAAAGCAAACAGCCCAATCACACCAAGAACCACTACGACGTTTGTATATCTTGAGTCTTAAGTTTTAGGCATGATGATTTTTCGTAAAAAATTAAAGCCAAGAGAAAAGCTACATAAAATGAGATGCTGAAATCCTTTCTGGCCCTAGGTGGGATATTAAAAATATCGAGGAAACCGCACGGAGGCCTGGTGGCAGTTGGACTTCTTACGTGGTGTCTCAGGGTTCCAAGCACAAGCGTTCCCAGTGAGCAAGGCGGAAACTGCATGGCCTCTTCTGAATCTCTGTTCACACCCTTCATTTTTCCTTGTTGGTCTTCAACTTTTGTGTCAATAATTGAGACATACCAGCAACTCTCCAAGTAAGTGAGGCCCTCTGGTAAGGAATGTGCTTGCCCCTGCCATTTTTCTGACACTATGGGTTTAACTTCAGCTTCCCTCCACTGGTGCGGCCCTGCTAGGGAGGGAATGCTCGTCTCCACGGGAGGGGAGATCTGATACTGTGGGCACCTCCTCATGGTCCCCAACTCTGGGCTGTATTCCTGTGTGCGTCATTGTGGGGGTAGGACAATAGGAGCTTGTGTGACTGGGTTTCTCAGTGATCTGGCATTTTCAAAGGACTGCAAGAGTGTGGTTGGGTTCCATTTTTACTCAACTGATCTCGAATGGAGGAGCCCTAACATGTTTTCCAAATGCAGTGTTCTCGGATGAGAAGTATCATCCTAGAGAGTCTGAACTGTGCACGGCTGGCATGACCTATTTTCTGCACTAGATTCAGGGGTAGGAGCCTATCATGCCATTTACCTAAAGAAGCTCATCTTCTCAGTACATCTGGTTTCCTTGAGGACAAGACGCAACACAAGGAGAGAAGCCCAGGGAAAGGGAGGAGGACAAAAGAGCTGAGCAGAAGACTGAGGCTATTGAGCCGTCCAGTCCAGTCCAGTCCAGTCCAGCCACTGGCTGGCTCCCTCTGGCAAATGAACACCGGGAAGGAGGCTACAGCGACCTGAGGTGTGCCGCAAACATAAAATATATGCTGCATTTCAAAGATGTACTATACAGAAAGCAAGCAAAATACCGTATCAGTGGCTTTTTAGAGTGACACGTTGAAATGGTAACATATGGGATATATAGGGACAGATATTAATTTCACCTGTTTCTTCTTGCTTTAAATGGAACTGACAATAGCTAAATTTACCAATGTGGCTTGCATTGTTTCTACCAGAGGTGGCTGTTTTAAGTGGCTTATAAATGAGTATGAGATTAATTCCAAAAAAGGGAGAGGAGGCACTGCACAAGCATACTGGGGACGGCTGGAAGACTATTTGTAATGTCCTTCCCCCAAGGGAGAAATTTCAAGTTGACTGGAAACTTATATCCCAGCATTGTGACTGGAAAACCAGGCCAACTGATATAACCCTGATGGTTGGTGACCAAATCCAGCCAATGTAATTTAAATATGGGTTCTAATGAGGATGGCAAGTCACCATTCAAGGGTCGTGGTTGTCAGAGAGACTGCTGTCAGTGGATTCAGGATTTAATGTAATACTATGGACCTTCAAGATAAATTATACAAAAACAAAAGCTTGTCTAAACACCAGGAAGAAGAATCAATGGAAACAATCAAGAGAGGATTACCTTGTACATTTCTCAAAAGAGATAAACCTTGCAAAACATAAGATTCCAATGTGGAGGTGTTGTTCACAAGATGGTGGCTTAACAAAGGAAATCTTCCTTTTTGTGAAATAGCAACATCTGTGTTCCTAATGCCTGTGAGTCCTGTAGAGAAATTTATAGTCACCTTGCACCATTCATAAGCACCCCTCCCAAGAATGTAATGTGCAATAATGATAAATTCTGAGTGTATCTGGTTCTTGTATATAAAGAGCATCTGCTTTGAAAATCTCTAGTTTGGAATATCGTGAATCCTTGGACAGAAGCCATCTCCAGATCTGCTACATTTTTTTTTTTTTTTCCATTTCTCTTTTCTGTAGGTTCTATGATGTAGCATTAGTGGGCACTCATGACTGAAGGTCCTCAACACTAACTCCACACCTCCCTACTACTGTCTGGATGATCTGATATCCGGGGATGGGTGACCTAACTCCACACCTCCCTACTACTGTCTG
>NW_023270718.1:11374210-11374988 GCF_011800145.1 Mirounga leonina | reverse complement strand
TATCCGGGGATGGGTGACCTAACTCCACACCTCCCTACTACTGTCTGGATGATCTGATACCCGGGGATGGGTGACCTAGAGCTCCAAACTCCCACAGTCCTTTCCATCACTTCTCTCTGAGGGTGTCCGGGGCGTGTACTGTGTGCCAAGGCTTGCATATGCATACACTTGTGTTGTTTCTGTTGAGAGTGCCTGGGTCAAGTCTGGTAAGGGATGAGCTATGACTTGAGGCTTTCCCACGTCCCAGCGAGTGTGACGTGGGCCTACCCGGTGTGAGTTCTCTGGTGCTTGGTGAGGGACGAGCTGTGTGTGAAGGCTTTCCCACAGTCCCTGCACGCATATGGCTTCTCTCCCGTGTGGATCCTCCGGTGCTGAGTGAGGTGGGTGCTCTGCCTGAATGACTTCCCGCAATCCTGACATTCGTAGGGCTTCTCCCCCGTGTGAGTCCGCTCGTGCTGGCTGAGCGATGAGCTGTGGCTGAAGGATTTTCCACACTCGTTGCACCCGTAGGGCTTCTCCTTAGTGTGAATCCTCTGGTGTTCTATGAGAAGGGAGCTCTGGCTGAAGGCTCTGCCGCACGCGTTACACTCATAGGGCTTCTCCCCCGTGTGGATCCTCTGGTGCTGAATGAGGGGGGCGAGCTGGCTGAAGGCTCTGCCACACGCGTTACATTCATAGGGCTTCTCCCCCGTGTGGATGCGCTGGTGTTTGGTCAGGGACGAGCTGTGGCTGAAGGCCTTGCCGCACTCCCCGCACTCGTAGGGCTTCTCCCCCGTGT
>NW_023270718.1:11360432-11374200 GCF_011800145.1 Mirounga leonina | reverse complement strand
GAAGGCCTTGCCGCACTCCCCGCACTCGTAGGGCTTCTCCCCCGTGTGAGTCCGCTCGTGCTGACTGAAGGAGGACCTGAAACTGAAGGCCTTGCCGCACTCCCCGCACTCGTAGGGCTTCTCCCCTGTGTGAGTCCTCTGGTGCTGGATCAGTGGGGCAATCTGGTTGAAGGTTTTCCCACACTGAGTGCACTTGTACGGTTTCTCACCAGTGTGGATTCTCTGGTGTTTGGCAAGTGCTGAGCTGTTTCGGAAGCCTTTTCCGCATTCGTGACACTCATAGGGTCTCTCTCCCGTGTGCGTGCGGTGGTGCTCGGCAAGTGCTGAGCTGTGACCGAAGGCCTTTCCACAGGCCTGGCATTTATAGGGCTTCTCCTTTGCGTCCGTTTTCCGTTGGGCACTGAACTCTGGTTCTGGCTTGCCCCTCTTCCCGCGCGTCCCCAGCATGCGGAGGCCGTGTCTTTCAGGAGCCGGTGGCTGAGGCGGGACTCTGGGGTTCAGAGTCAGGTTTTCCCCGAACCCATTGCCCTGCTGCTGCGCGGGCGTCTTCCCAGGCGTGAGGGCTGCTCGCACTGCACGGCTCTGTCCCCGGCGGCCCTCGGCGTCGCCACCCTCCAGGTACCACAGGCTGTCCCCCAGGAACCTTCCCACCAGGACACTGCTGGCTGTTCTCTCCGTGACGTCTTGCTTTGGAGCTGACAGTCTGGTTTTGGGTCGAGTTTCCAAATCTGAAACAAAAGTGGAGATGTTCCTTAATTTCAGTTTGGGGGGAGGAGTTTGTGGTGGGTGGGTGGCTAAAGACTAAAACGGGTGGTTTTGAAAGGCTGAAGGCACAGGTGGCTTTGACCACTTAAAAATACAGCTTTGCAAATCAGGGAAGGAGCAGGAGGGAAAGCACAGAGAATAGTCAGGGGTGGGGGACCTGGCGTAGGGACGCGAAGGGAGCTTGCAAGGGGAGCACAGAGAATGAGGGCAGGGAGAGGACGCGGGGCGGACAGCGAGCATCTGGGGAAGTTGCAGACAGATGCCCCAGGCTGGAAGGGGCAGAGCAGCGGCCAGGCCTGGCGAAAGCAGCCTCCAAGTGCCAGGTGGTGATGGAAGAAGAGCCGCCTCTCACAGGTGAAGGACCAGCCAGCCCAGCCCTCCCACTGCTCAGGTCCAGTTTCTTCCTGGTGGTCTCCTGCTATTGTTCCATGTCGGCCAGGTGTAAAGAAACCACCAGCTCCCCCAGCCCGGAGACAGCTGAGATGTGTACCGCCAGAAGCAGGGATAAATGACCCGAGGCAAACAAGAGGACTTGGATCTGGTCTGTCGGGTCTGTCTCACCCACTGGGAGCTCCCTGAGGGCAGGGCTTCTGTCCCCCTCGGTCACCACTGCATCCCCGCCCACAGCAGAGGCCAGCAGACGTGCTGCACGAACAAACAAATGCATCCCCTCCTCCTCCTTCCTGGCAGGACTGCCTTTTGGCCCTGGGACCCAGTCTGCCCTGCACATCCATGGCCTTGGTGCATGCCGTCCCACCCCAACGCTGGACTGGCCTAAAGGTGTGAGGTGGGCACCCTGCCCGTTTACGTTACGCTCTAATGAAGTGTTCAGGGAAAAAAAAAAAGGTCACGCCAGGTGTGGCTGGCAAAATAGTGGCTCCCAAACACGTCCATGTTCTAATTCCCAGAACCAGTGAGGAAGGAAGGGTGCTAGTCCTCTGACATTAGCTAATCCTCTGCGATTCCCCTGGATTCCCCTGGTGGGCCCAAGGCAATCACAAGAGTTCTGATCTGAGAGAGAGAGACACATCGGAGGGCCGGGGCCAGGGTGACGGGCGAAGAGCTCAGGGCCATGCTCACTTGGAAGATGTACAAGGCTGTGAGTCAAGGAACGCGGGCACCTCTGCAAGCTGGAGAGTGAAAGGAAATGGGTTCTCGCCAGGCCCTGCAGAAGGAATGCTGCCTGCACTGTGGTGCGGTGGCCTCCCGAATGGGAAGATAATTTGTGTTGCTCTAAGCCGCTAAGCTTGTGGTACTTTGTTACAACAGTCGTAAGAAGCTAATATCCTAGGTAAGGGCTGGCTACTCCTGAAGCTGGAGAGACTCCGTCGTGACCCCCTCCCCCACTGGCCGTTTCTCCTGGGCCCTGGTGATGGGCTGCTGCTGAAACTGGGTCAGGGCCCGACACAAGTGCTGGGAAGCCCCACCTCCTGCAAGGCTGGTACTGGTCTCAGGAGCTGGATAAGATGTATGAAGAACACAGCCCCCACGGGGCAGGTGGAAAAGCCCAGACTGGATCCACCGACCCACAGACACGTGAGTTGTAAAAGATTCTGTGGTTTAAACCACTGAGGCTGGAGTGTTTGTTACACAGGAAGAGCAGGCTGCTGCCCAACCCCAGTGCCTTTGCACTTGCTGTTCCTTCTGCCTGGAATTCTGCTCTGCCAGCTTGTTTCATGGTGGCACTGTTCTCATGACTCACGGCTCACACGTCCCCTCCCTGGAAAGGCTTGCCTCATCTCTGCTCAGGTCCTCTGCACAACCTGGCCTCTGCCTTTGACCCGTGTTTACTTCCTCAGCATTCATCATACGCCGTGAGCGTCTTGTGCAGCTATTATTCTACCTGTTTACTGCGTGCCCCTTCCCTCACCAAGAATGTGAATTCACTGAAGGTCTCACTCACAGCAGAACAGGTGCTTGGTGCACGTTTACTGCAAGACTGAGTAGTCAGTTTGCTCAGAAGAATGCGAGAGGAGATATGGAGAGAGAGTGCCCCAGGGGTGAATGGGCTCCTCCCAGCCCTGCAGGGCTCTCCCCTCACCTGAGCACGCACCCCGGGGAACCCCCTCATCCACCGCCCACAGCTCCTCCTCCTGCTCCAGCAGGGAGATGACGTCCAGCTTGGGGAGCCAGCATCCTGCTCGAGGGAGACCCACAGGTGCGCCTTTGTGTTCCAGGACCCTTCTCACCCCTCTGTCCACTCCACTTTCCTTCTTCCGGGACCCACTTGGCTGCAGGCCCCAGAGGCCACAGTTGTGGAAGAGGCCCTGGTGTCAGGCCCTGGAGGGACCCCAACCCTGGCTCTGGGGGGATGTGTGACCCCGCCCCGGCCAATCCAAGCTCTCCTGCCTCCCCGCCCGCTGGCAACAATGACCAGCATGGAGAGGACTGGGCTGCCACACAAGACAACCCACGGGCCTTCCATGGGGGCCCAGGACACAGACCCTGTCTTTTTGGCTGGTCTCAGACACAGAAGAGGTGCCGTGGCAGCTCTCCTCACCTCCAGGGGGCCCGTCTGTGAATGGAGGCGCTGTCAAGACTCGGCCCTGGACCCAGAGGGAGGAGGTATGAAGGGAGGGGACTCCTGACAGGCCCCAGGAAGACTCAGGTCTACCCTGGGATTCTGCAGTCATGGGACCCACTATGGCCCTCTTGCCCCATGATTTTCTGCTTCTGGCATTTTCAGGTGGGATCTGTAACTTGCAACCAAACATCAGGAATCTAAGGCCCAAAACTCATCCCAGGTATTTGCTTTTAAGGCCTAGACCTACCCCTACTTTTAACCCAGGAGAATTAGAATCTGTGCTGGGGGCAGACCATCGGGGGTTCAGGCGTGGCCTTACCCACGGAGACCAGGAGCCTGAAGGTCTCCAGCATCACATCGTGGTACAGGGTCCTCTGGGCAGGCTCCAGCTGCCCCCACTCCTCCTGGGTGAAGTCCACAACCACGTCCTCAAAGGTCACTTGCTCCTGAAACAAATGTCACATACAAATGTCCTCACCTAGGCCAAGCCTGGCAATGGCTGCTAGAGGGAGCAGCTGGTGGACAGTGACAGCCAAGCTGAGGCAGGGAGGGGTTTTCTCAGGTCTGAGGATTTGGGCCAGGTTTTCCTGGGGGGCCTGGGGGCTCTGCTGGAGGAAAGGGGTCTTAGGATATAAGAGGACACACCCCAGTCGTGCAAGCACCCCTGAGATGCCATCATGGCAGTGACCGAGGGAGGGGACAGAAAACCTCCCACCCATCAGCTAGAACGTTCCCTGGTGTCCATAACCTGCAGTCACCAAGCCACAGACTCATGTAAATCTGCGCCGTGCATGACGATTCCTGAATACAATGTGGGGCGAAAGAAAAGAGCGAGTGGAGTGGTGGGAACAAGCAGGTGAACCCAAGGGGGGGGGGGCCAGTAACGGGACCTCTGGGAACCATTTCCTAGTCTTTGATTTTGGACGTTTACATATTGGGGTAAAAACATGATCCCCAAGGAGAAAGGCTCATGGTGGCTCCTGGGTGATCCCGTCACCCCCCCACTTGTGTGTGTTTTCTGAAATTCCCACACAAGGCCCGTTTCTTCCGCGACTGGGTGGGGAATTTACGATTTTCTTAAAGGCACGTGAGGGGCAGGGGCGGACATCCTCCACAAAGGCAGTTTCATCTCACCAAATGAAGTGCTGTAGATGGCGGTGGGGGGGGGGGCGGATATGTGGGGAGCAGAGGCAAAGTCCAGGCCCTCACCTTGACGCTGGGTGTCACTGACCCGAGTGAGGGGCAGTGAGGGACACACGGTGCCTAAATACCGGATCCTGGCCCAATGGGCAGCATCTGCCTCTGCTACCATTTCTCCCGCCAAAGAAGGGGAGATGTGGGGCAGCAGAGGGTATGAACTAGGCATCTGGGGGGTGGCACTGTCAAGACTCGGCCCTGGACCCAGATGATTGGGCTTCAAACTCCAGCCCCAGGTCCATCTTTTAAAGTGCTCTGTGCCTCCCTGCCCTCATCTGTGAGTTAGTGAGAACTCCCCGAGAAGCCTGTTGGGAGGAGTAAGGGAATTCACATGATGTGTGTGCCCCGGGCCTGGCAGAGTGGGTGCTTTACCTGTGTGAGCCACCATTCAGGTAGGTGTGCTGGGGGGCTTGGGGAGGTTTTATTTTCTTTCACCAACTTCCCCATTTCTGCTCTATCTTCCAGACTCAATAGGTCTTAGTGGTTATCTGCAGAGTCCTAGTGAGCGCAGGTCACGGTTCTGGGCACCGCAGATGCCAGGGAAACAAGAGACGCACACCTGGCCACGTGGTGCTCGTGTGCTAGTTGCAGGGTCTGGGCGCTGACGAAAAATGACATCCCAGGGGGGTCAGTGCTCTAGAGAAAATGGGCGGGGCGCTGCTGGAATAGCCACGAAGGCAGTGGGATGTGTGCTGAGCGCTGGGGATGTTGGTGGGCGCACGTGGTCTGAGCTGGGCCCAGGCGTCCTGGCTCAGCCACTCCCAGCTGTGTGGCCTCAGGGCTGTGACGTGCCTCCGGGTCTTAGTTTCCTCCTTGCAACCTCATGGGGCTGATGTGGGGGCAGGATAAGGTGCAGGCTTTGGCACATTTCCACCCATTCACTGAGTGCCTACTGTGTTCTGGGCCTTTGCACGTGGCAAAGATGATCAGAACTGCTTCCAAGGCCCTAGGCCCCCGGCAGTTGGCCTAGGAGACCTTGTTCTCAGTCTTCCTGGTACATGTGTGTGCCTGCCCCTTACGGAAAGTGCCTAGTGGGTTCCACCTCCAGGCCTTTGCTCATGGTATTCCCCCGGCCTGGAACATTATTCCTGTGGGCCTTGATCTCACTCCCTACCCCCCTGCAGGTCTCTGTTTGGGGGCCACTTCCTCAGGGAGGCCTTCTGGGCTATACTGGCTAATGCCTGGTGCCCAAGCCCACCTTCTTCTGGGCCTCATTTCCCTGCACAACACTTGGCACATTGACATTCCTCGTAGGGACTGTAAGCCCCAGAGGGATGGTGATTTTTTGCTCGTCCTGTCTGTTCCTGTACCTGCAATTCCTACAACAGTGCCTGGAAGGGCACCTGGTCAATGGCAGGTGCTAAGTCCCTGTCGCCTAAGGGACTGGATGGAGAGAGTGAGCTGGGAGTATACACCAGAACCCTGTGTTGAGAAAGTGCCAGACACATGAGTGGAATGATTGAGTGCTGTCTGCCAGGGTAGAATAGGGCAGGTGAAGGAATCAGGAGGAGCCTCTCAGAGGTGGTGAGGTGGGAGATCTGGAGGAAGATGGAGCTGGCCAAAGCACATTCCTGGCAGGGGGCAGAGTAAGGGTAAAGGCCCTGAGAGCAGAAGGAGTCTGGTGGGGACCTGAGGAGGCCCGGGAGGCCTGAGTGGGAGGGCGGTGGTGTACTCACCGGGGCCCCGGCAGTGAGGAGCCCAGCAGTCATTCCCTCCTCCTCTGGCCTCTTACAGGAACAGCCAGCTCCTCTGCGGGCAGTTCTGGGGGCACGGGGATGCGAGAGACTGGGCGAGTGCCTGTGGTGACCAGAAACCCCACACCCTGGAATCTATGTGCAAGTAGGAGGGGTTCTAGCTGCTGGAGCCTGGAGCCCTGCACCCAGGCCAAACCCAACAGCAGTGAAACCTCAGCTTGGCATTTTCCAAGCACCTACTGTGTGCCCAGTACTACTCCAGGCATTGTTGACAGATTACCTTGAATTTTCCCAGCCCATTTCACAAATAGGAAAACTGAGGGCCACGGGCGGGCAAGGGGCACACCCCCAGTTGCCTAGGTGGGTGATGACTGTTTGTTACTATGACAGAAAGCCAGACGGTTACGGAGTCTTTAGGCACTGTTGGCCTCAGTTTCCCCCTCCCATAAAATGAGAGTGGTGACCCAGCACAGAGATTATAGGAATTAGGGTGTGGCAAGGGCTGAATATGGAGCCTGGCACGCACCAGTACACACATGAAGGCCATCGGTGCTGGAAGACTTCAGCGAGCATCTGCTTAGCATCCACAACAGGCAGGGCCCTCGTCCCTGGCTGAGTGCCCCGTATGAAACTCAGGCCAAAGGTAGTATGCATTTCCCTTGTCTCTCTGTACCTCCCCTTGACGATGCTTCCTATGCACCCAATTCTGTCCCATCCCACTTGTGTCCTGTGGTCTTCACAGCAGTTTCCAGGATGGGAGTTACCTTGTTGAGTGATGTGTCGACAGGTTTCTTACCATCTCCCTGCCTCTCCTGGGGGCTCTGGGGTCCGAGACAATATTCGGGGCTCTTGGTTTAGGATAGGGCCTGGCACCCAGGACATCTAAATACGGCTTGCTGAATTAATGAAGGAGCCTGGATGGTACTCAATGACTTTAACATAATGAGGCTGTTTTCTGGGTCCTAGGCGGCTGGGAGTGAAATGTTGCGCTTTCGGTCTCCCTCACGATCATCCTGAGAAGCCGCTCGGTAAGATGAAGCCCCAGAGAGGACTTCGCAGTGGGGCCTCGGCCCTCCCCACCCTCCAAACCCCGGACGTCCCAGCAAAGCAGGGGAAGGATGCAGGTCAGGCTGGCTCCAGCCTCTGGAGGGTCGGACCAGCTAGTATCTCTGGGACCCGGAAGCCGGAGGCTCCCACCCCTTTTGCCAAAGCCAGGGCCCCACCTGGCCCCAACTCCTCCTCTCGAACCCGGAGACACCCCCACCCCCAATCCGGGCCCCGCCCCCTAGGCCCCGCCCCCACCGCCCCCACCGCCCCCGAAGCAACCAGCCCCGGGCCCAAAGCAGGAACAGGGACTCTACAGACGCACGCGGGAAGACCCCGGATGCCCGCCCGTCTCGGCCTCCCCCGTTCCGACCGCCCCAGTGTCACTCACCAGCCGGACGGCAGGACAAAGGCCGCGGCCGCCACCAGCCGGGTCTGGGCCTGCGCGGGCGGGCGCCCAACTACATCTCCCAGAGGGCGGCGCGCGCACTTCCGGTCGTTTCCGTGCTCGCCTCGCCCGCGCCCGGGGCAGTGGCTCGTGCGGTCGGAGTACGGGGAAGGCTTCGAGGACCCCCGCCGGCCTTAGCCTCGCCTCCCCGCCCCAAAACCCTTCCACGCCGCGTTCCCTTGTCGGATGGCCGGACGAAGGCCACGCCCGCGTTTGGCTGGGACTGCGCCTGCGCAGGCGGCGCCGAACTACAACTTCCAGAGGCCCGCGCGCGGGGTCCGTGGGTTCCGCCCCAGCCGTCCGGTCGTGGGGGATCGAGGTCGAGTTTCGACGACCGTGCTTACGGCGTGGCCGCAAGTGCCCAGTGCCCGCGGGCTGTGCCGTGGGCCCCGCGGACGTCGCCCCCGCGCTCCTACAGCGGTAACTGGCCGGGGACTAGTGCAGACAGAGTGGTCGGGGCTCAGGGAGGACGCTGAGCGAGGCCGTGGGAAGACCCCGAGCAGCAGTCTCCGCGAGGAGGTCGCAGCCGGGCCGAGGCCGCGTGGGCAGGGCCAGTGAGTGAGGTGAGTCCTCCCGGAGCAACGACAAACGGCTCTCATGTTGGAAACTGTGCCGTGACCTTTATTGTTGTAGAACAAACTGGTGTTTCCAGAAAACAGCGGAAAGTGCAAGACACAAAAACGACACACAGAATTAAAACAGGTTCACGAAGATGCCAAATACAAGAGCCGTTTACGTTCTGCCACGCCGACCCTGCCCTGCAGTATTTGGGACGTGGCTGTAGGACACAGCCCGTGGTAGGCACGTTTACGTCATCGTCAGATGTGTGCGTTCGAACGGCAGCATAACATTCAAAGCTGATGGGTCCTCAGTGACTGCCCTCGTCACGGGCTGAACACTGACCAAGGCTTGCCAGGCGCTGGGCCCAGGGTACGGCAGCCGGCAGTGGAGCAGGCGCCAGTGGACGAGGTGCGCACCTTCGCCATGCACCCACTCAAGCCAGACTTCTTTCCCTGGTGTGCACGGGCCATCCCTAGAGCAGTGAGTGGAAAGAATCTCACCAAGGCCGAGCCATGTGCGCTTGCCCCATTAGGAACGACTAACGGATTCAAATCCGGCTTGCCTGCTGGATTTGAAGCTGAGAACAAGTGTCAAGGCAAGGGCATGTTTTCTTTGATTGAAACAACTCTGACTCTGAAAACAGCAGAGAAGGCAGGAGGGATTCTCGCGTTAGGGAAAAACCTAGCTGGGTACCTTTTCTTTACACACACAGACACTGAAAAGATTAGGCTGGTTCTCACACGAGTAGAAGACTTTAAATTTCATAAGCCCTACAGCAGCGGTTGTTAGGGAAAAATATGATGGATGGCTCAAAATCAGAATGCACTGATGTAAACAAGGCAAAGACAAGCTTAACGGCTTTTCTTTAAAGTGTTTTGTACATTCAAAGACTACAAAGGCCCACATTTGTGATTGTCATGCTGAAAGCCCACCTTCTCTTCTCTGTACTACAGATGAAGGCTTTAAAATACACATAAAATGTCAGTTACCAGTTCTTTCACCTGCAAACCAAAATGCAAAAAGAGACTTATTTTTTCTGTTAGTTTTTTCTTCCACAAAATGTGTACTCTTCCCCCTACTTCCCTTTTACTGTATCAGAAGGCATGTACACGCTACTCATGATGAAATCTTTTCCCCAAAAGGTCTGGGCAGAGTCCTGGTAGTGAGCTGTTGATTGTGTGCCACACAGACTTGCCTGCTCCTGGGGACTTACCCAGCCCAAGTATTGAGCCAGGTTGCCCTGCTCAGCTCCCTTGGGACTTGCCCTTCTGTTACCTTTCTCTACCCTCCTAATCCTTGTTTTTTTCCAACCAGCTTTCACAAACTCAAATGCCTGCAGGCGCTGGGCTCTAAAGGGTTGGGTGCTGATGGTCTCATCAACCAGCTGGTGCCATGTGAACAGGTAAGCCCAGTGTATCAGGTCTGGACTTCTCAAAAGAAGCCAAAGATTTGGTTTTGTGTGTGAAATCTCTTGATTCACAGGAAATTCAAAGCGTTTAAAAACACTGTCAATTAAACAAGATGATCTGAAGGCTAGCTCTGTGTTGCCTTCACCCCTCCAGACCATGTTGTAGCCAGTGGCTGGGCCCCACTTACGCCAATCTCAGCTTCCTCTAGACAGAGGGGTCGCCTCCACTTGGCTGTGACAGGACATCACCAGGAGCAGTCGCATTAGGAATCAGTGTAGGTTTCAAGGAATTCTATAGTCATGTTGTGGATAGCACAACTTCACTACACTCTTTTTGTTAAATTGTTCGATATACACATTTAAATATATTACAGTGATTAGCCTTGTATATATATTTCATCCTTTAAAAAAAAAAAATCATTTGGGAGCCTCAAAGCCTAGCAGTGCCCAGGCCTCTGCTCCCAGAGGCCCTGACTGCGGTGGGGAGGAGGGTGGTATGTTTGCCTCTGGTTCTGGAGCGTGAGATGATGAGGACTTGCACTGCATCACAGCACCCAGTACCTGGCCCAGCAGAGCTCCGTGACAAGCGCTGGAGGACAGACAGGGAGGCTGGGGAGCGTCCCAGTGGGCAGGTGTTGGGGTCCTGCAGGGGACACTGGCAGATGAAAGCAGAGCATGAGCCAAGCATGCATGGAGTGAGCAGAAAGAGAAGGGGGGGCTGGTGTTCTACCTCGCTACAGCTTGAGCAGCATCTTGGGACTAGGCAGGCTGGGCAGTTAACTCAGTTTAGCAGCTTTGGTGAATCGGGATTATGAGGAGTGACTCTTCAGGGCCAGGACCCTGGGCCACATCCGTGCCTGTGTCAGCCAAGGCAGAGAGTGTTGAGGGTGGCCTTCCGTGACGCTTCCTGCCACCCCATCTCCTCAGAGGTCCAAGTAAGGTACCTTGGTTGATCACTGAAGCCCTGAGGTGGGGTCTTGGCAGTGGCTGCAGCTCACTTACTCATTTGATTACCATTCACCCATCCTCACTCGCAAAGGGCTGCTCTGTGCCGGGCGCTAGTAAAATGCTCCAGTGAAGACTGTTCTGAGCAGAGGAGGCAGCCCGTGAGGAGGGGAGGAGGCCCAGCATGGGAGTCATTGTGGAGACAGGCAGGGACAGAGTGGGCGCAGGAGGCCAGCCTACACCACCCCAGCGCTGGGGGCTACTGAAGCAGGAAGGGATTCGAGGGAACTGGTCGGCTGGGCTTTATGTCATCTCAGTGTGGCTGCTTCAGGGGGATCCTGCCGGCTGCTGGGACTGGATGGGATGGAGGGGAGTGGGCTGGAGGCAGAGTTTGCTTAGAGGCAGCTGCAGGCATTCAAAGATGCAAAAAAGAAGAGAGAAGAAAGGGAGGCTGGGGCAGTCAAGTGCAGAGGAGAGAAGAGAACAGGGCGATCCTTGGGCCTTGCAGGGTGGAGGGACGGCATATAGGGGAGGCAGTTGTTTTTCTTTCGATCAAGGGTTCTTCGGACAAGCTCAGTTGGAGGACTGAGGGACATCAGGCAGATGTCTCTGGAGGGCAGTTGGTCTGTGGGATGCCCGGGCAGACATCGTCCGAGAACCCCATCTTCAGAGCTGTTAGCGTGAGGATGGCTGGGCCCGTGGCAGTGAGGGGCCTGACTGACGTCTTGTAGGCAGCAGCCTCCACGCTCTCGTACAATCCTGCTCCAACCCAGAGAGCTGTGAATGTGCCCCTGGCTTAGGGGGATTAGAATGAAAAATGCATTGGAATAAACCTCTGGCCCCCAACAAGTGGGGACACTGTGATTTCTTTGTCCACATGTCCTGTCACCTTAAACAAACCTGTCCATCATGTGTGCTGTAACTGAAGGATCAGGGGCTGTCTGTAGGGCCAAGACCCCCACCCTTGCCACCTGAGCTCCAAGGAAGAAACTCTGCCTCAGCAGGATGAGAAAGAAGTTGCTTAGGAAAGAGCTGGAGCCCACAAGAAATTAAGGCATGGAGTAGAGCCAGAAGCCCCCAGTGAGGACTTCGAGGATAAGCCAGGATGCTGGAGCGAGCCACGAGCAAGGTCTGGAGGCCCAGCTAGTGAGAGTTCCAAGAAGGCAAGCACGGCGAAGGGTGCGAAGGCAGCGGAGGGATCTGCGTGGCCCAGGACGGTGCTAGCGGACAGAGGCTACAAGTGGGATGCAGGAGGCATCGTGGTGGAGAAGCAGCAGTGGGCTGGGCGGGGCAGATCCAAAGGCTTTTCCAGTTGAAAGGCGACTTACGGAGGATTTAAAGGAGAAGGTCTCTGCTTACATGTGGTCAGAGTCAATCCAACACTATTTCCAAGTAAAGTTCAAAAAACAAAAGAAAACAAAAAAAACTTCTAAGGCTTTCGTTTACACGGGGCAAGTGGTGCCCAGCGATGAAGAGCTGGGGATGGATGAAAAGCCGAATCCAGGTGCGCACACGCTATCCCCAGAAGTGGTAGGGTAAACTGAGGTGCTTGGGAGACCCCACACCTGCTCTTGGGAAATCCAGGGTGACCATAATGCCAGATTTTTATGTGACATCTATGATTTGAAAAATGTTGGCATTTATCTCAAAAAAAAGTCATTCTGTGAATCAAACAAAATCATGTGCAGGTCAGATTTGGTTGGACCTAAAAACCCTGCCCGAAATCCATTCAGAAAGAAAGCAGATTAATAGGTGTCAGGGGCTGAGGGAGGGGAGATGGGAGTGACTGCTAATGGGTATGGGGAACCCATTTTGGGAGTGATGAAAATATTCCAGAATTCCGGAATACAGGGTGGTGATGGTTGCACAACGTTACGCATGTACTTAATGCCACCGAATTGTGCATTTTAAGTAGTTAAAATGGCAAGTTTTATGTTGTGTGTACTTTATCGTGAAAAAGGAATGGGGGGGACAAAAAAAAAAGAAAAGAGGAGGAAAGTTCCACATGAAAGAACCCCACGCGTGTGCCAGGCTTCCAGGGCCTGGGCGGGCAGCAAGCCTCCTTCCGCGGAGCGCAGGAGGGCGGCCAGGTCGAGGGCGCCGAGGCCGACCCGGCGCCCCCGGGAAAGGCTCCTGGAACTGGCGGCGCTGGCCGAGCTCCTCTTCTGTAGCTTGCGGAACACAGACGGCCGACCGCCGAGCTGAGCGCGGCGCTGGGGGGCGCTGTCACCCAAGGAACGCGGCCGGCGCGGCGACACTCGGAGACGTGGCGGGTCCGGGTCGCCTGCAGGACGAGTCCGCCAGGGGTCGCTGTCACCCGGGGAACGCGGCGGCGGGGCGGTGGGTCCCGGGTCGCTCCGCAGGACGAGACCTTCGGGGGTCACTGTCACCCGGGGTGAGCGCCAGGCGCGGCGACACCCGGCGGACGCGTCGGGGCCCGGGTCGCTCCGCAGGACGAGTCCTTCGGGGGTCACTGTCACCCGGGGAAAGCGCCAGGCGCAGCGACACCCGGGAGACGCGGCGGGGCCCGGGTCGCCTGCAGGACGAGTCCGCCAGGGGTCGCTGTCACCCGGGGAACGTGGCAGCGGGGGTGGCGGGGCCCGGTCGTTCCGCAGGACGAGCCCTTCGGGGGTCGCTGTCACTCGGGGAGCGCGGCGGGCGCGGCGAAACCCGGGGGACGCGGAGGGTCCCGGGTCGTCTGCAGGACGAGCCCTTCGGGGGTCGCTGTCACCGGGGAACGCGGCGGCAGGGGTGACGGGTCCCGGGTCGCCCCCAGGACGAGCCCTCCGGGGGTCGCTGTCACTCGGGGAACGCGGCAGGCACAGCGGCACGCGGGAGACGCAGCCGGTCCCGGGTCGCTCCGCAGGACGAGCCCTTCGGAGGTCGCTGTCACCGGGGTAAGCGCCAGGCGCGGCGACACCCCGAGACGCGGCGGGTCCGGGTCGCCTACAGGACGACTCCGCCAGGGGTCGCTGTCACCTGGGGAACTCGGCGGCGGGGGTGGCGGGTCCCGGGTCGCTCCGCAGGACGAGCCCTTCGGGGGTCGCTGTCACTCGGGGAACGCGGCGGGTCTTGGGTCGCCCCACAGGGGGAGTCTGCCGTGGGTCGGTGTCACCCGGGGTAAGCGGCAGGTCTGGCGACACCCAGGAGACGCGGCGGCGGGGACGGCGGGTCCCCGTCGC
>NW_023270718.1:11200292-11360422 GCF_011800145.1 Mirounga leonina | reverse complement strand
TGGCAGGCGGGGCGACACCCAGGAGACGCGGCGGCGGGGACGGCGGGCCCCGGGTCGCCCCGCAAGACGAGTCTGCCGAGGGTCGCAATCACCGGGGTGAGCGCCAGGCGCGGCGACGCCCGGGAGACGCGGCCGGCCCCGGGTCGCCCCGCAGGACGAGTCCGCCGGGGGTCGCTGTCACCGGGGGGACGCGGGGGCGGGAGTGGCGGCCCCCGGGTCGCCTGCAGGGCGAGTCCGCCGAGGGTGGCTGTCACCCGGGGGACTCGGCGGAGGGGACAGCGGGTTCCGGGTCGCCCCGCAGGACGAGCCCTCCGAGGGCCGCTGGCACCGGGGGACGCGGCGGGGGTGGCGGCCCCCGGGTCGCCTGCAGGGCGAGTCCGCCGAGGGTCGCAGTCACCCGGGGCCCGCGTCTGCTCACTGCGTGGCGTGCAGTTTCTGGTGGTCGAGGAGGTGGACCATCCAGGGGAAGGCCTTCCCGCAGACGCCGCACTCGAAGGGCCGCTCGCGGCCGCAGGGCTCCCCGCGTCGGTCTCCACCCGCGTCCTGGGCGCGGGGGCCTCCGTCCGCCGCTTGCAACGGGCCGGCCCCCCCTGGCCCCTCGCCCCCGCCCCGCCGGGGCCTCTTGCGCAGCGGCTGCAGCAGGTGGATCTTGCGATGCTCCTCCAGGACGGAGGCGTGCAGAAAGGCCTTGCCGCACTCGGGGCACGAGAAGGGTCCCTCTTCCAGGTGGCGCTTCTGGTGCTCGATGAAGTGGGTGACCCAGGTGAAGACCTCCCCGCACTCGGCACACGCGAAGGGCCGCGCCCCTGGGGGGACTTGGGTCGCCGCTGAGCGCCCCGAGGAGTGCGCGGCAGCCGGCTGCCCTGCCTCTTCAGGGGAGGCTTTGGTGTCTTTGAGTAAGGGCGGGTGGGCATCGCTGTCCCCAAGTCTCTTTTGGGGACTGCTGCTCTGAGCACTTGGGAGGGTGGGGTCTGCAGCCAGGCCGGGCTGAGGGCTCGGGTGCAGGGGCCCCTCGGGAGCAGGCCCTTGGCCTCCAGTGCCCTGAAGCACAGGGTCCCTGGGGGCAGCCCCTGCCTGCCAGGTACCCCCTCCTGCCTGGGGAGCGTCCTGGGCCAGCCTGGGGAGGGAGTGTCTGTTCCTCAGGGCTCTGTCCCCCACCTGCCCACAGGGAGGTTCATCCCAGATACTAGGCTTCAGAGGCGAGCAGCCCAGGCCTGGGGAGGGTGAGGGAAAAGGGTTAATTGTTAGCGAAGGGGCAGGGGCTGGAGGCCGCACTCTGGGAATCTCCCTGCCCTCCTTCCCCCCAGGGACTGCTGAGAAGCGCAGGCAGCCCGTAGCCTGTACTCAGTAGGGCCTTAGTGCCCTCAGTCCTTTCCTTTCTTAAGATAAAGGGATAGGTGGGGTTGGGGGGCAGATCCCGTGGCCCTGGGCCCCCTTGTCCTCACCTGGGCAGGCTGCTGAGGGGACCCCAGGCTGCAGCATCTTCAGTCTGTCTGCCTTCATGCTAGGAGGCTGAAGCCCTGGTCAAGGGGTGGAAACGTCTGAGTGGCTGTTGCGGGGGGCCGGGGGGGGGGCGCGATATCAGTCCCCACTCCTGGTGTGCACAGTTTCCGGGGTAAGGTATAGAGTTCATCACCAAAGCCCCCCAACACTGCCATCAGCATGGTCAACCCCTTGCCGGACTTGAAATCCATTCCCAGCCCTCAGGATTGCCGTAGGACCCAAACACTCACCGAGTGAGCCCAGGGTGCAGGATGCCTCGGCCCCCGCCCTGGTGTGGGGACTCCGCTGGGGCTGGGCAGGCTGCGGCCACTCGCCCTCCTGGGGGAGCCCCAGCTCCGATGCCTGGAATGGCAAACACAGTCCTGCTCAGCAACTGCCCCACGCCGCCAGGGATTGGAGCAGGCACCCGAGAGCCATCTGCCCAGTGCCACCACAGCAGAGGGACAGCATTGCCTCCTTTCAAAACCCCAAGAATAGTAAAACTAAAGCCACCGCTCCCCCCTCCCCAAAAAGGTGCCAAAAAAAAAAAAAAAAGCCACCAAACCAATAAACAGTATTTAGTAAGAGTTTATTGTACAGATAAGAATAGTCTACGAACTGGGAGCTTTGAAATCCAAGACTGATAGGAAGCCTGGAGGCTTGTACAGTGAAAATGAGGAGGTTGTTTAACCTTCTTGATGATGGTTATGACAAAGGGGGTTTCCAGACAGCAGGGGCTGGCTCAAAGTGATTATCTTGTACCGTGTTTAGGAAGATGACTTAAGTTTCTTTACTGATCATCAGAGGTATTTGCACGAGGTGGCCCAGGTTATGTTTTGCTGGCTTTGCAGAACACACTAAATTAAGTCTCACTTATGTGGTAAGTGGTTTTGTCTGCTCAGGGAATGTTCAAGTCTGGTCTCCATTTTGTATTTAATTTTAACACCCCAAATGCACATTCCCGAGGGACTGTTACTAGGACTGGAGACATAATTCGAGGGCCCCCCCTGTGCAAAATGAAAACGCAAGGCCCCTTTGTGATGGTTAGTGTTAGGAGTCAATGAGCTAACGGATGGCCCAATAGCTGGTAAAGTGTCATTTCTGGTATCTGTGGGGGTGTCTCCAGGGAAGACTAGCTTTTGTACTGGCAGTCTGAATAAAGATCACCCTCACCAATGTGGGTGGGCATCACCCAAGCTGTTGAGGGCCCAAGTTGAACACAAAGGCAGAAGGGTGCATTTGTGCTCTCTGCTTGAGCTGGGACAGCCACCTTCAGCCCTAAGACATTGAACCCCTCCTTGATTCTTGGGCTTTGGACTCAGACTGAGACTCCTGTGGTCTTTATTTATTTATTTTTTTAAAAAGATTTTATTTATTTATTTGACAGAGAGAGAGACAGCGAGAGCAGGGGGAGTGGGAGAGGGAGAAGCAGGCTTCCCGTGGAGCAGGGAGCCCGATGCGGGGCTCGATCCCAGGACCCTGGGATCATGACCTGAGCCGACGGCAGACAGACGCTTAACGACTGAGCCACCCAGGCGCCCTCCTGTGGTCTTTAGACCTTTGGGCTTGAGATGAAATCCCCTGCCCTGGAGATGGCTTTCTGGCGTCTCCAGCTTGCAGATAGCAAATCAGGGACTCCTTGGCCTCCATAATCGTCTGAGCTAGTTGCTTTTAATACATCTCTCTCTATGTCTGTATAAATCCTACTGGTTTTGTTTCCGTGGAAAGCCCTGGATAGTACACCCTCACTTGAAAACCACTGATGTTCACAGCAGCAGCATAGCATTAAACAGAGCACCCGGCCCTATGGAAGGGCTGAGGTCAGTATCACCTGTGGGGTTCTGAACTGCCCCTCGTAGCCGCACTGTCCCTGAGAACAAGTCCCCCAGAGGGTGACGAGCAGCAATAGGGCTCCACATCTTACCTCTCACCAAAGCATTCCTGTCACCCATCCCACCAACAGGCACACAAATCCCACACAAAGTGGGGTCTCAGAGCTTGCCGCTGAAGAGTGGGGATCTGAAATGTATGGTCCTTGCCATACATATGGGCTAGCCCTACTTGCTGTGTGGCCCTGGGCAAGGGGCTTTCCCTCTCTGGGCCTGAAAGGGGATATCTGCACAACATGCTCAGGGCCAGGCACCTGGCAAGGGCTTGACAAACCTCCACTGTGGTGGCTGGATCATTCAGGGTTTGTGGCTAGAGCAAGAACACAATGACACCCCTCAATACAAATGGACAATATTCGAGAAAGTGTGCTGGGAAAACAAGAAGTGAGAATCAACCAGGAGGTCAAGCACATGTCAGAAAGGCCTGTCTTGGGTTGGTCTCTGCTTTATGCTGCTCTCACCCACCTGGGATACAGGTGTGGGGATATAAGGCCCCCCAAAGACCCAGGCTGGGACTGCTAGGCACTAGGGACTGATGGAGGGAGGGAGCTGGGGATGGGGTGCGGTGGGAGAGAATTAAGGTATGAGATTCTTCACTTTCAGGCTGGGAATATGTGGATGGTGTGTTTGGCTGAATTACTGATTTTCTGTTTCTTACTAAATACTAGTTTTCATTGTAAAACAAACATCTGTTGAATTCTCTAACAGTCACCAGAGGGGCCGCCATCTGCAAGGGGGTAGGCAGGAGTCCCTCTCTCTTTCTGGGACCTGGCCACCTGAGACCCTCAGCTGCTGAGAGTCCCGCCTCCTCCTCAGTGGCCTGAGACCATGACCATGGATGGTGAGGGGTTGAGAGAAGGCTCCGGTGTATGTGTTTGTGTGTAGGGGGCGGGGGGGCATGTTAGGGCATGTTAGTTCCCCTGACTTGGAAGCGTGGGCCATCATCCAGAGATCTGTGAAGATACTGACAAACATACGTGGGCCACGCACAGAAACCGGGACATTTCTGAGCCTTCTTTATAGCTCCAAACACAAAAAATGTCCCCAGAGTCCTGTTGACCGGGGCTATGATCATTCCACGGACAGTGAGGGGCAGTGTGGGATGTGGGGCCCAAATCTGTTGTCTAACCAGCCAAGAAAAAGAAAATAAGAACAACGGGAAATGTGAATGCCAACCAGCTGTTTACTGCTGTTGAGGAATTACTGTTAATGGTTTTAGTTGAGGCAGTGGAGCTGGGTTTATGTCTAAAAAAAGAAGAGTCTGGATGCTTTGCCAGGAGGGTGTGGGTGTGTGTGTGGGGAATATAGGTCAAAAGGTACAAACTTCCAGTTTTAAAACAAGTGAGTCCTGGGCCCCTAACGTACAGCATGGAGACTATGTTTAATGATACTGTATTGTATGTTTAAAAGGTGCTAAGAGGGCGCCTGGGTGGCTCAGTCGGTTGGGCGACTGCCTTCGGCTCAGGTCATGATCCTGGAGTCCCGGGATGGAGTCCCGCATCGGGCTCCCTGCTCGGCGGGGACCCTGCTTCTCCCTCTGACCTTCCTCCTTCTCATGCTCTCTGTCTCTCATTCTCTCTCTCAAATAAATAAATAAAATCTTTAAAAAAAAAGATATTATAGATTCAGTTGAGGAAAAAGAGTCCTTGAAGCCCAGGCCCCACTTGTGGGGAGTGTGGAGATGGCGTGTGAGCATGTCTGTGATTTCCGAGGGGACAATCCGGGATGGAAAAGGGGTTTCCGTCAGCACGTCTGGCCATGTGTCAGGCACTGTGGCTCATCTGGGGCTGACTTCTCCACCACGTGCCACAAAACAGCCCAGGGCCCATGAAACTTTTTGGAGAAACGAGTTTCTTGCAATATGTTTTAATGTCTTTTACAATCAGTCAGGAAAAAAAAATGAATATAGTGACTACTCCAGCCTGGAATATATTCATCTTTGTACCAAATGGTCATAAAATATAACTTTTACTATTTTGTGGAAGCTCATGAGTATAACTTTGGTATGACTCTTATTGGACAAAAATTCTTAGGGCCTACGCAAGTCCGAATACAACCCTGCGTCCATTACTCTAGTTCTCTACTTTGGCGTATGTAGTATGTATTCGTTTCCCACGGCTGCTGTGACAAATCATGACAAGCTTAGTGGCCGAAAACAACACAAATTTCTCTTACAGCTCTGAAGGCCAGAAGTCTGAAATCAGTTTCTCCGGGCTAAAGCTGGTGTCTGCCAAGGCTCATTTCTTCTGAAGGCTCCAGGGGGGAGTCTGTTTCCTGGCCTTTTCTCAGCTTCTAGACACATGCATATTCTTTGCCTTGTGGACCTTACTCCATCTTCACTACCTCTGTGCTCAGGTCACGGTCCTGTCTTCTGTAGTTAAACCTCCCTCTGCCTCCCTCTTATAAGGACACTTGTGATTACATTTAGAATCCTAATCTCCTTTTCTCATGGTCCTACCTTAATCACACCTGCAAAAAGTCCCTTTTGCCGCTTAGGGTAACACTCCCAGGTTCTAGGGGATGAGGACATGGACCTTTGGTGGGGCAAAAGGGGTTGGTGGAGGCATTTTTCAGCCTACCACATGGTGTGTGTTTGAAAAAGTTTTATAAGAAGATATTTCCTGGGCGCTTGGGTGGCTCAGTTGGTTAAGCGACTGCCTTCGGCTCAGGTCATGATCCTGGAGTCCCAGGATCGAGTCCCGCATCGGGCTCCCTGCTCAGCAGGGAGTCTGCTTCTCCCTCTGACCTTCCTCCTTCTCATGCTCTCTGTCTCTCATTCTCTCTCTCTCAAATAAATAAATAAAATTTAAAAAAAATTAAAAAAAAAAGAAGATATTTCCTCCTGCAAGCCTAAAACAAGACAATAACTTTTTTCTTCCCCAGCCATAGCAGGTCAGAGATAGAGAGATTCATGCAGGTGAATTCAAGGATGGGGATGATCTGCTGCTGATGTCTATGAAGGTACACAGGTGTTTCTTTGGTGGGCTGAGCTCTTCTGCAGAGCAGTGGGTGCGTTACTCATCTTTTGTCTCATGTTTTTGTTTAGATGTCTTTTTTCTGTTGTTATCAACTAAAGAATGAAAAATGGTTTCCAGGCAGAACATAGTAGCCAGAGAAGAAACAAGATTTAGACTAGTGGGTCCTTCAAAAAACCGGGCATGCAAATCAAAAAACCTCAGAATGATACTAGACCCCAGCATCATAAGAGGGGGTGGTCTCTGGGAACACAGAAGGGACTGGACTTTGGCTTAATGGGAAATATTATCATTTTTTAATGGTTCCTTTAACTTAATTTTACTTAATAATATAGAATTGATTGATTGATTGTGTGTGTGTGTGCATGTCCAGGTCTGTTAATTTTAACATGTATATAGATTCGTGGAACTACCACCACAATCAGGACCAGAAGGTTCCCCACCCAGAGAAACCTCCCTCATGCTACCCTGTATAGTCACATTTTCCCTCCACCCAGAGCTCCTGCCTGGCAACCACTGATCTGTTCTCTGTGGCTATCATTTTGTCTGTTCAAGAATGTCATATAAATGGGATACCTTTTGAGATTAACTGTTTTGACAGCATGGTGCCCTTCAGATCCATCCAAGTTGTGTGTGAATCAAGAGTTTCTTCCATTATATTGCTGGGTAGTTTTCCATGGTGTGCAGGATAAATGATTGTTTATCCAGTCACACGCACATGTGGGTTGTTTCCAGTTTGGGGCTATTACAAACAAAGCTGCAGTGAATATTTGTGACCAGGTTTTTGTAGGAACATAAGTTTTTGTTTCATCTGGCTAAACACCCAATCCCAGGAGTGGGATTGCTGGGTCATGTGTCACGCGTATACTTAACTTTGTAAGAAACAACCAAACTGTTTTCCAGATTGGTTTTACCACTTCGCCTTCCTACCAGCAATGAAACAGTTCCAGTTTTTCCACATCCTTGCCAGCACTTGCTGCTGTCCCTCTTTCTACTTTTAGCGATCCCAGTAGGAGTGTAGTGATACCTCATCATGGTTTTAATTTGCATTTCCCTGATGGCTAGTGATCTTCAGCATCTTTCCATGTGCTCATTGTAACATTCCCATTTTTAAAAGGGAAGCACATGACTCCTATTCTTTTTCTCTCTGAGCATGGACATAGAAGACAAAAGGAAGCCAAAGATGCTTTGAGGTTGCTTGTGAATGGAGTGGAGGGGCTTGGGAGGGGAAGATAGAAGTATTGGTCACGACCGAGGGAGGCCACACGACCCCCATATAAGAGAGAGGTAGGATGTCTCAAGGACACCCAGACTGACAGTCATGTGCAGGGGATGAAGGTCCTGACAGGTCTTGGCATCGGGGGTTAACATTTGAGAGAGTGGCAAACTAGTGGGAGACAGAAGGGGCCTGTGGTCTGAAGAAGGGTGAGGTCACAAAGGCCACAGGAGGTGAGCGCAAGGTGCCTGATGCCAGAGGGAAGGGAGAATCTGCCTGATGCCAGAGGGAAGGGAATGTGGTTTGGTTTTTGTTTCTTTTGTGTTTTGCCTGTTAACAAATCTACATTGTCTGGTCCCCACTGTTTGTCTAGTCTGTGCTGGGGGCCTGTCCCCATCACTCTGTGAGCTCCAGCCACACCAAGTTTCCCTTGGTCCCTGACATACACCATGGTCCCCTCTCACTTGGGGCCTTTGCAAGAATAGATCTTGCTGTCGGGGACGCCCTCTTGGAGTCTTTCCCAGCCCCTCCAAGAATCCACAGGCTTCTCGGGTATGAGACTACTACAGATACTAATACTACGGATGGCGTCTGGGCGAGGGCACCCGAGCTCCTATGTGGCAGCACCAGAAATCTTTCAATATACACAGCATGTGGTTGTGGATTATACACGAGGATGGGGACCTCAGCATCTGGCTGGTGCCTGGTAAAGGACTAGCAGAGGGCCTGGGTGGAGGGGGATGAAGATGGTCTGCAGCAAAGCACAACCCTATTAACTGTATTTTGCCCAGCACTGAGCTGCAGCAAGTTCTGGGATTTGTGGGACAGGTGAGAGGTGTGGAGTTCAGGCTTCCTGGGAGTGTTGGGACAGCCTTGCACAGAGCTTGGGTGGGATGTCCTTCAGCCTGTCACAGCATTGATGCTCATGGTGCCCCAGGAATGTAGGCACATGGAGCCAGGGGCCCTGGGCTCACCTGGGATGGGTCTTTCTGGGACCTCGGGCTCTTCCCGTCTTCCTCCTCGCTGATGCTCTTGTCCTGGTGGTCGGTGAGAGATACCAGAACTGGGCGGGAGAAAGGGATGGTGAGAGGCCTGTGTGACCCAGAGCCCCTAAATCCCCAGATTTCCTGCACAGGGGGGGCAGCCAATCCCAGGAGCATCTCTGAAGACCCCAGGGAGGCCAGGGCAAGAGCAATAGTATGCCACTGCCTTTATCCTTCCAACAAGCTTCAAATGCAGCCCCACCCCCTGCTCCAGACCTTCCTAGGGCTGCCAGTCATGAGGCCCCGGTGACACAAGAAGCAGCTGAGGATGGGTCTTCTCACCCAACACTCCATGCCCATGTGTGCCCCTGAGAGGCCCATGAGGACATTTCCTGCAGTACTGACTAACATGGAAAGCCTGGACAGGGGCCTCATCCCACAACTGGAATCCTACTGAAGTGGAATGCAGTCAGGTAGCAAAGATAGTTGAAGCAGGGCCCCATGGATCTACCACAAAACACATTGGAGGGGGACAAAAACCAGGGCAGGATAACAGTTATGGAAGGACACCATTTATAGGTTTAGGACGTGGGAAACAGAGCCATACACTGTTATGCATACAAAATAAGAGGAAAAAGTACAAACATGCACATGCAATGAGAAATTCAAGGCCTTGCCCCCCTCTGGGGCAGCAGGGCGAGCTGGGCAAGAGGAATGTGGAGGAGACCTGCATGGTAGACCTAGTGAACTCCACAATGTGTCATTTCTTTAAGTAACAACCTAAGTTGCCTTTCAGGAGGTTAGGCTCTGAGATGGCTTCATGGCAGTTATATGGGTGTTCATTATAGTACTTTTCATACAGTTTTGTAGGCTGAAAATGTGTTCTATAAAAAGCAAACAGTTGCTTTGGAAGGCAATTTGGCAGTTCCTCAAAAAGTTATACATAGAGTTACCATATGACCCCGTACTTCTCCTCCTTAGGTGTGTTTCTAAGAGAAATGAAAACATGTCCACACAAATATCTGTATGTGAATGTTCATAGCAGCATTGTTCATCATAGCTAAAAAATAGAAACAACCCAAATGTCCATCAAATGGTGAACGAAGAAACAGTGTATATCCATCCAATGGAATATTATTCAGCCATAAAAAGAATGAAGTACTGATATATTTTACAACATGGATGAACCCCGAAAACCTTATGCTAAGTAAAAGAAGCCAGACACAAACGGCCTCATATTATATGATTTCATTTATATGAAATGTACAGAACAGGCAATCCATAAAGACAAAAAAGTAGATTAGTGATTGCCAGGGGCTGTGGGGAGAGAAGAATGGGGAGTGACTGCTAATGGTCTGAGGTTTCCTTTTGGGGTGAATAAAATGTCCTGGAATTAGATGGTGATGATGGTTGCACAACTCTGTAAATATACTCAAAAATCACTGAATTGCATTTTTTTTAAATGGGTAAATTATATGGTATGGGAATTATGTTACAATAACATTATTTTTAAAAAGCAAACAGAAAGATAACATTGCCAAAAATGGCAGAATAGGGAGCTCCCAAAATCAGTCCCTCCCCTGAAGCAATAATTAAGCCAGCAAAAACTTTCAGAGTTAACTTTTTGGGAACTTGAATCTGATTTAAAAAAAAAGAAGAAGAAAAGAAAACAAGGATGAGGGAATGCTTAGTAGAAAAAAGCTATTAAATTTCAACTAGAAGGTGTTGTGGCATTTTTACTTACCCGCCTACCAACCCCATTTTGCAGCTAGGAGGGGCTGTGTGAATGGCAGTCCATGTTATTGGTGTGGCTTGCTGAAGCCACAGGGGACAGGACAGATCTTGTTCCCAAAGCATTGCATTTGTATGTTTGTCTGGTGACCTGTCTGGTGACTCCCTGGAGGATTAGTTCGGGGGTTTACCTTTGTTAGGCCCTCTCAGAACCCTCAGGACTGGAGTGGCCTCCTGAGCAGCATTTGTCAAAAGCATTTGAAGGCATACACTAGCCACAACCACCTGGGCAGGGATGACAGATGGAGCAAACAGCAGAGAGACCAAAAAAGCCTAGGAAAGAACAGGCTGGAGAAAGAGGTACATGTGGAAATAAAGGCTTTACCAGAGAATCTAGCGGCCATGCATATGATCAGGACTAAACACATGGTAGGAAACATGAGAAGATCCCAAGCCTTCCTCTCTGATTGATCTTTAGGCCCCATGTAACAGGAAGTCAAGGCTCAGGAGAGTTATAAATGGAGAGGCTAAGCATTGAAGGAGTACCTCAACTCAGAGCCTACCTACAAAAACCAGGAGGGTTTTGTTTTGTTAGCTCCAGTCATTTAAGGAAATTTCTGTCACATCTCTGGCTAAACACTAAATTAATGAAACAGAAACTTTAGTGAGCACATACAATAAAGAACGTAGCATTTACAAAAATAGTTTAGAAAAGTCTCCAAAATAGGGCACCTGAATGGCTCAGTCAATTAAGGATTTGCCTTTGGCTCAGGTCATGATCCCAAGGTCCTGGGATTGAGCCCTGCATCAGGCTCCCTACTCAGCGGGGAGTCTGCTTTTCCCCCTCCCTCTGTCCCTCCCCCTGCTTGTGCACTCTCTCTCTCAGATAAATAGATAAAATCTTTAAAAAAAGAAAGAAAAATTTCCAAAATAAACACTTAACAACCCACAGTAAGCAGCATAAACAAGACCTGGGGAGGGAAGAGAATCTGATCTCCAGAGTTATTGCATTATATTATCAAATATTAAAAATGCCCAGTTCCCAACAACAAATTAAGAAGCATGCAAAGACCCAAGAAAATATATCTCATTCAGAGGAATAAAAAGAAATTAACAAAAATGTCCCTGAAGAAGTGCAGACATTGGACTTACTAGACAAAGATTTTAAATCAACTGTCTTAAATACCCTCAAAGAGCTAAAGGAATCCATGAACAAAGAACTATAAAAAATCAGGAGAATGTTGTTCTCAACAAATAAAGGATATCAATAAGGAGAAATTATATAAAGGAGCTGAACAGAAATTCTGGAGCAGAGAAGTACAATAACTAAAATGAAAAGTTTGCTAGGGGTATTCAACCTCAGATTTAAGCTGGCAGAGAAAAGGATCAGTAAACTTGAAGATAGATCAATTAAAATTATACAGTCTGAGGAGCAGAAGAAGAATGAACAGGGACTGAGGGACTCGTGGGACACCATAAAACATACTAACAGACACATAACAGGAATCCTAGAGGAAGACAGAGAGACAAAATAGTTGAAAAAACAATGGCGGGAAACTTCCTAAAATAGATAAAATACTCAAATCTGTACATTCAAAGAAGCTGAACAAACTCCAAATAGGATAAACTCAAAGAGATCCACACTGAGACACACTATAATCAAACTGTTATGTGGTTCAATACATCAAAATCAAGCTATGTAATGCACCATATTAGTAGACCACATGATCATCTCAGTTGACGCAGAAAAAGCATTTGATATAATCCAGTACCCTCTAATGATAAAAACATCGTAATTATGAGGGACTGAAAGCTTCCCCCCAATCAAGAACAAGGCAAGGATGTTTGCTGTTACCACTTCTATTCAACATTGTAGGGCGCCTGGGTGGCTCAGTCGTTAAGCGTCTGCCTTTGGCTCAGGTCATGATCCCAGGGTCCTGGGATCAAGCCCACATCAGGCTCCCTGCTCAGCGGGAAGCCTGCTTCTCCCTCTCCCACTCCCGCTGCTTGTATTCCCTCTCTTGCTGTCTCTCTCTGTCAAATAAATAAATAAAATTTTTTAAAAAATAAAAATAAATAAAATCTCTTAAAAATAAATACATTGGAAAGGAAGAAGAAAAACTATCTCTATTCACAGATGGCATGAGCTAATAAGTGAATTCAACAAAGTTACAGGATACAATATCAACACATAAAAATTAGTTGTTTCTATAAAACATCAATGAACAACCCAAAAAGGAAACTCAGAAGATTTCATTTGCAACGAAAAGAATCAACTCTAGGGCGCCTGGGTGGCTCAGTTGGTTAAGCGACTGCCTTCGGCTCAGGTCATGATCCTGGAGTCCCAGGATCGAGTCCCACATCGGGCTCCCTGCTGAGCAGGGGGTCTGCTTCTCCCTCTGCCCTCTTCCCTCTCATGCTCTCTGTCTCTCATCCTCTCTCTCTCAAATAAATAAATAAAATCTTTAAAAAAAAAAAAAAGAATCAACTCTACTTATAGAATCAAAAAGAATAAAATACTTAGGAATAAATTTATCCTGGGAGATACAAGACTACTACACTGAAAACTGGAAAACTACTACTGAAAGGAATTAAAGAAAATCTAAATAAATAACATCATTGATTATTATTATTAATAAACACATTCTGCGTTCATGGATTGGAAGACTTAATACCGTTAAGATGGCAACACTACTTAGTGATCTATAGGTCCAATGCAATACGTATCAAAACCCCAACAGTCTTTTTTTCTTCTTTTTGCAGAAATGGAAAAGCTGCTTCTAAAATTTATGTGAAATTCCAAGGGACCCAGAATAGCCAAAACAGTCCTAAAATAGGACAGTGTTGGAAGACACATACCTCCCGATTTCAAAACTTACTACAGAGCTACAGTGCTGGCATATAGACAGACATATAGAATTAAAAGGAATTGAGAGTCCAGAACTAAGCCCACATATCTTTGGCCAACTGGTTTTTCACAAATGTGCCAGAACCATTCAGTAGGGGAAAGAAGAGTCTTTTCAACAGTGGTGCTGGGACAACTGGTAATCCACATGCAAAAGAACAAAGTTGGACGCTTACTTTGTACAGTATACCCAACAGTGCCTGCTACTTGCCAAATGCCCATCCTTGGTTCTTGCTGCTGTTTCTGTTCACCCACACCTTCCCCTCCTGTATTGGCTGTGCACCCACTAGGTGTCTGGTACTATCCAGTCTCCAGAAACCACCTGAAAGTGGATCAGAGCTCTTGATCTCATGAAGCTCACATAAACTAGGACAGAGAACAGACACACAGGGAAAGGATAAACCCTATAAAGTCACAGAGAGGTGAGGACCCTTGAGAACATGAGTGAGGTCCTGTGTGGTAGCCTCTCAGAGGGATGGATGTCTGAACCAGGCCTAGATGATGAGCTGGCTACCCCTGGATCCACTGAGGGTCAAGGCTTCAGGGCTGTTATAGGGAGGTGAGGCCCTAGAGGCAGATGATCAAGGCACACAGCCAGGACAGGGATCTGGGGTCAGCCCCACTGCCGGGCTGACATGGGAGGAGCTGATCACTCCCTTTGCTGCTGTGTGGACAGAGGATAGGATGATGGGTGTGGGGAGTGCATGGAGCTGGGCCTGACATTAAACTTTTGATTGCGGAGGCATCCATTTCAAAGACCTCCATCTGGAATAAACATATTTGCAGCTGTATGACAAAGCTACTAGCGAAAAACCAGATAAGGAATTGGGCTGCCCCCACTCATGGAGGTCCCTCATTCAGAAAGCCGTGGGTGGTCCAGATAACTGACAGTTTGGGTGACTCACTTCTCCCTACTCACATCCTAATTCCCACTCTTCTGCTTTAAATTAGCCAGTATAGTCTTTAGACTATACCTCTGAGACCCTAGACAGCCTCCCCCCAATAAAGGCAGGGCCCCAGGTGCAGGCTCTCTCTCCCAGTGCTCTCCCTCTTGTGCCTGAGAGCATCAATATCAATAAATAGGCTGTAATGGGCATGACACTCCTCTGCATCCAGGTGTACCGCTGGGCCAGAGGGAGGGATACACCATGGACTAAGATGGGGAGAGACTTGTTCTGTTCAGTTATTTTTCCAGACACCAGCCATCAGGGACTTCAAGTGGAAATATTGGGTCTGTCTTCACCCTGCACTTGCACCACGGTGACTGGAGAGGGCCACCCACAGGAAAGAGGAGAGCCAGGCTCCTGCTGGATTCCATCTGGGCTTCAGGCACCCCACCCACAGCCCTGCCCCAGCCAGCCCCTAGGCTCCCTTCCCTCAGTGCACATCTCTTCCTGCTCCTTCCCATTCTACACCCACTGCCAGGAGCTTCCTTTCCCAAGGAATAAAGCCCAGTCTTGAGACAGCAGCATGCAGATGCCTCCTGCCTGTGTCCCTGACTTCCAGGCATTCACATGCAGGTAGAGATGCCTTATCAGGCCCAGCCACCTGCTACTCCAACTACCTCCCTGTCCATAGGACCACAGCCTGGCTCCATGCAAAATATGTACGCGACCCCCTTGTTGAAAAATGATAGGGAACCTCAAGATGGCGACAGCAAAGCATTAACACCAGCCTGGGCCTCCTAAGCTTGAGGCCCTGGGTGCTGTATGGGTCCACCTAGGGCCAGACACAAAAGCTTTCTGGCCCCTTGGTTCCTGGAACAGTGAGTTCCAAGGGCCACTTTATCTGCCTTGCACGTCTTCATGATTCCCCAGGAACCTGGGAACAAGACTCCATGACGCCAATCAGTGCCTTCCAACTTGGACTATGCTCTTCTTGCCTCTGCAAAATGCAACATGCAAAACTTTCCCGAGCATGTTAGCCTGCTTCCTGCGGGCAGTGTGGACACCTGGGAACCCTGTTTTCTGTAGATTTCAAGGCTTTTCTGAACCTAGGGTCTGAAGACACCCTGATCACAGCACCTGTGCCAGGCCCTGAGGGTTGACCTCCTCCAGATGTGACGGGGTCTGCACTTCTGTTGACATTACTAGGAAAGAGGGAGCCCCATTCCTTGGGACTGGGGCTTGGGAGGATGGCAATTCTACACAGGGTCCCAGGGGCAAGAAAGCAGGAGGACAAAGCCCCTGCAGGAGAAAGGGGACCCGAGGGAGAGAGGCGGTGTCAGATTCACCTGCAGACCTTGCAGCTACCTGAGACCCCTCTGTCTGCTGAGCTCTTTGCAACACCCATTCTGTGACAACTGTGGACCTAGGTGTCAGTCTCCATTACCAGCTGTTGGGCTTTGGGGACGGGTCTGCGCCCCGTGGACTGGATGCAGGGGAGGACTGGTAGCCTCCGGGACTCCTCGACAGGACCTGGGGTAGGGGGTGGGGGGACATGGTTCACAGCACCTCGTGTGGGCTGAGAGGCCCGGGGTCCTTCTGAGGGAGAGCAGACAAATGCAAAGCCACAGGCCAGATGGACACATGGTAAAATGGAGAAATCCTCAACTACCCGCTGAGCGAGAGAAGTGAGGCAGACAGAGGCGTGCAGCACAATGACATTTATGTAAAACAAAGAAAAACACACGTGTGTGTACGACAATGTGCACTGGTGGACATTGCAGGCAGGGGGTTTGCTCGGATGGCCTGGGGCGCCGCTGTCCGGGGAGGGAACGGGACAGGAGCGGGTGGGGGGTGGGTGGGAGCAGTGCGGGTGGATGCGACACTCTGAGTCCGAAAGGAAAAAGAAGCGCGATCCTTGGGCACCGGGCCATGGAGACATTGGCCAGAACCCAAACCCGGCACCTGCTCCCCCCGGCAGCCACTCGCTCTTAGGGATGAGGCCCGTCCCCTCACCTTCCTGCTGCGACATCTGTGTGAGGTCCTCCACCAGGGTAGCGGCCTCCCTGCAGGTTCGGGGGCCCTGCGACTGCACCCAGGTCCTCATCTTGCTGGGCAGCGCACCCAGGAACTGCTCCAGCACCAGCAGCTCCAGCATCTGCTCCTTGGAGTGTGCCTCGGGCCGCAGCCACTGGCGACACAGCATCCAGAGCTGACCCAGTGCACGGTGTGGCCCGCCTGCCACGCGGTACTGGAACTGTCGGAAACGCAGGCGCCAGGCCTCAGTATCTCCAGGGCTGGCCGGCTGAGGAGCCCCGTCCTGCTCCCCCAAGGCGGGGGTCTGGGGATTCCTGGGGGAGGCGAGGGCTTTGGCCAATGGGAGCATCTCTCCGGCCTCAGGGGGCAAGCAGGCTGGATCCCAGGACAGTCCCAGCAGCTCCAGACAAACCCAGGTGGCAGCAGGCGGATGCAGTCAGCAGCCAGGGGCCTGCAGAGAGGGGCAGGCGCAAAGTGGCCACATCAGATGGTGGCCACCACCTTGCTCAGGACTCCCCTCACTCCCCCCTCCTTGCCCTGACCTCTAGTTCCCAAGGAACTGACCTGAGCCCTCCCCATCTCATTCTGACCTAATCTCCTTCCATATGACCCTCATGGGTTACATCGTGTTGAAGACAAGGCACTGGTCACCCCAGGACCTTTGTACCTGCTGTTCCCACCCACACTACTCTCTGATGTTCTTCCCAGCCCAGCTGTCACCACAGCAGGATGTCACCATGCGCTGGCTCAGGCCATCACCCTTTTCTCATCTTCGTTGTGCTGTCTTCACGACTCTTACCTCATTGTGAACGTACCTCATTTCCTTAACTTAGCATACATCTGCCTCCTTCACTCATTTAGTCATTCAACACATGGTTTACTGAGCATCTAGGGGAACTGGATTCCTGCCCTGGGAGTAGCCAGCACTGCCCCTCAGAACTTCCTGTGGGGTTGGAAATGGTCTCCATCTGTGCCATCCAGCATGGCAGGCACCAGCTACTATGTGGCTCCTGAGCACTTGAAATAAGGAACTGGACTTTAAATTCCCTTTAAATGGAAACAGCCAGATATGCTATGTAATAGCACAACAGGGGCCTCCTGCCCTGCCTCTGCTGTCTTTCTTGCCTTTTCTAAGTTAAGGCTGAGGGAGGAGGCGATAAGGAGGACAAGGGGGGGGAAGAGACTTTAAAAACAGAGAGAAAGTGGGAAGGGCAGTGAAAAAATAGCATTTTGTGCATTTTCCAAGCTTCCCATAGTGAACATATAACTGAAGAAAACAAGGTTGTAAAAATAAAAATGAGCAGATTTTTTTTTTTTTTTAAACACTTGTCCTGTGTGCTGATCCAGTGGCGAAAGTACAAACTGGTACGACCTTTCTGGAAAGGACTATGGCAGCTTGTATATCAAGACCATTCTGGAAGTTCGCATGCTGTGGGATTTATCTGAAATTGGGACAAAGATTTAGGCACCAAGAATCACAACAAAAGTGCCCAACAGTCAAGCCTGGTGAGATCAACTACCCTCCCATCACATGGAGAATTTATGACTGCAAAATGTACGGTAACAGAACATGCTCAAGGGAAGCAGACGCGACATACAGATGATATGAGGTACAGGGGAAAGTGGGATGTAAAATGATATATGAGCGTCCCAGAAAGGGCCGCTGGGAAAGGCCCAAGGGCGGCCAGCCAAATGCTATGTTCTTCATACTTCCCTTAATCTCCCCCAAATGGTATGTTGATGTTTGACCTTCATCATGAAGAAAAAAAAAAAGAACAAAAACATTTAGGAAGGATTTTTAATGACATGGGAAATGCTTATGACAAGTGAAAAGTGGAGGGGCATTCCGTGTGACTGTTTCCTTCTTGATCCTCTGGAGAGCTTTTCATGTGCACGTGTGTGGGTTTTACAATCAGGAGGGGAGGTGGTTTTACAGACGCAGGGAGGGCGACTCACGAGGGCCGTGCCCTGCCCGCAGTCCTCGAGCCTGCTTCTTGCCGCCGGCAGCCTGACTGCGCGTTTACAAGCTCCGTCACCCCTGCTGAGACCACAGGCAAAAATACTCTTACGCTGTAGTAACACTTCCATACGTGTACTTTTGAAAACGGAAAAGGGCCCGTCTCGCAGCTTCACAGGCTCAAGCAGTCCTTGTGCTCCGGGATCTCAGACCTTACCCTTCTCTCCGGTGAGCAGGGAAGTGCGCCCCAGGCAGATTCTCCGCGGTGAAGAACCGCAGCCCCTCAGCACCCTCCAGGGTCCCGGGATGAAGTCTACGCAGGGAGAAGCGGAGTTGATGGGGGACCTCGAGGGGGCAAAGGGGGCCCGTGTGGGGGGATGATGTCCTCTCGCGGGGACCTGGAACAAATGGGAGACCCAGGCTGCCGCGGGGGCCTGAAGGTGCCGGGATCTTACGCCGACGGGGGCGGGGGGGCGTGAGGTCTACACGGGAGTACCGTGGTCTCGGGTCTTGGAGCTCCACTCTGGGCGTAACCCGGATGGATGCCAGGGGGTCTCTGAGGGTCACTCGCAGGGCTCAAAGCCACGTGGACAGGCCAGGCTTACCTGCGCTGGGCACCGAGATCTGCCGCGGACACACGGCCAGGTTCTGGGCTGCTGGCCGGTGGGGGGAGGGAGGGCCTGGCCTGGGCCGAGAGGGGTCTGCAGCGCACAGACGGGGGTGGAGGGGCCTTCTGCCCCGGTGATGGGGAGGGGAGATGCCACCCGGGCCGGGGCTGGGCGGAACGGCGCGCCCCGGCCCCCTGCCCACCTCCACCTCGGCCCCCGCGCGAGGCCCGCGAGGCTCGCCCGTCCCCCTCATCCCCGGGGGCCTCGCGGCCCCGCGACGGCTTCCCTGGCCCGGCTCGGCCCCGCCGCCGGCCTCGGGCTGCGCCGCCCCCCGCGCTTCCTCTAACGCGATCCCGGCCAGCGCCCGCCGACTCCGACGCCCTCGGCCCGCCCCGCGGCCCCTTCCCGCGGCCGGCCAGCCCGGCGGGCGCACGGACGGCCGCGGGACAGGCGGCGGGGCGGCCGGACGGGCCGCGGCGGACTCACCGCGCGCGGGCTCCGCTCCGGCCAGGGCCGCTCCGTCATGGCGGCGCCTCGGCTGGAGAGCGAGCCGGGCCGCCGCCGCGCGGACTACAACTCCCAGAACCCCGCGCGCCGCGGGCGGCCGCCATTGGCCCGTAGAGGCGCGCAGAGTCGTCCCCCGCGGGGGACGGAGTAGAAACGCACCGGGCCGCGCGGGCCGATGGGAAGCCGCCCGGAACGGGCATCTGGGCCCTCGCGGTGCCCCCGGAGTTACCCAGGACGGATCCGGGCGCCATGGCGACGGGGCGCGCCGCGTCCGAGTGAGGTGAGGGCGGCGGCGGCGGGAGGACGGGCGGGGCGGCCTGAGCGAGGCGGTTGGGCCCCCTCACCGCAGCATCCCGGCCGGACGGAAGCCAGAAAGTGCGTTTAATCAACGCGGTGGTTTGTTGGCTTCACTGTAGGAGTGTCTCACGTTTCGTGTGTTAAGGTGCTTTTAAAATATGTCTGTTTTAGGGCGCCTGGGTGGCCCAGTCGGTTGGGCGACTGCCTTCGGCTCAGGTCATGATCCTGGGTCCCTGGATCGAGTCCCCCATTGGGCTCCCTGCTCGGCAGAGAGCCTGCTTCTGCCTCTGACCCTCCCCCCTCTCATGTGCTCTCTCTCTCTCTCATTCTCTCTGTCTCAAATAAATAAATAAAATCTTTAAAAAAAATTAAACCATCGGGCGCCTGGGTGGCTCAGTCGGTTGGGCGACTGCCTTCGGCTCAGGTCGTGATCCTGGAGTCCGGGGATCGAGCCCCGCGTCGGGCTCCCTGCTCGGCGGGGGGTCTGCTTCTCCCTCTGACCCTCCCCCCTCTCATGTGCTCTCTGTCTCTCTCATTCTCTCTGTCTCAGATAAATAAATAAAATCTTTTAAAAAATAATAATAAATAATAAAATATGTCTGTTTTAGTAGAATATGTGCCAGTATAGGATTGCCAGATTTCACAAATAAGTAATACAAGAGGCACAGTTGGACTCGAATGTCAGATAACGATGTTTTTTAGTATTAGTGTTTCACATTTACTGTATTTTTTAAAACCTGGAAAATATGTAGTGGTATACGTAATTTTCGGTGTAGCTATGTCCCACAGTAGGTTGCCAGATTTGGTAAATAAAAATGCAGGATGCCCACCTGAATTTAAATTCCAGGTAAACAATAAATACTTTTTTAGTATAAGTGTGTCCCATATTTATTATATTTTAAAATCTTTTTACTGATACTACATTTAGTATAACTAATTTTTGATATATGTATGTGTCAGAATAGGATTGCCAAATTTAGCAAATAAAAATATAGGACAAGTCCTAGTTAAATTTGAATTTCAGATGAATAATTTTTTAGTATAAATATGTCCCAATAGTATATTTTGGATATACCTAAATAATAATACTAAATACTATGTTAATTACGAACAGTGTATCTTATTATTATTTGTTCTAATGGTATATTTGGGACATATATATTTTTTAAGAGTTTATTTGACAGAGAGAGACACAGTGAGAGAGAAACAAGCAGGGGGAGTGGGAGAGGGAGAAGCAGGCTTCCCGCCGAGCAGGGAGCCCGATGCGGGGCTCGATCCCAGGACCCTGGGATCATGACCTGAGCCGAAGGCAGACGCTTAACAACTGATCCACCCAGGCGCCCCTATTTGGGACATATTTAAACCAAATTCTAATACCAAATACTCTTCTAAATACTAATGCTATATTTTAGTATAAGCACATTCCAGTAGTATTTTTGGAATATACTTATACTAAAAAGTTATTATTTATCTGAAATTCAGATTGGGGGCAAGGTAATGATTCAAGGGGGTTTCACAGCTCTGGGACTGGGCTCAGGGTGGCTGTAGCTGCCCAGTGCTGAGATGCAGTAGCAGGAGGATGTGAGTGGGATTGGGGACCTAACAAAGGAGATGGGAACCCCACCTCCAGGAGCTTTGGACTGAATGCCGTTTCCGCTGGACAGCAGTGCCTACCAGGTGCTGTTTAGGTGCGGAGTGAGGGGAGCACATCAGTGAGCAGGACTGATGTGGCTTTGACCTTGGAGGGCCCACAGTTTATGCCCCCGTAAACAAGTAAGGCAGATGCTTGCTGGAAGTATGAGTGCCTTAGAAAAGATAAAACTAGGCATGGAAATATAAAGTCTCAGGAGTGACAAGAGGGGCTACTTAGCTGTGTGGTCAGGGCTGGGCCTCTGTCTCATCTCCTGCTGGACGCTGGTCCCTGGAGTGTTGTATTCAAGCAGGTGCTTGCTGTGTGCAGAAGCCACAGATGGGACAATAAAATCCAAGTGCTGAGGGCTCATCATTCTCCTTCTTGCAAGTTATGCACTTATAGTGACATGAGTTCCCTGGCTCATTTTCTTGGTAGCTGAAATTGGCCTGAACCTTTGGACTTATTTATGCATTTATAACTCTGCAACGCACCTCAGGAAATTGCCCTTGAGAGAACATTCACTTAGTTTGTTTCTAGAGCCAGAGTGAAAGGCATCATCATCATTAGGCAGCTTGAATGCTAGATCCATTGGGAGGCAGTCTGGTACCAGACACAGGTTTCCAAACATTTTGTAAGCAGCAGAAACTTTTGTCCCAAATGACACCGAGGTAGATCACTGCGTAAGTTAGCTAGAAGCTGTGCTGTTGTAATTGCCAGGGGTTGGAAGGAGGAGGACTGCAGAGTGCACCAACAGGCATGGGGTTTCTTTTTAGGGTAATGAAAATGTTCTGGAATTAGTGGTGATAGTTGCAAACCCTGTGAATATGTTAAAAGCCCTGAACTACACACTTTAAATGGTTGAGTTTTATGCTGTGTGAATTATACATCAATAAATATCATTAAAAAGAAGCAGAACTGGGCGCCTGGGTGGCTCAGTTGGTTAAGCGACTGCCTTCGGCTCAGGTCATGATCCTGGAGTCCCGGGATCGAGTCCCACATCGGGCTCCCTGCTCAGCGGGGGGTCTGCTTCTCCCTCTGACCCTCCCCCCTCTCATGTGCTTGCTCTCTCTCATTCTCTCTCTCTCAAATAAATAAATAAAATCTAAAAAAAAAAAAAAAAAAAAAGAAGAACTGTTTGGGTTGTAGGAAGATCTGGTGTGGCCATATCACATTCAAAAATCAACTCCAGATGAATCCGGGACTTGAAGCCAAACACAAAATATGAAAACTTTTTGTGGGGAATATTTGAAGATATTCTAGTTTTGGAAAACATTTGGCATCTTCTAGTTCAGTTGACCATCTGCACACCATGGGACCTAGCGTCTCCCGACTTAGGGATGCTCAGGCACCGCTTTCAGAAAAGCCAAACACTCATTGGAGAAGGAGGGGTGCGTTGTGCTCTGTTCCCATAGTGCGATATTCTACACCAGGGAAAAAACGTCGTCTACAACAGAAGCCAGAACACTTGTTCTGCAAAGGGCCAAATGGTGAATATTTTTGGTTCTGTTGGCCATGTGGTCTCTATCACAGCTACTCAGCTGTGCTGTTGTAGCTCGAAAGCAGTCATAAGCAATGCTCAGAAAGACAGGGTCGGCTGTGTGCCAGTAAAACTTTTTTTTTCTTTATGTAGGATTGACCTCATGACCCTGGGATTGAAAGTTGCATGCTCTACTGACTGAGCCAGCCAGCCAGGCACCCCTCCAATAAAACATTATTTATCAAAGTAGGCAGTATTGTGCCTTCAGGATGTAGTTCACGGACCCTGAATTACAACATGGATGAGTCTTTGCCTTGTCCAGAACATCCTTGCCCCAGATGGCAGATGGGGCCTCCGCTCTGACATCAGCTCCTCAGAGAGGCTTCCCTGACCACGTCAGCTGAAGCAGCCCCGAGAGCTCTCTCAAGTCCCCTCTGCTTAGTTCTTCCTGGCACCTTTTACTTTTTAGATTATTTTTGTGTTGACTTGTTTTATTGACTTTTCTCTGTGCTGTGGGGCCTGACTTGGACCTACCCCCACTCCTCCAAGGAAGTCTCTTGTGGAGGAGACCAGATCAAGGGCAAGTAAGAGTTGTATGGAGGGCCCAGAATACATGGGGAAACTGAACTCCTGGTGGGCTTTCCAGGTCACTCTCAGCTTTTGCCTTCAGGAGTTGATGGAGAAGGCGGCGTGTTAGCTTTCTGACTTGGGTCAGAAAGCGAGAGGTGCATAAGCTTGAAGCAAGTTAACCCTTTAGACCAGGTGGAGGGCCATTACCAGGTGACCACGTCCCAGACTCTGCTAAGTAGGGTGACTGCCACCCCGCCACTGGCCCAGGACTGAGGCTGTCCATGGAATGTGACGGAACTTGGGTGGGTCAGTCCCCAAGCTCTGTCCTCGCTCATGTAAACCCGAGAAGCAGCCTGTGCCTGAGCCCCCACTCCACGCCTCCCTCGTTCTCACTCCTTCCCTCCCTGCCCAGGTCAGTTACTCACTCACCCCTGCCAGCCTTGGTGACAAGACCCAGCTCCTGTCCTTCCTTCAGACCCTGGCCAGTCCTCATGTGCTCCCACGGCCCAGCTAGTGGTCCACTTTGGGTGGCCCTGAGTGAACATCTTGGCCCAAGATGAGGATTGTGGGAAGCCTGGCATCTCTCTGGCCAGCTGGGGCTAAGCCAGGCCAGCATCTGTGCTGAGCCCTCTCCATGTCATTCCCAATGAACACTAGAGAAGATGGAAGCCATCCTCTAGGAGACAGAGGACCAAACACCCACTAACATAGTAGGCCTCCTGAGCGACTTACTCTGGGACCATGAAAGGCTTGCTAGGCCCAGCGAATTGGGGCAGGTCGGGGTCAGCCTCACCGCCCCGCCCCCCCCCAGGCCCTGGCTGATGTAGGAAAGATGTTAAGGTTCGAAGCTGACGGCCAAGAAAGAATTCTTGAGGGGCGCCTGGGTGGCTCAGTTGGTTAAGCGACTGCCTTCGGCTCAGGTCATGATCCTGGAGTCCCGGGATCGAGTCCTGCATCGGGCTCCCTGCTCGGCAGGGAGTCTGCTTCTCCCTCTGACCCTCCTCCCGCTCATACTCTCTGTCTCTCACTCTCTCTCTCGCAAATAAATTAAAAAAAAAAAAAACTTAAAAAAAAAAAAAGAATTCTTGAGATGTCTTTGGTGCAAAAAGGTGGTTTTATTAAAGCACGGGGACAGGACCTGTGGGCAGAAAGAGCCATACTGGGGTCGTGAGGAGTGGCTGATTATATACTTTGAAGTTGAAAGGGGGTTAGGGATAGTGTGAGTCTCTAAGGAATTTGGAAGCAAGATTTCCAGGATCTTGAGGGGGCTAGCTATTGTTGGGAAAGGGTCATTTATTACCGTCTAATAAAACCTGAGTCATGAGACCCTTCAGATGTATATCAGTGGGCCATATGCTTGGGGGATGATTGCCAATGTGTATCTTGCGGGGTAGAGGTAAAGGAAGTTTCCAAAGGAAATTTTGTACGTTAAAGTAGACTTATGGGGTCCTGGGTAGGGCGGGTTGGGGGCGGTCAGGCTAGGATTGTCTTTGCCCTTAGCAAAGTATTAACTTCGAGGCAGTTGAGTCCCTAGAGGAATGTCACTCTGCCTGTTTCAAGGACTTGTCAATGGGCTATAGATAGTAAGGAAATTTAATAATTTTCCTTCTGCCTTTGTTTCCCACATCATTGGCCACCCCTAGTGATTCCCGGACCCTGCAGGGCTTGCTGGAGCTGGTGGCCCGGGGCAGAGCCAGGGCTGGTCTGAGTCAGGCACCGCACACCCCACACCTTGCCAGACCGGGTGACCCCGGGAGTATCCAGAACCTCACCAGGCTTTCTGGGCCGGGTGGTCTGGGCCAGGTCCAGAGCAGGTCTGGGTCAGGACCCAGAGACCCTAATCCTGCAGGCCTAGGTCAGCCCCCACATCTCCCGGGCCCTGCAGGAATTGCTGGGCTGAGTGGCTGGGGCAGGTCAGGGTCAGGCACCATGGCCCAGCACATGCCGGCCTCAGTCACCCGCAGATCGTGCAGGACCAGGTGGGCTCAGTATACTAACTTCTCGGGTTTACATGAGCCAGGACAGGCTGGGGACTGGTCCAGGTGAGGCCCCATACACTAACACGGTGCCAGCCCTCACCACCCCAGTGTCTTCTGGGACCTGCAGGGCTGGCTGGGCCTGGAAAGTGGGGGTAGTTCCAAGTCAGGCCCCACAGCACAGCATCCTGGCCCTCTAGCTTCTCCTGGACCCTGCAGGGCTTGCTGGAGCTTATGGACCGAGGTCATTCTGGGTCACGCCCCACAAACCCAGCATCACGCCCACCCTGGTCCTCCGACATCTCCTGGAACCTTCAGCGCTGGCTGGGTCTGGAGGCTCGGGGCTGGTCTGGATAAGGACCCAAATGGCCCACACCTGCAGGCCCTAGCCAGCCTGGCGTCTCCCGGAATCTGCGGGGCTTGCAGGGCCCGATGGCCTCAGCGCAGGTCCAGGTCAGGCCCCACGCACCGTACCCCATGCTGGCCCTAGCCATGCCCAAGGTCTCGGGGCGCCTCCCAGATCCTGCAGGGCTTGCCAGGCCTGGTGGTCTGGAGCAGATCCTGTCAGCTGCAATCACTGCGCCTCCTGCTGGCCCTGCAGGGCCCTCCTTCCACAGCACGGCAGCCAGGCCACGGTGTCCCTGAGTTCTCTGCTCACCTGCACCTCATCTGTACCCCGGCCATCTGTTCTTGGAGTGGTCTGGGAGGCCACCTTAGGGCACATGTGGCCCTGCAGGAGCCAGGGCCAGTGGGGAACAGCAGGGTGGCGGGCTAGTGGGGTTCTGCTCCAGAAACGCGAGTCTGAGGGGCCGGGAGCACCCCTTCTAGGAAGTGAGTACTGGGGACATGGCCCATGCCCTGCAGGGCACAGGGATGGGTTGCGGCACTTACAGCTGTGGCAGGTGACAGAGTCCATTGTGGACGATTTAGGGAAGGGCTGGGAGCAGGCCGCTCACTCTGCCCAAGCCTGGAAGGCAGGACAGAGACGGGGCTCTTCAGAGAGGATGGGCAAGAGTAGCCACATGGCTAGGGCAGAGGCGGCGTGGGAGACGCAGGATCGCAAGCTGGCGGAGGCCGGTCTGAGTACGTCCAGAGCGGTTTGGACTCTACTGGGGGGTAATGAGGAGGCTGAGGAAGGGAGTGAATGGCCCCAGTTCCTGGCATCAGCTGCACTATGACTTCTGTGGGTCCTTTCCTCCTTCTTTAAAAAAAAATTATTTATTTTTAAAATTTTTATTTATTTTTTTGAGAAAGAGAATGCGAGCATGAGCAGGGCGAGGGGCAAAGGGAGAGGGAGAAGCAGACTCCCCGCTGAGCAGGGAGCCCAATGCGGGGCTCAATCCCGGGACCCTGGGATCATGACCTGAGCCGAAGGCAGACACTTAACTGACTGAGCCACCCAGGCGCCCCCCTCCCCATGACTCTTGCCCGGAGGTGGGAGGTGGGCTCAGGGAGTCAGACGATCCCTTTGCGAGTCCTGAGTAGACCCACTGGCTGTCCGAGGGGAGGTTGTGGAGGGGGAGGTGAGCACCTGCGTTCTTTATGTGGGTGTCTCAGACAGACTGATGCACCACTGGCCACGGGGTCACCAGGCCTGCCACCATCAGACCCACCGGAGGGCTTCTTTCATTTGCTGAATCTGTGGGTGCCTCTCCAGTGTGACTTCACTGTAACTAAGGTGTTTTTCTCGTAAAAGGAGCCTTGTCTTCTTGTGCGTGGGAAGTACACTGGGACTGCCTCCCTGGACTGCTTCTGGACACGGACCAGTCACTGACAAACACCCTCTGGCTCACCCATCCTCTGCTTGCAGCACGACTTCCAGGATGTAGCCAGATCCCCCGACAGGGAGCCCCCCACTGCTGTTTTGAGTGCAGCCCCTGAGCCAACAGACAGTTTGCAGACCAAAGAGGCAGGGGAGGAATTGCAGAGGCTGAATTCAGAGAGGCCAGCAATGCACCTCCAGCCTCCAGATTCCTGACCTGCAGCCTTCTGTGGAACTATTGGGCTATTAAGGATGGACAGATGCGTGTCTCCTGTGTGTGGTCCATTGAATCCTCACCTAGCAAACACCTGGTGCTGGGTGAGGATGGGTGCCTGGGCCCCAGATGGAGAAACAGAGTGTGGCCTGCCCCCCAAAGCCTGTGGTACTCCCCCTCGTTCTTGTCCCTCCCAGGACTGCCATCTGGACTTCAGTCGATGTTGATGGGTTTTGTCTATTTTTTTAACTCCTATAAGTGGAATTGCACAGAATGTTCTTTTTTGTCTTACGTTTCCCTACACGTGACATTTATGAGATTCATCCTGACAGTTGTGTGTGGTTGTGGCTATCTGGGTCTCACGCCTGGTGGGATCCCATGTGCGGACAGATCACGACTTCTGTTCGGGGGCAATAACGAGCAGTGCTGCTGTGACTGTCGCTGTCCTTGTCCCTTGGGGACAAGCAAGTGCATTTCTGTCAGGCGTGGCATCGTCAGAACTTAAATGTTCTTAGAAACAAAGAAAAGAGTGCGCCTGGGTGGCTCAGTCGGTTAAGCGACTGCCTTTGGCACAGGTCATGATCCTGGAGTCCCGGGATCGAGTCCCGCATCGGGCTCCCTGCTCGGCAGGGAGTCTGCTTTAAAAAAAAACAAAAAAAAAAAACAAAGATAGAGACCTTGGGCGCCTGGGTGGCTCAGTTGGTTAAGCGACTGCCTTCGGCTCAGGTCATGATCCCGGGGTCCTGGGATGGAGTCCCGCATTGGGCTCCCTGCTCGGCAGGGAGTCTGCTTCTCCCTCTGACCCTCCCCCCTCTCATGCTCTCTCTCTCTCTTAAATAAATAAAATCATGGGGCGCCTGGGTGGCTCAGTCGGTTAAGCGACTGCCTTCGGCTCGGGTCGTGATCCTGGAGTCCTGGGATCGAGTCCCACATCGGGCTCCCTGCTCGGCAGGGAGTCTGCTTCTCCCTCGGACCCTCCTCCCTCTCATGTACTCTCTCTCTCTCTCATTCTCGCTCTCTCAAATAAATAAATAAATCTTAAAAAAAAGAAAAGAAAAAATATGTAAGGGATGAATGTGTTAATTAACTCGATAGGAGGAACGCTTTCACAGGTGTACAAGTGTATCAAATCATCACGATGTACACTTCAAATATCTTACAATTTTATTTGTCAATTATACTTCAGTAAAGTTAAAAGAAAGAGGAATAAGCGAATGAATCAATAAATGGAATACGTGGAATGCTCCCTCCATGTAGCTGGCTTCTCTTTGGCCTTGCTGGCCAGGCGTTTGCCTGATGCCTTGACGAGGCCAAGTTCCTCACCGTCAGCATGCTGCTTTTCTGCAGCATCTGGAAGGCCTTCTTGTCCGTGTACCGCAGCACCCGGGGAAGGCCACTGTGGCTGTGGAGATCTTCTCCATCCTGGCCCCAGCTGCAGGGCTGCTGGATGGCATCCTCATTTCCAAGTGCTGCATCATCCTGCTGAAACCCAAGCAGAATGTTCTAGCCTGGTTAAGGCATGGATGCTGGGCTCACTGGGAAAGACATGGTGAGGAACCCCGGAGCAAGCATCTCCCAGATCCAGGCCACAGAGCCTCATGAGCCTCACGAGTCAGTCCTCACTGAAGACGCTGGTGCCACAGGATTTGGACTCATTGTTCTTCTGTGGCTGGAGAGCAACTTAAATGATCGAGAGATGAAGTACATCGAGCAAAATATTAATGACTGTTAGATCAAGATGATGGGCATATGGATGGTCATTGACTATTCTCTTTGTAGGCACTGTTGAAGATCCTCACAAATAAAAGGGTTTAGGGGGCACCCAGCTGACTCAGTTGGAAGAGCATGAGACTCTTGATCTCAGGGACATGAGTTCACACTCCATGTTGTGTGTAGAGATTACTTAAAGAAATAAACTTAAATAAATAACCCCCCAAAAATAAAAAAAAGTTTGGAAAAGGCCCATGATGCAATAATAATAATAATAATAATAATAACAACAATATTAACGATAACAAGTGTTGGTGAGGAAGTTGAAGCCCTCATCCACTGTTGGTGGGAATGTAAAATGGAAAACAGTTTGGCAGTTCTCCAGAAGATTAAAAATAGAATGACCATATGACCTGGTAATTCCACTCTTAGATAGATACACAAGGACAACGAAATGTTATGTCCACGCAAGAACTTGTGCACAAATGTTAAGAGCAGCCAAAAAGTGGAAACAACTCAAATGTCCTTCAGCTGATGAGTGGACAGAATATGCCATATCCATGCAATGGAATGTGATTTGGCAATACCGACTGAGCCACCCAGGCGTCCCAACGGACATAACATTTGAGTACGTGTCTTTGTCTTACATAAAAAGGACATCAAGGGGTGCCTGGGTGGCTCAGTCGGGCGCCTGGGTGGCTCAGTGGTTAAGCGTCTGCCTTCGGCTCGGGTCATGATCCCAGGGTCCTGGGATCGAGCCCCGCGTCGGGCTCCCTGCTCCGCGAGGAGCCCGCTTCTTCCCCTCCCACTCCCCCTGTTTGTGTTCCCTCTCTCGCTGTGTCTCTCTCTGTCAGATAAAATCTTAAAAAAAAAAAAAAGAACATCAAGACACTTATTTTTACTTCGTCCCCAGGAAGGTGTATTTGTGAAGCCAGCGTCTTTGACCGCTGGAGCTGAGGGCCGGCTGCCCCCAGACACTCCCAACCCCGCGCTGCCAGAGAGCCTTGTGGGAGCTGTAGTCCGAGCCTCAGCGCAGGACCCGGCCGGGAATGGGCTAGAGTGGACTGCAACTCCCAGGAGGCCACGCTCCTGGGTGACACCCACTTTCCGGCACCGCCCACTATTTTCCTTCCTCGGGAGGGCCCGCCCCGCGGAGCCTCTGGGAAATGTAGTACGAGGCCATAGGCGTCTAGGCCCGCCACCTGGAGGACAAAGCTAGTGTAACTTTAATTCCCTATAACTTTTAGAATACTTCTCAGGCTTCTTGGCGTCTCCGGAGCCGCCGATTGCGCGCTTCTGGGGTTCGGGAACCTGACCAACGGTAACTTCGGGGAATTACAGTGAGAGAAATCTGTCTCACTGCCCCCTAGGCCCGGCCGGGGAGCCTAGGCTCCCAGGCACGCAAGGCCCCGTTCCCAGCCCGGCCCGGTCGTGCATGCCCATTGGGCGGACAGCCCCGCCTCCGCGCCTTCTGGGAAACGTAGTCTGACTCTCCGGGCTCTCGGCGGTGCCGACTGCTGGACTGCGGCTGGGCTCCGGCCGCAGGACTACAACTCCCGGAAGGCCCGTGCGGCGGGGCCCGTGGCCCCGGGGTCCCCGGCCGCGCTCTCCCATTGGCCAGGAGCGGCCGCGCGGGGTTTTCGGGTCGTGGTAGTTCCGCTTCGTCCTCGGCGCCGCCGGCCGCGCGGCTCTGGTTTTTCCGCTGTGTGGGGCGCCCCGGGCGGTCTCTCCGGAGCCCCGAGCCGGTGGCCGCTGGGGGGAGCGGCTGGGGCTGCAGGCGTCTCCTTGAGGACCTCGGAGTCGGAAGAGGCCGTGGCCGCGGGGCCCCTGGCAGCCCGCCCCCGGGGGAGGGGCCGCGCGCCCTCCCTTCCCGGCTGGGTCTGGACCCTGCTCCCGGGCTCGGTGGGAGCCGGTGCCGCGGCCCGTCGTTGTGGCCCCGCGAGGCGGAGGACCTCCGTAATCCTGCAGTCCTTGCATCTGCGAAGTCCCGTAACCAGGAGGGACCGGAACAAAACCCCCCAGCTCCCAGATGGCCTCAGCTACCGCACATTCCCGTCAGCCGGAAGGGAACGTGTCTCAGTTCGCTTTTACGCAGCCGCCATAGCCATGATTCCAAGACGTGTGACCTCTGAGCTCAGGCTCCCTTTGAACCAGGGGCGCCTGGGTGGCTCCGTCGGTTAAGCGCCTGCCTTCGGTCAGGTCACGGTCCCAGCGTCTTGGGATCGAGCCCCGCATCGGGCTCCTTGCTTGGCAGAGAGCCTGCTTCTCCCTCTCCCTGCTCTGCCTGCCGCTACCCCTGCTTGCGCTTTCTCTCTGACAAGAAATAAATAAAATCTTAAAAACCACCCCAGGAGGTGGGAACTGCGTCCTAGGGCTGTTCCGAGGACTAAGAAAATTTCCATCAGGTAAAGTGCTTACTTCAAGGCAGCGCCCAGCGGGGAAAGGGAACCCTTGGCAAATGTTAACATTATTATCAGCAAATACTAACGTCATTTTTCTGTACCTGGTGGTGTAAAAAAGGAAGGGGAATCCTAAAGGGAACTGTTCGTTTGGTCTTGAAGATAACAAGTTGATCAAGAATGGGTGGGAACATCTTAGTGCAAGGGCGGCTCACCTCTGAAATGGCTGATGCAGACCCCTGATGCCCCCCAGGAAGGCCCAGGTGTATCCCTCAGAAGCCAGAACGCTTTCAGGACACCTCCCTGTACACATGGGTGCAATCTTCCCACTCCCACATAGCCCCTCCCTGCTCTTCTGGGAACTTCGCAGGGGTGAGGGTCCTGGCTCAGCAGACATGTGGGTGACATTTCAGGGGCAGGTAACCTTCGATGACGTAGCAGTGGACTTCACCCAGGAGGAGTGGGGCCTGCTGGGCCCTGCCCGCGGACCCTGTACCGTGATGTGATGCTGGAGACCGTAAGACACCTGGTCCCTGTGGGTGAGGCTCTTCCCCATGTCAACTTCGATTTGCCTGGGGTCTTGGCAGAGTGGGTTTGATTTAGCCAGGAGTGTGGAGTCACGGGGGGATTTCTCCTCATCAAACCTCACAGCCTGAGATGACGGCCTGGTTCATTTTGTAGAGCATGTGACTCTTGATCTTGGGGTTGTGAGTTCAAGCCCCATGTTGGACATAGAGTTTACTTAAAAACAATTTTAAAAAGTGTTGTCACAAAATGTATATGAAAAAAAAACAAAACCTCACAGCTTGATCATTCATTTGCACAGGACCTTGGAACCTCAAGCCAGATATTGTTGCCCACCTAGAACTCGGAGTAGAGCAACGGATGATGGACAGAGGACTCTCCCAAGATTCCTGCCTAGGTGAGATGGGGAAAAGATCTTTACAGTCAGTGTTTGTTTATATGTTCCTTCATATCTTCCTTTTCTAGTGCTTTTCATTACCTTTGGCATTTCCATAACTACGTCTGGGATCTTTTTCCTATTGCTCAGAGTTCTTTTAGAGTGACAAAATGCCCTCATTTTGTGTTTGCCTGAAAATGCCTTTATTTCATCTTCATTTTGGAAAGATAACGTAAACAGAATTTTAGGTTGTCAGGTTTTTTTTTGTTGTTATTGTTGTTTTTTCTTTTTCTCAGCACTTTAAAGACATCATGCCATTGTCTTCTGGACTCCAAGGTTTCTGTTGAGAAGTCAACCTTCATCTTACTATTGTTACTTTGAAGACAATGGGTATTTTTTATTTTTTTGCCAACAATACTTTTAAAGTGCACAAAATTTAAATATTCAATTGAAAATTTTTGATAAATGTATGCACATATGTAATTCTTACCGAAATAAAGTTGACATTTTCATTATTTCACAAAGTTCCTTTGTTACCTCTTTCCATTTAAGAAAGGCAACCACTGTTGAGATTTTTTTTTCCACCATAGGTCATTTTTGCCTTTTCTAGAACTTCATATAAAGAGAATCATACATTCTTTCTTTTTTTAAAAAAGATTTTATTTATTTATTTGACAGAGAGAGAGAGATCACAAGTAGGTAGACAGGCAGGCAGAGGGAGAGGGAGAAGCAGGCTCCCCGCTGAGCACAGAGCCCGACATGGGGCTCGATCCCAGGACCCTAGGATCACGACCTGAGCCGAAGGCAGCTGCTCAACCGACTGAGCCACCCAGGTGCCCGCATGTATTATTTCTTTTGTATAAGGTTTACCCATCCATTATATTATGTGCATTATTATTTCATTCCTATTTACTCTTTAAAGATTTTATTTATTTATTTGACTGAGAGAGACACAGCGAGAGAGGGAACACAAGCAGGGGGAGCGGCAGGCAGAGGGAGAGGGAGGCTTCCCGCGGAGCAGGGAGCCCGATGCGGGGCTCGATCCCAGGACCCTGGGATCATGACCTGAGCCGAAGGCAGACGCTTAATGACTGAGCCACCCAGGCGCCCCCCTATTTACTCTTTACTATTGAGGGACATTTTACTTTTTGATGACTTACAATTTATCCATTCTCTTGATAATGAACATTTGGATTGTTTCTAGTTTGGGGCTATTATGAATAATGCTGCTATGGATATTCTTGTGCAATGTTTTTAGTGGACTTGTGTTTTTATTTCTCTTGAGTAAATATCTAGGAGTGGACTTGTTGAGTGATAGATTAACAGTTTTGATTGGTAGTGCCTTAGATCAGTTGGGGAAGACTTTATGTCTTAACATGTTGAGTCTTCTAACTTTGGGATCATGGTATATTTATTTAGGTAATTCTCTCAAGCAGTATTTTGCAGTTTTTAAGCATATGGGTCATGCACATCTTTTACTAATTTTATTCCTAGAAATTTGGCATTTTTGATGCTATTGTAAATCTTATTTTTAATTTCATTTTCTGATTGTTGCTAGTGTATATAATTTTTTCTTTGACATTCTATCCTGTGTGGGCTTGCTAAAATCACTTAATTGTTTTAGTAATTAATTTTCAATGTCTTTAGATATTTTATACAATCATGTCACCTTCAAATAAAGATTGCTTTATTTTTTCCTTTTCAGACTTTATGCTTTTTCGTTTTTCATATTATTATACCAGCTAGGACCTCTAGTACTTTTTTAAAAAAATTGATGTGAAATTAACATACAGTGAGACATGCTGCTTCTAAGAGTACAGCCCAAAAAAGTTTTGCAGATGTATATTTGTGTGACCCATACTCCAATCCACACATAGAATATTTCCATCCCCATACATTTCCTTATGTCTTTTTCCACTTAGGACTCCCCCAGTGTGGCAACCATTCTTCTGATATCTGTCACCATAGATACCCAGTACAGTATTAAATAAACGTGATAAGAATGAACATCCTTGCCTTGCTCCTGATATTAGGGGATAGCATTCAGTATTTCACCATTAAATATGATCTGTTGCCCTTTAACAAATTGAGAAAGTTCTATTCCTGGATTGCTGAGTTTGTTTTTTTGTTTTGTTTTGTTTTATTATGAATGGGTGTTGTCAAATGCTCTGTATGCATCTATTGACATGATTGAGGTTTTTTTCCTCCGTTCCATTGATTTCTGCTTTCTATTATTTCCTTCCATTGTTTTGGCTTAATTTGCTTTCCTTTTCTCTGGCTTTTTGGGGTAGAAGCTTAGTTTATTAATTTTAATGCTTTCTTCCTTTCTAATGTTCGCATTTATAGCTATGTATTTTCCTTTGAGTCTTTTTTCAACTGCATCCTGCACATTTTCACATGTTGTATTTTCATTATTGTTCAGTTCATTATTGTTTTTGTTTTCCAAATGCCTTGAACGGAATCGTAATGAAAATACAACATATGAAAGTGATTTTTTCTTTGATTTGTGAAGGACATTGTTCAGTTTCCAAATATGGGGGGATTTCTGTTATTGATGTCTAGATTATTTCCATTGTGGTTGAAGAAAATATTCTGTATGAGTTCAGTCCTTTTAAATTTATTTATCGATTGATTTATTTTTTTAAAGATTTTATTTATTTATTTGACAGAGAGATAGCGTAAGTAGGCAGAGAGGCAGGCAGAGGGAGAGGGAGAAGCAGGCTCCCCGCCGAGCCAGGAGCCCGATGCGGGACTCGATCCCAGGACCCTGGGATCATGACCTGCGCTGAAGGCAGCCACTTAACCAACTGAGCCACCCAGGCGCCCTCCTTTTAAATTTATTGAGAAATGTTTTTATGACACAGCATATGGTCTATTTTGATGAATGTATATTCTGCTACTGTTGGGTGCAGTGTTTGATAAAGACCTGTCATCACTTTAAAGTCTTGGCTTCTTTTTACTTCTTTCTGTCATTCTGGCCTGGATGAGGCTCCCACTTGTGTTTCAGTTCTCTCTGAAAGGCAGGCGCAATTTATCAACTGTTCTTTCTTTCTTTCTTTTTAAAATATTTTATTTATTTTTCAGTGAGAGAGCAAGAGAGAAAGAGAGAGCACAAGCAGGGAGAGCAGCAGGCAGAGGGAGAAGCAGGCTCCCCGCTGAGCAGGAAGCCTGATGTGGGACTCGATCCCAGGACCCTGGGATCATGACTTGAGCCGAAGGCAGACACTTAACCAACTGAGCCACCCAGGCATCCCTATCAACTGTTTTTTAGAGAGCAGAGAGGGTTTACAGGGAACAAATGAATGAAATCAGACAGAACTGATGGTTTAGTTCTTAAATCTCTGGGTATGGTGCTTTAAACCCACACTGCCTGTGAACTTTCACCTTTTTTGGGGTGTCTTTAATATGTACCCAGTAGAAAGTTACATTTTAAAAGTGGGAATTTAGTCTCATGTGTATCTTTCCCCCAGAGACTGTCATTTAGAATGGTTTTACTAGCTTTATTTATAACATTGAAGTATGTAATGAAGTGCTAAAAAGTTTGATATCAGATGTCAAAATCACAAGATTTTCTCTACAGATTGTTGCCCTTGAACACTGAACACCTAGAATGGTACCTTTGATCAGTCTGGAAAAAAAATCTCTGCTCTTATCTTTTCAAATGTTTCCTCTGCTTCGATCTCTCTTGTAACTCCAGCTACACATTAGTCCTTTTGTCAGGTGTTCTGTTTTTAAATTCTTTTCTCTCCCTTTGTATCATCATAAAATTTCCACTTACTTCTCTTTGAATTCACAGATTCTTTCTTCTTCTGTGTCCAGTCTGCTGTTAAGCCTAGTCATGGTTTGCTTCACATACTGTATTTTTATTTAATTCCAGAATGGAATTTTCAATTGGTTCTTTTTTCAAATTTTCCGTGAAATTCTGTGTTATGTTTATAATAGGTTGGGCTTTTTCCCCCAGTCAGTGTAAGTGAAATTTTATTGAGGCCCCAGGGCCCCGGGGCTCGGGCAGGAGGCCACCCTGTGGGGAAAGGAAGAACTGATGGAGGGGCTTTATTGACCTTCATCTGAAGGTGCAGATGGTTGGTGTGGCCGCACGTCTGGTGGGAACACAATGTTGTATTTCTGGGCGAGCTGGCAGAGGGAGGGCTGGGATGTCACCTCCAGGCCAAGTGCCAAGTGCAGGGTGCTCTTCCTGGATACTGTAGTCTGAGAGAGTGCAGCCATCCTCCAGCTGTTTGGCCCTCAAAACAGACACTGCTGGTCAAGTGGGATGCCCTCATTGTCTTGGCTTTGACATTCTCAATGGTGTCACTGGGCTCGACCTTGAGGGTAATGTTCTTGCTTGTTAGGGTCTCCATGAAGATCGGCTTCTCTGTGTTTGCCGCTCGGCCACCAAGTTGAAGAGAAAGAGCTATAATAGTTATTTTTAAATCTTTTCCTTCTACTTCTAATGTTTGGTATATCTGCTTCTATTGACTTTTTTTTCTTGATTATGAGTCACATTTTCCTGATTCTTTACCTGTCTAGTCAATTTTTATATACTGGATTCTGCAGACGATGCATTGGAGAGACTATGGATTCTTGTCTTCTACCAAGAGTATGAGTTCTTTTTCTGGTAGGCAGTTAAATTACTACAAATCACCCTAATCCTGATGAGGCTTGGTTTTAGGATTTATTAAGGTAATGTTACTTTGGTTTTGCTTTAGTCCTTGGATGTAGTCCTTATCCTTAGGGTATGGTGTTTCCTCCTAAGGTACAACTTTCTAGAGTCTCACCTGAGTGCCTCGGGTGCTTACTGGGTCACAGCTAAGTCTCCCCACACTGGGTAACTTCTGAAACCTCTGCTCAGCCCTGTAGCAGCTGTTCTGTCAGGTCTTAGCCTTCTATGCATTTGCAGTTGGAGTCCAGTCAAGGTCTCAAGGAGAAACCCTCTGCAGGTTTCCAGATCCCTCTTTGCTCTGCGTGACCTTGCAAAGCCCTCCTCAAATTCAATTCCATAGCCTCTTCCCATGTCAGAAACATAAGACCTACCCCCCTGATGAGAGTCAGGCTGCTAGGGAGCATGATCAGGTACCCTCTCTGTCCACCTCGCAGACATGTCCTAAGCATCCCTGGTGCTCCAGGTGCATCCCCTCTGCCTGGAGTGCTGATCACTCTTTTTGTTTATCCATCTGCCTGTGGAGTCCTTTTGTTCTCTGTGCATTTTGGGCACTGGAGACACAGTGTGAACAGGATGGGCAAGGTTCCTACCACTGTGGAGCCTAAAGCCTCCAGTCTATGGTGTCTGGGGAGGTGCAGACAATAAAGAACAAAAAGAACAAGATGATGTTGACTAATGCGAAACAGTGGTATGAGGGAAATGAAACAGGACAATGAGGTGGAAAGTGATAAGGAACCCATGCAGGCTGGAAGGTTTGGAAGGGTCTCTCCAAGGAGGTGGCCTGAGACTCAAGAGCTGAATGATGAAAAGGGAAAGGGTTGCTGACACCTAAGACTCTGGAGACCAAAGGAAGGTCCTCAAGCAGAGAGGAACTATGTGTTAATGGTGGAAATGGTCGTGCTCAAGGAGAACTAAAGAAACTGAGAATGAGAAGGATCGAGGATAACTGAGGTAGTCTGACCCTGCTTCTGGGTGCTTTGTAAGACTAGATCTAAATTATTATTATTATTATTTTTTTAAATGTCTTAAATAATCTTATTTCTTTTTTTTTTCTCTTTTTCTTTCAAAGATTTTATTTATTTATTCATGAGAGACAGAGAGAGAGGCAGAGGGAGAAGCAGGCTCCCAAGGAGCAGGGAGCCCGATGTGGGACTCGATCCCAGGACCCCGGGATCACGACCTGAGCCGAAGGCAGACGTTTAACCATCTGAGCCACCCAGGTGCCCCTAGATCTAAATTATTTTTAATTTCCTTCTAGAATGGAAGAAGAAAGCTAAAAGCCAGGAGTTGTCACCAACAGAGGTCTTTTCTGGGAAAGAGTTACCCAGCAGCATGAACCTGACAAGATCCGCAGTGGATGATGGCTGATGTTCTACCACAGCAGACGACTGGGAATCTGGGGATGAGTCAGAGAAGCAGAAGATGCACGGTGGCAGTTCAGGGCCAATGGAACATAAACAAGGGCAAGTAGTGACCCGGGATGGGGTTGGGGAAATGCTGAAGGTGTGGGAAAATGCAGCTTCAATTCAGAGTTTGTTTCTTCACGGAGATTTCTTGTCAAAGAATATTTCCATCAAATTGACTCAATTCAAAGCTTACATCATAATTTCATTTTAAAAAATCATCAGGAGGGGGCGCCTGGGTGGCTCAGTCGTTAAGCGTCTGCCTTCGGCTCGGGTCATGATCTCGGGGTCCTGGGATCGAGCCCCCACATCGGGCTCCCTGCTCGTCGGGAAGCCTGCTTCTTCCTCTCCCACTCCCCCTGCTTGTGTTCCTTCTCTCACTGTGTCTATCTCTGTCAAATAAATAAAATCTTTAAAAAAAAAAAAAAAAAAAAAATCATCAGGAAATCTTGGTAGGGAGGAAACCTTGTAAAGGCAGTCCATGTGGAAAAGCCTTGGGAAAACTGTCTAAGTTGATTGAGCATGGTAAATATACCAACCAGAGCGTATACCTTTCTACACACGAGATAATTAATGTAGGAGAGAAATTCTACGGATGTAAAGAAAGTGGAGATTTTTTTACCTATAGCTCACCCCTCTCTCAGGTCATGAGAACTCATACTAAGGAGAAACCCTATGCATGTAACAAATGTGGGAAAGCCTTTAAGAAACTTTCATCTCTTTCTTAACATATGAGAAATCACGATAGAGAGAAAGCCTATGAATGTAATGAATGTGGGAAGTCTTTCTGGCAGAGCCTTCACCTCATTTTACAGCAGAGAACTCACACTGGTGAGAAACCTTATGAATGTAATGAATGTGGAAAGTCTTTTAGCCAAAATTCTCATCTTAATGTACACCGGAGAATTCATACTGGAGAGAAACCCTATAAATGTGATGAATGTGGAAAATCCTTCAGTGGAAGGTCCAATCTTAATGTGCGTAAGAGAACACATACTGGAGAAAAACCCTATAAATGTAACGAATGTGGGAAAGCCTTTAGTGACCGCTCCTCCTACATGTAACACGAAAGGACGCACACTGGAGAGAAACCATACAGATGTGATGAATGTGGAAAAGCCTTTGGTCACATCTCTCACCTTACAGTTCACAAGAGAATCCATACTGTTGAGAAGCAATATAAATGTAACAAATGTGGGAAAACATTCAGTTTTCATTTATCCTTCACTCAACATAAGAGAACGCACACTAGAGAGAAACTGTATAAATGTCATCAATGTGGGAAAGCTTTCAATCAAGGTTCTAATTTTATTGGGCACCATAGAACTCATACCGGAGAGAAAAAACTACATATTTTATTTTAATATATAAAAACTGTACACACACATTTAAATTTTGTGGTTTTTGATGCATCCCCAGAGAAGGGCTGAACCTGAGTGGCATTTGATACCTAGGAAAAATTTTTTAATTAGTGAGATCAAAACTCTCTTCAGTAATATTAATTAATGTGATTACCCAATGTGGGAAGGGCTATTGCTCAGAAGTCAAAATAGGTTGATAATATTTGACTGAATGATTGATGTACCTACCATTCCAAAGAGCTAGAGTGCGATTATTTGCTTCATTGTTACCCCAATGCTAGAAAATTGGGCTGCTTCTAATTTGTTTCAGGAATTCATTATAAACTATAATTATGAACGCTGTGTAGAAACATGGAAAATGCCTATAATACAGTTGACCCTTGAACAACACAGTTTTGAACTGTGCAGGTCTACTTATATGTGGATTTTTTTCAATAAATACAGTAGAGTATTGTAACTTTTTCTTCCTTATGATTTTTTTTCTTCTAGCTTACTTTATTATAAGAATACGGTATATAATATATAAGATATGTGTTAATCAACTGACTTTGTATTATCGGTAAGATTGCCAGTCAATAGGAGGCTATTAGTCAAGTTTTTGGAGAGTCAGTTATATGCGGATTTTCAGCTGTACAGGGGTCAGCACTCCCAACCCCCACGTTGTTCAAGGGTCAACTGTAGTGAAATGTGAACTGTTGTGACTGCGTTACCCTATATGTGCATTTGGAGAAGGGCTTAGAAGAAAACAGAAATGAACGTAGCTGATCAATAAGTCTTTGGATATTGTGTGGCTTTCCTTTTCTTTTTATGTTCAAAACTGCTACAATTTTATGCGGCACCTGCGTGGCTCGGTTGAGCATCCTGATTCTTGGTTTCGGCTCAGGTTATGAGATCGAGCCCTGTGTCGGGCCCCACAAGTTTCTCTCCCTCTCCCTCTGCCCCCTCCCCCGCTCACACGTTCTCTCTCTTTCTTTCTCAAATAAATAAATTTTTTTTTTTTTTAACTGCTACAATTTTACAGTAAATGAAAAGACAAAGAGGAGAGGGGCACTAGGGTGGCGCAAAGTATCCGATTCTTGGTTTTGGCTCGGGTCGTGATCTCAGGGTTGTGAGACTGAGTCCTGGGACGGGCTCTATGCTGATACGCAACTGTTCCAGAACATGTAGAAAGCTGAATATTTACCTCTCTTGTCATACCAGTTTGTCAAAACTCAAAGAACAATTAAAGGCCAGTATCTCTCAGGACTATTAATGGAAAATTTCCAGATCAGATCCTGCCAGGAAAGATGGTATAGCTAGTACATTTGAATTCAGGAACATCCACTCCAGGAATCAGGGTACTGAGTATTAGGAAATATATAACCATAATACCCCATTTTAATCAGTCAATGGGGAAACCTAGTCATCTCAATGATTAATGAGAAAGAAGTTGATAAAATTTAATATTTAAAGATTATTTAAGGAAAAAAAAGCCCTGGTAACAGGAAAAAAATATTTTTTAAAAAAAGATTTTATTTATTTATTTGAGAGAGAGAGAGAGAATGAGAGACAGAGAGCATGAGAGGAAGGAGGGTCAGAGGGAGAAGCAGGCTCCCTGCGGAGCAGGGAGCCCGATGCGGGACTCGATCCCATGACCCTGGGATCATGACCTGAGCCAAAGGCAGACGCCTAACCAACTGAGCCACCCAGGCGCCCCTTAAGATTTATTTATTTGTCAGAGAGAATGAGCACAAGCAGGGGGAGCGGCAGGCAGAGGCAGAAGCAGGCTTCCCGCCAAACAAGGAGCCCGATGCAGGACTCGATCCCAGGACCCTGGGATCAGGACCTGAGCCGAAGGCAGACGCTTAACGGCTGAGCCACCCAGGCGCCCCAGGAAAAAAATAAAGTATTTTTATCATATGATATCAGGCTTAAATGGTGACAGTAGCACTGAGGTTGGCAAACTAGGGCCCACAGGCCAGATCAGGCCCAAGTGTTTTTGTAAACAGTCTTATTGGAACATGGCCACGCCCAGTCATTTCCATACTGTCTACGGCTGCTTTAACACACTAGGGTGGACTTGAGTAGTTGTGAAAGAGATTGCATAGCCTGAGAAGGTAAAATATTTATTAGAAAAGCCTTGCCAATCCCAGATGCAGAGCCATCTCCATTCCAGTCAGGGAGGACCAAGACAAAAGGTTCCTCACTAGTCCTTTGTATTAACAGGAAATTCACAAAAGGAATACAAATGGACAACAAATACATTAAAAAGTACATGAGTTCATCAGTCATCAAAGAGATGCAAATTAAAATGATGAAAATAAATATTTGAGGGCACCTGTGTGGCTCAGTTGGTTGAGCGTCTGCCTTCGGCTCAGGTCATGATCCCAGGGTCCTGGGATCCAGCCCCGCATCGGGCTCCGTGCTCTGCGGGAAGCCTGCTTCTCCCTCTCCCACTCCCCCTGCTCGTGCTTTCTCTCTGTCAAATATAAATAAAATCTTTAAAAAAAAAAATCTTATCGGGGCGCCTGGGTGGCTCAGTCATTAAGCGTCTGCCTTCGGCTCAGGTCATGATCCCAGGGTCCTGGGATCCAGCCCCGCATCGGGCTCCCTGCTCGGTGGGAGGCCTGCTTCTCCCTCTCCCACTCCCCCTGCTTGTGTTCCTGCTCTCGCTCTCTCTCTGTCAAATAAATAAATAAAATCTTAAAAAAAAGTAAATATTTGAGCAGCTGTTATGAGGTAGGCAGTACCCCAATCATGCAGTCTACATTACCTCATTTAATACAGAGATCCTGGTGAAGCAAGTTCTTCTGTTTTTTCCATTTTATAGATGCAGAAAACACAGTCTAGAGAGGCTAACTGGCAGGTAAAGATTGACAATGATTTAAAAAGACTATGTTGGAGGGGCGCCTGGGTGGTTCAGTCGTTGGGCGTCTGCCTTCGGCTCAGGTAATGATCTCAGGGTCCTGGGATTAAATCCCACATTAGCGGGGAGTCTGCTTCTCCCTCTCCTCCCCACTCCTGCTCTCTCTCACTATCTCTGTCTTTCTCTCTCAAATAAATAAATAAAATCTTTTAAAAATATTATGAAATGGGGGTGCCTGCCTGGCTCAGTCAGTAGAGCATGGGACTCTTGATCTTGGGGTCATGGGTTCAAGCCCCATGTTGGGGGTAGAGTTTACTTAAGAAAAAAAAAAAAAAAACTAAGAAAGTGTAGGAAGTGGATTCTATTATTCAGCACCCATGGATGGATAGGTATTCCCTCTTTATAGGGTAGTTAAGTTGGAAGTGTCCAATGCAAAGTACGTTCATGAGTTAATTCAGCAATCTCACCTTTGCAATTTATCCATGGAAATAACTGCTCAGCTATGAAAATGTGGGCAGGACCTTTGTTATAGCATGGTTTATAACAGCAAAATACTAAATGCTCCCCAATAGGAGAAAGTTTATGTTACTATGGTGCAAAAATTAAATGGCATATTATTGGGAGACAAAATTAGGTTCATAACAACACAGATGATCCCAATTCTATGAAATTATAAGTCTTTCCCAGGGGAGCTCTGTGGAGAAATGTCACCCACATGTTAATAATTTGTTCTCTGTTGATGGTGGGATTGTAAGCAATATTTGTTCTTTCCCTTTAACTTCAAGTGATTTTGTTTAAAATAAATGTATATAATTGGAATTTAAAAGAACATTATTTTCATCCAGGAATAATATTAAAATCATGAAATCCAAAATTTTTATTATCCCATGTTACTGGGTGGGAAATAGAACACAGATCTTTCATGTGTGTGTAGCCAGATATTATCAGTGCTGTTATACTGGGAGGTTGACCTAATATACAGGAGCCAGCATGTGTGTATATGAGAGATACAGAGAGAAAGATTAAAAGCTTAAAAAATGAGTCCATAAGGAAACACACTTGCTTCTTAAAAGCCAGCTGTATGGGCCTCAGCAGCTGTGTCAGAAGATAAATGCCTCATCTGGGGACTCTGGTGGAGCAAGACTGGCTCTCCAAGCCAGAGATGTGAGCATGATGGGTTGATGTGTCCCTCATTTGTGAGAAGTAAAAATGTCTTCATCTATAGATGTTCAGGACGTAAACACAACGGACAAAACCAGGATGCAGCTAATGTGAATTAAAAAGAAAAAGGAAAAAGTATAGCCTTTAAAGAACCCTCCAAATCTACAACGGAATTTCACCAACTCTGAATAAAATTTCCATTCCAGTAAGATGCTGATCCTCGATCCCTGTATATGATGTTTATGAATATCTACCTGGATATTCCTCTATGATACGCTACTGAGGAGAGGTGGAAGCAAGGAAAACTCGATGAGTTCCAAAGAGAGGAAAGCCTTTTCAGGTGAGCCCAGTGCCATGCTGGAGACAAATACCTGGACTGGGTGCAGGTGGGCATCAAAGTGGCTGGTCACTGATGGAGCAACTGCACAAAGGCTCTGGCCTTTGATGACAGTGGGCTGGTGGAACAGAGCCCCAGATTCGGGGCGGGAAAAACCCTGACTGCAAGAATAATTTCCTGAGAATTACTTTTCTTGAGAATCCCCTTAAGCCTAGGGGTGTCTGGGTGGCTCAGTCGGTTGAGCATCAGACTCTTGATTTTGGCTCAAGTCGTGATCTCGCGATTGTGAGGTCAAGTCCCATGTTGGGCTTCGTGCTCGGTGGGAGTCTACTTGAGAGTCTCTCCTCCCTCCCCCCCCTCCCCCCCATTCCTCTCTGTCTCTAAAATAAATAAAATCTGTAAGAAAAAAATCCCCTTAGCCTAGAATTCTGCTGAGTACCCAGAACAGTGAAATGCTCTTCTAGGTACACCACTAAATCATTTTTGGCAAACACCTATTAAGACACAGAACATTCCCATTACCCCAGAAAGTTCTTTCTTGTCCCTTTCTTGTCCCCAGACACTTCTTCCCTATATATCCCAAAGCAGTGATTTCTATCAGCATGGGTTATTTTTGCCAATTCTAGAATTTACTACGGTGAGATTGTAGTCATATATTTTGTGCATTTTTGTGTCTGCTGCTTTCCCTCAGCAAAAAATTTTTGAGACTTATCTATGTCATTACATAGATCAGTAATTCTTTTTTGTTGCTGTGTAGTATTTACTCCATTGTATAAATATAGCACAATTTATCCATTCTCAGATTGATGGAAACCTGGGATGTTCCCAGTTTTTGCTTACTATGAGTAAAGGTGCTATGAACATACTTATCAAGGTTGTTTTGTTCTTATGGGCATATGCTTTCATTTCTCTTGTGGAAACTCCTAGAGGTGACATGGCTGAGTGGATGTATGCTCAGCTTTTTAAGAAACTGTCAGTTCTACAAAGTGGTTGTAATACTTTCTGCAAGTACTGGCCATGTATTAGAATTCCTGCTGCTCCACATCCTCACCAAATTTTGGCATTGTCTTTTTCATTTTGGCCATTCTAGTGAATGAGCATTTTTTTAAAGATTTATTTACTTTAGAGGGAGCACACCAGCGGTGGGTGGGGGAGGAAGGGGAGCAGAGGGAGAGAGAGAGAGAAGCAGATTCCCCACGGAGTGCAGAGGCAGTCGCAGGGCTCAATCCCACAACCCTGAGATCATGACCTGAGCCGAAACCAAGAGTCACTCAACTGACTGAGCCACCCAGGTGCCCCTCTAGTGAGTGTTTAGTGATACCTCATTCTGGTGTGATGACTAATGGTAGTTAATACTTTTTCATGTGCTTATTGGCTGCTTGGCATTGTTTATTCAAGCCTCTCACCCATTTTTTGTTAGGTTGTTTGTCTTTATTATTGAGTTGTAGGAGTTGTGTATATATTCTGGATACAAGTCCTTTGTTAAATGTATATGCTGCAAATATTTTTTTTTTTTAAGATTTTTTTATTTATTCATTCCAGACACAGAGATACAGAGAGAGAGACAGAACATGAGTAGGGGGAGAAGCAGAGGGAGGGGGAGAAGCAGGCCCCCTGCCGAGCAGGGAGCCCGATGCGGGGCTCGATCCCAGGACCCTGGGATCATGACCTGAGCCGAAGGCAGACGCTTAACCATCTGAGCCACCCAGGTGCCCCTGCAAATATTTTATAAACAAAATTTTAGCAAATTGAATCCAATAATAATAAAATAATAGAAATTTAAAAAGTCATGACCAAGTGGGATTATCTAAAAAATGCAGGGTCGGTTTAACCAAAATCAATAAATGTATTTCACTGTATTAACAAGCTAAAAAAAAAAGTATATGATTATCTCAATACATGCAGAAAAAAATTGACAAAATCCAACAGTCATTCCTGATTTAAAAAACAAACAAACAAACAACTCTCACCAAACTTGGAATAGAAGGCAATGTCCTCAACCTGACAAAGGACATCTACATCCACAGGTAATATCATACCGGTAAAAAACTGAATGCTTACCCCCGAAGATTAGAACAAGGTGAGGATGTCTGATTGCACCACTTCTAATCAACATTGTAATGGAGGTTCTAGCCAAGGCAATTAGCAAGAAAATGGAATAAAAGGAATCTTAGATTGGGAAGGACATTATTTTACTTTTATTTTTTAAGAATTATTCATTTGAGGGGCGCCTGAGTGGCTCAGTCCTTAAGCGTCCGGCTTCGGCTCTAGTCATGATCCCAGGGTCCTGGGATCAAGCTCCGCATCGGGCCCCTGCTTGGCAGGAGGCCTGCTTCTCCCTCTCCCACTCTCCCTGCTTGTGTTCCTTCTCTCACTGTGTCTCTGTTAAATAAATAAAATCTTAAAAAAAAAAAAAAAAATTATTCATCTGAGAGTGAGAGAGAACAATTTGGGGGAGAGGGAAAATCTCAAGCCAACCCCCCACTGAGCACGAAGCCCAACGGGGAGCTCCATCCCAGGACCCCGAGATCACGACCTGAGCGGAAATCAAGAGCCAGAAGCTCAACTGACGGAGCCATCCAGTTGTCCTGGAAAAGACATTTTAAAAAAATCCGTCTTTGCGGGGCGCCTGGGTGGCTCAGTTGGTTAAGCGACTGCCTTCTGCTCAGGTCATGATCTGGAATCCTGGGATCGAGTCCCGCATCGGGCTCCCTGCTCAGCAGGGAGTCTGCTTCTCCCTCTGACCCTCCCCCCTCTCATGTACTCTCTTTCTCATTCTCTCTCTCTCAAATAAATAAATAAAATCTTTAAAAAAAAAAAAAAATCCGTCTTTGCTTCAAAAGATACCATAAACAAAGTAAAAGGTAAGTCAAAACTTGGAAAGGATAACATTCCTAATAAAGGATTAATGTTAAATTTCTGTGAAGAACTTCTGTAAGCCAGGAAGAAAAAGACAACCTGAGAGAAAAACGCATGAAGTGAGATAATTCAAGGAGAACACACAAATGGCTAACACTGTGAAAAGATGCTGTATCTCACCAATAAGAGAAGAGCAAACATCTCAGAATGAAAATTTCTACCCATACTTTTTAATTTAAAAAGCTGACACTACCAAGCATTGGTGAGCATGTGGAGCAAGTGGAATTCCTAACCGTTGCTAAGAGGTGTATGAAAAGGTGCAGTCCTGGGGCGCCTGGGTGGCTCAGTAGTTAAGCCTCTGCCTTTGGCTCAAGTCATGATCCCAGAGTCTTGGGATTGAGCCCCGGGTCGGGCTTCCTGCTCAGTGGGAGCCTGCTTCTCCCTCTCCCACTCCCCCTGGTTGTATTCCCTCTCTCGCTGTGTCTCTCTCTGTCAAATAAATAAATAAAATCTTTAAAAAAAGAAAAGAAAAGGTGCAATCCTTTTGGAAACATCTACCAACATTGGACATAAATATTCATTTGCTATGGCCCATCAGGACCACTCTGAGGGCTTACCCCAGAGAGCCCCTGCGTCTGTCCATAAGGAGACCTGTATATGAATTTTCATAGCAACATCATTTATAGGAGCTGGAAGCCTTTTGCTTGCAATGCTTTTCCCCAGATACCTGCATGGCTGGCTTTCTCCCTGCCTTTAGGTCTTTGCTTGCATATTACCTTCTTAGTGGGCCCTTCCCTGAGCCACCAACTTAAAATCACAACCACCTCCTCCCCCATTCTTTGCCCCCCTCCTTACTTGGCCTTTAGCAATTAACCCCATCCGATGTGTTATATATTTTACTTATTTCTCTCTCTCTCTTTTTTAAGGTTTTATTTATTTGTCAGAGAGAGAGAGAGAGCACAAGCAGAGGGAGCAGCAGGCAGAGCAGGCAGAGGGAGAAGCAGGCTCCCTGCCAAGCAAGGATCCCCTGCAGGGCTCAATTCCAGAACCCTGGAATCATGACCTGAGCTGAAGGCAGATGCTTAACCGACTGAGCCACCCAGGCGTCCCTTTACTTATTTTTCTATTGTGCACTCTCCTCCAGAATGTGAGCTCCTTGAGGTTAGTGGTTTTGTGATTTTTACTCACTACTTTATTCCCAGCTCCTGAATTATAGGTTCTTATTTTTTTTAAGGATTTGTTTACTTATTTGAGAGACAGAGACACAGAGAGCACATGAGAGAGTTGGGGGGAGGGACAGACAGAATCTCCAGCAGACACCCTGCTGAGCCTGGAGCCTGATGCGGGGGCTCAGTCTCAGGACCCTGAAATCATGACCTGAACCAAAACCAAGAGTTGGATGCTTAACCGACTGAGCCACCCAGGCACCCTGCATAGTAGGTTCTTTAATGAATATTTACTGAAGGAACCTAAGTGGCCATCAAAAGTAGACAGTATAAACAAGTTCTGGTATACTCAAACAAGTTCTGGTATACTCATTGAACAGGAAACTAGACAGCCATGAAAATAAATAAAGCTTCACATATCAGAAAGGATAAATCTTGCACCGATAAATACATGGAGCAAAAAATGCAAGTTGCAGATAAAATCTTATATTGATACATTTATATGAATGCAATGCAAAGTAAATGTTTTGTTTTGCTCTGGGATACATATATGTTGTAAAACTTCCAAAACACAGAGCAATCCATATTTCATTCAGGATAGTGGCTGTCTCTGAAAGGCAGTTTCTATGGAAGAGGGGAACATGGGGGTTTCAGCTACATGGATAATTTTTTTTTTCAGCATAAGTGTTTTCATAGGGTTTCACTGAATTCCTCACAACTTTATTATATTTTACATGTTTTTCTTAAAAGAAAAATGAGCAGGGCGCCTGGGTGGCTCAGTTGGTTAAGCGACTGCCTTCGGCTCAGGTCATGATCCTGGAGTCCGGGGATCGAGTCCCACATCGGGCTCCCTGCTCAGCAGGGGGTCTGCTTCTCCCTCTGACCCTCTTCCCTCTCGTGCTCTCTGTCTCTCATTCTCTCTCTCAAATAAATAAAATCTTTAAAAAAAAAAAAAGAAAAGAAAAATGAGCAGACCTCTACCATTAAATCCCTGGGACGAGAAAAGCTGGAGGCTGAGTGCTGAGCTGGTGGCAAAGGCAGCAAGGAAGAGCTGTGCAAGGGGAAGCTTCTGCATGGCCACTGACAGCAGAGAGGCATGCTGACTTCCATGTGGAGGACTCACAATCCCACAGAATGTTGAACTTAATGACTCCTGGGCTCCTAGCTGGTGAAGATGAGTTAATCCTAGGATCTGAGAGCACAGATAACTTCAAGTCTAACTTATTTGTACTAGTTATTTTACTATCGGTGACCCTACGGTTATACTCTCATGAAAGGTCTTATTTGTTCCAAGAATGTGCCCTGGACTCCCCTTCCTTTACCCTTCATTCTCATCATCTGGCTGTGAAGAAATGGAAGCAGCCAGAGCCCTTCAGGTGGTATGGGGTGACCACGCTTTAGGCACCTCTCAGAGGAAAGGCATGCCCCAGGAGAACCTAGATTCTCCCACTGCTCTGATCTTGTCCCATTCAGAAAACCGTGGCAGCTCAGAAATAGCTCAGAACCCCACAGTAGGGGCATCCAGGATGGCTGCGCAGCCCAGCCTTTGCGCCCTCACAGCATGGAGAGAACAGAGTGCTAGGCAGCACGCTGGGGTGAATGGAGTGCGGGAGGGCTTGCGTCAGGGAAGCAGAATCCTCACACCCCTGCAACCCATTCTCCACCCAAAAAGGCCCTTGGTGAATAGCCGTTCCTTGAGAAGCCTGCCTTGCTCTGGGTATTACAGGCTGGACTGCAGCTCACGAAGCAAAACCTCGAACCTACTACCTGTTGTCTCTACCTTTAAAATACCAACGTCCGCAACTGGACGCTGATCACTCTGATCTAAGCTGCCATCATTTCCCACCTGATTACTGCACTGGTTTCAGGGATCATCCTGCTCCTTCCCTCACCCTCTTAGTCTGTTCTCCACACAGAAACAGAAGTGACCTTTTGGTGAGGTCAGAGCTCATCGGTGCTCTGCTCCCAACCATGAGATGGCTTCCCATGTCACTCAAAGCCAGAGTCAGGGCCATCACGATGCCCCTAAGGCTGTCTGCAGTCAGGCCCCCCATTGCCCCTCTCTGATCACCGTGCTGTTCCCCCAACTGAGCAGCCTAAACTGGGGTGGACAAATGCACAGGCAAGATGAATCAGGAACAAGGAGGAGAAGGTGGGGGGCCAGGGAAGCTCGGGGTGAGGGTCACTTCAAACTCAGGCGGGAGGGAGGTTCCAACAGGGCCCCGAAGAGCTGTCAGTGGGCTCGAGGATTCCAGGTTCAGCCGGCGCTGTGGGCTGGGGGTGGTGGCCCAGGAATCCTCCCTGTGCTGGGTGAGGAGCCCTTTCGTCATCCTGGTCCATGCCCTTGAAGAGTGGTTTGGGTAAGAGCCGCCAGGCAGAGATTGCGTGAACCATGTTCCCTGCTCTGGTCTTCAGCGCCTCGCAACAAGGAAACATCACAACACGGGTCCGTGGTAATTCAGGCTCCCATTGAGCTTCGCCATCTAGAAGGAGATCTGGGAACGATCCCTCATGTTCTAAACACAAGGGCTTCGTGAGCGAGGAGAAGCTTCAAACCAGCCGCCTCATCTGGAAAGGGAGCTCAGAACAGCCCCTTCCTCACCGCACTGTAAATGTTAAGTGAAAGGACCCCTTGAAAGCGTTCAGACCTGCGTACGGGACGCCGAAGACTATCGGATTTCGTCAAGGTCGCCTTGCTAAGGGCAGCTGCCGCGAGCCCCCATTTCACAGACGGGCAAACTGAGGCTCACGGGGCCGCGACCTACCCAGGCCTTCCGGAGCTCGGCAGCGGCGGCAGGGAGGGTGGTGCAGGCCCGGGACAGCCGCGTCCGGTTCGCCGGGGGCTAGAACACTAGTCGCCCAGGTGAGCGCCTGACGCAGCGGAGGCGGGACTCGAGGCGGGCTGCTCCCTGTACCTGCCGTGACGACGCTTCCGGGCCAACCGGAAGCGTACCGCCCGGAACTACAACTCCCAGGAGCCCGCGCGGCGCGTCCTGGTCGACGCCGGGGGAGCGGCCGCCATTGTCCGCCGCCGAGGTGAGGCGGTCGCCGAGGCGCTGGGCTTGCTGCTGCCGCCGACGCCGAGGGCTGGGCGGGTCGGGAGAACGAGCGGGAAGACGCGTCGCCTGCCATCGGGGCCAGCGCGGCGCCAGGGCGGGCCCCGCACCTGCCCCGTCCGCGCTGGCTTCGCGCCCCGTGTCCCTTGGTTCTCGCACCCTCCCGCCTCCGGGCTCGCGGCCGCGCTGGGCCGGCTGGGCGGACCCGGGGACACCCCGCACGTCGGGCCTGGCGCCGGGGCGCGGCCGCTGGCCCGGCACGCCTTTGTCTCCCCCGCCGCGCGCCGGGATCCCAGGGGCACCGCCGGGCCGAACCTTGGAGCGGAACAAAAGCCGGACGCCCCGGCCGAGCGATCCCGAGTTGGCGAAGTCGCTTGCCGAGAGCGGCGGGGACCGGCTCGCAGGGGTGGGGGGCCGGGAGCCGCGGGCCAGGTAAGGCGGGGGCCCGGCATCCCACCCGCCCCGGGGGTGGTGGAGGAGGGCGGGCGGGAGGCCCGGCAGCGGGTGATGAGGACGCCTCTGAGGCCCTCACGGGAACGAACACCTTTCTTCCCCAGCGGGTGTTCCTCGTCCCCGCGGTTCAGCCGAGGCGCTGGAGGACGACGTCGAACGCGGGAGGGGACCGGGCCTCGCTTCCTTTCAGCTTGCGGGGACCGCGGACTTTAAGTTGCAAACGGCGTGCAGAGTAGTTTGCCTGCTTTGAGTTTTGGCACAGACCCCCGTGTTCGCGGGGCCCAGTAGGCGTCCTGGTGCTTTAAACACCCCCCCCCGGCATCCGCAGAGCTCTGCCCGTTGGCCTGGGAACCCTCAGAGAGGTCTCGGGACTTGCGCAAAGACTTGGAACCTGGGCCGTTGGTGGTCTGGGCCCCACACCAGAGACAGACAGGCTTGGGCCTGGTGGGTTTTGCAGGTTGATTCCTTGCTTCTCTCCCCTCCTTCCTTCTACGTGAAATTTGCGTGACATAAAATTAACCATTTTAGACTGCATGTCGGGGGTTTTTGTTGTGTATTTAGAGAGTTGTGGAATAAAAAACTATCCAATTCCGGGACATTTTCATCACCTTCCGAAAGAAACCCCTGCACCCATTAAGCGGTCAGTCCGCATTCCTCCCTCCCCGCCAGCTCTAGGCAGCCACTGATTTTTTGGGTGGTGCAGGTAGATTTTACAGTAATTTTTGTAAATCACCGAAAAGTTACCTGGAAGTTGGCACTGGCTGTCTCTTGGGAGCCATTGACAAATATCCACCCTCTCATCCTGGATTGTGCTCTTTTTTTAGCTTATTCAACTCACTCTTCATTCTGTTGTTTTTGACATGTAAATTGTTTTTTGGTGTTTTTTTTTTTTAAGATTTTATTTGTCAGAGAGAGAGAGCACATAAGCAGGGGAAACAGCAGGCAGGAGAAGCAGGCTCGCCACTGAGCATGGAGCCCCACGTGGGGCTCAATCCCAGGACGCTGGGATCATGACCTGAGCCGAAGGCAGATACTTAACTGACTGAGCCATCCTGGCATCCCTAAATTCTGTTTTCTTATAATGCTCCCCAGAAGTCTTCTGTTACTTCCGTGGATGGGCTGTCTTTGTTCCCTCGATCTTCTCCAGAGAAAGGACCACTTTTGTGTTTTCCATCTGTCATTAGGTTGGTACTGCAATTGCATTCCGTGAATCACCCGAATCCCGTGCACCTGGGCAGGCACCTGGTCAGTTGATCTTGTGAGATGGCAGCCATCAACCCGTGGGCCTCGTGGGGTGAGTCCAAATTCTCTTTCTTCTGGGCCGCCTCAGCAGCAACCTGCTGCAGCCAGGGGTCAAAGCTGGGCAGGGGCAGAGGGTTTTGGGGGATTGGAGGGGGTCTCTTGGTCTTGGTATAGAATTAAAACTGAGTGACATTTAAAAAGAAAAAATGGGCACATGGGTGGCTCAGTCGTTAAGCGTCTGCCTTCGGCTCGGGTCATGATCCCAGGGTCCTGAGGTGAGGCCCCGCATCGGGCTCCGTGCTCAGCGGAGAGCCTGCTTCTCCCTCTCCCACTCCCCCTGCTTGTGTTCCCTCTCTCGCTGTGTCAAATAAATAAATAAAATCTTAAAAAAAAAAAAAGATTAAAAAGAAAAACAACTTGTTTGTTGGTGAAAAGGAAAACTTCTTGGTGTAAAACACCATGTAATTTTGTATATTTTATAGTCCTAAGATGTCTCTTAGTTCTAAGAGATTTTCTAGTGATTTGTGGGATTTCTTAGACAGTCATACATCCAGTCAGAATTTCTCTATCACTGCTATATTTTACCTTTATTTTTGTTTTTCGTTCTTATAGCATTGGCATGTAGTTTAAGAACAGTGTAAATAGTGCGATGTCAGTGGTATTCTATCTTTAAATTAGGCTTCATATATCTGTCAGTAAAGACATCGAGGGAGTGTCTTAGATTTTTTTTAAAAATTAGGTAACGTTAAACATTTTATCAGATATCTCATTAGCCGTTTAAGGGATTCTGTTCTTAATTGTTCTGTGGCTACATCACATCAAATTTTCTAATAGTGACTTACCTATGCATTTCTGGTATAAATCTCGCTTATGATGTTGGATTTTGTCACATGCCCTTGGACTCTGTTGATGGAACTTTGTTACACCCATTAGTGAGGCAGATCTCCTTTTCCATTTTGTTGCCTTTAGTCACTCGGATTGTTGTCACAGTGCCTTTCCTTTACTTGTCCTAACCTGATCTGGTGCAGGTGTCCTTACAGACCAGTCCTGGGGAATGGCGGCTGTTGACCCATGGGCCTCCTGGGGTGAGTCAAGAGCCTGTGTCCCCGTTGGCCATGTTGGCTGCTTGTCCTGGCTTCTCCCAGAACTGACCTGCCCTGGCCAGGAATCCGAGCTGGGGGATTTAGGGCTTGGGAGAGTGGGGGACTCTGGTCCAGATCTGTCTCTGTGCAGAGCTGGAACAGGAGAGGATCAGAACATGGCACTGGGAGATAAAGTGATGGTGACGCTTCCAGGACAGGGTGCGTGAGAGTAAATGTGTGGCCATTTGTGGCCCAGGCCCAGAAAGGACGTGAATGGCACCACTGCTCAAAGACAGTGCCTCAGAACAAAGGGGGGCAGTGCAGGGTTCGTGTTTAGGCACATCCCTTATCTTCTCTGAGCCCCAGTTCCTTCATCTTCAAAATGAGGAGATGAGTCTTTTCCTTTGCCCAGCAGAGAGGGCCAGGAACTGGCTCTCCCTGAGCCCTCCCCCCAGGATAAAGGACTTACGTGGGCATACTTCTGGCAGGGAGAGCTGCCTCCGTGACTTTGTTTTCCTCCCCAGCTCTATGTCCTCAGGACTCCACCTGGCATGTGGAAGAGAACCCCAAGGAGGAGAGGAGGGCCCCTGGGCTTCCAACAGCCCAGATCCAGGTGAGGTGGGCTTCTACTTTTTCCTGAAGGGCTGTCCTGTTCCCTAAGGTGTCCAGGTTGTCCCCCGCCATCCTAGTCTATATGTTCCTCACTTTATAACAGCTAGAGTTTGGGTGGAGAAGGAATTGGCCAGAAGTTTATTGCTTTCTGAGCATTCAGGAAGAATTTAAGCAGTTTTCTGTAACTTAGAGCCACATTATCAACCAGCCTATTCACATTCCTAAGCCCTAGCTGTGCTGTGTGTTGTTTTGGGGGATCAGGGGCAACCCTTTTAGCTGGCAGCCCCCCTTTCCTCCTCACACCTTACCTCATGTATTCAGTGCCTGATTCAGTTTGATGCTGTCCTGTGAGCTCTGTGCTTGCTGGGAGGGGAACATGGACGAGTTCAAGCCCTGGTTCTGAGGAATTCTCAGTCCCTTTTCCAAGATGGTTCACTCAGCTACCGAGACCTCATGGCCTGCTGGTGGTGTATATGTGGTTCAGGACATAAGCCTGAGATGCTTAGGGAGGCCCCAAACCTTGGAGGAGCCGAGCCCAACTAATGCCTCGGGAAGTGGGTCAGTCTGCACAGAGTCACTGGGGCACAGAGCAGCTGGAATCCTTCCGCTGTGGGGAGAGAGACTGCCTGGAGACATGACACACTTGCACCAAGAGGTGAGAGGGGTTCAGCAGCCCGGGAAGCAGAGGTCTGGCCTTTTACAGCGCCGCTGGTGTGTGTGGGGCGCGGGGGCACTGCATGACCAGCGTCTGGGTAAGGGCTGACCCCAATTAGAATCTAGGATGGAGAGGCTAGGATGAACGCTGCCAGGCCCTGAACGCCTGCTGCGGAGCCAGGGCTCCATCCTGGTGGTAATAAAGAGCCTTATAAGTGTTGGGAGCAGGAGGCACCAGTGTCTAAAATGTGGCTGGAAGGATGTCCCTGGCAGGAGTGTGGGGAGAAGGGGGCTGTGGGAAGCAGGCTTGCATTTCAGGTGTCAGTGTGACCAGGGCCTAGGAGAAGACCTTAGAGCTGTAAGAGAGTCAAAGCAGGGGAACTTTGTGACTATAAGGGCATAAGGATGGCTCCTGAGAGAAATAGGACAGCAGAGTTGTTGCGGGAAAGGTGGCAGGAAATAGGATAGCAGGGTAGATGATATTGGAAAGGTGTCCTCTCCCTTTTCTCCTGCCCAGCCTCTTCATTAGAACCAGCCACTTACAAACAAAGCTTTTTTGTAACAACTGTATTAAAATATTATTCAAATATCATAGGTTCACCCTTTTAAAATGTATAGTTCTGTGATTTTTCATATATTCACAGAATTGGACAACTATTACCAACCAATACCTACTTCTAGATCATTTTCATCCTCCCAAAAAGAAATCCTGAGCCCATGAGTAGTCACTCCCTGTTCCCACCGCCCTCAACCCCTGGCAGCTACTAATTTACTTTGTCTATTCTGGACATTTCACATAAAGGGAATCATACAATATATGGCCTTTCGTGTCTGGTTTCTGTTTTTAAGGATCATTTATGTTGTAGTGCCTATCAACATTTTATTTCTTCTTGTGATTCAGAGGCAGCCATTTTTAACTTACTGTTTTTGGTTCCTTAGGGTTATCTCCATATTTCTAAGTGAGAGATTTTCATCCTGATTCATGAAATTTACATTTACCCTTTGACTCCCTGCTATGAAAGATGAAGAAAAATAATTTAATTACTATATTTAAGTTTTTCTTTTCTAAGTTAAAATAACAGATTAAACAAATATGAGATACTGAGATATATAAATGTTAATAAAATTTCAACTTTATGCCTCCCCCAAATTAAAAAAAAAATGTAATGGAATCTCCCAGTTTCAAAGCTGACTGGCGAAGTGCATCGCAAGCACGCTGCTCCCACGTGGCAGGACTGCTGTCCTAGGAAGGCAGCCGGGCCCGAACCACGGGATGCAGAGTGGTGGTGGTTTGGCATCAGAGCTTGGGAGACTGTGGTGTTCACTGCTGCTATGATATATAGTCCTTTTTAGATTCTGTAACGGAATCAGCAGTGAGGCTAGGCTGAAAGATGGGCCCCGAGTCAGTCGCCTGGGAACAGAAGTTAGCTGTAATAAAATGCTGTGAAGAAGCCTTAATAACCGCTGGGCTGCACTCTGCTGTTAATTTATGTGAGGGTTTCTGAGAATTACTAGGGTTAATGCTGAGAAAATAAAATGGAGAATTAAAATGACAACACCCTCCAATGTCTGAAGAGTTGTGATTTCTGAGTACATGCTCCTCGCCCCCTCCCCACACTCACTTCGGATTTTTCCCTGTGGAAAACTCAAGACTTGAATCATACGAGTTTTATATTAAGCGAGGTCTTCAGGAACACTAACAAGAGCTCCGTATGTCCCTCTATTGTTCCCTCCAAATTAAATACTGAAATAAAGCATTCACCTGGTGAAAACGTCAAGTGCTGTCATCCCTTGTTATCTGAATAGTCCATTTTGGGGTTCATGTTGGATAGTGAAGTTTCAACTAGTGGGAGCCCAGATCCAATTATTTTGAAGAATAGGGAAAATAATAATATCCCATCTAAAAAAAACTCCAGCCAGCTTCCTCAAATGTGGAAACTCTCAAACCCCTGTATAACAATCCACCAATGCTTCCTGCATGATAAACATGCACATAAACAACAGTAATACTCTGCACTCATCTGTCGTTGTCTTGAGGATGTGCACATAGTTGTTCTCCTTCCCTGCAAAGAACTTGCACTAAAATACTAATGAAATTGTGAAGATGCCAAAGAAGTACATCTGAATGTCCCCAGAGTCCATGAATGGGCCAACTGTCCATGATTTCAGATAATGCAGGAGCTGAAACCCATCTCAGCACCCTCTGCATCTTCCCTCAAACCTTCCCATGGCGGCTGGTTAGCAGATTCCATAAAGTGCTGTAGAGAGCCCCGGTAAGTGCTCATACATACGTACAAGGTGAAACGTGCAAGAATGATTGCAGGAAATTTGGGTGAGACATTTTCCAGTCATCCTAGCAGATGTTTGTAAAATTCAAGTTTAAGGGTTACCTGGGAATGGAACGGCTCACTTCTTCCTGTCCTAGCTTCTAGGGTCTCTCTTGTCCCCACAGCTGGTAATACTGGTCCCTGACTTCCCCCATCTCTTCTTTCTGTTTAACGTCCAGTCTTGGTTTTGCATTTTCTGCATCTTCAAGGCCTCCAATGAACTGTGGGCCCCAACATAGAGCTATTCAGCTGGGGGTGTTTTTTTTCTTCCTGTTTGGCAGTCCACGATTCCTTCCACTTTGATAACACCTACTGGAAATCTGGAAATACTTTTTTTTTTTTTTAAGATTTTATTTATTTATTTGACAGAACACAAGCAGGAGGATTGGGAGAGGGAGAAGCAGGCTTCCCGCTGAGCAGGGAGCCCCATGCGGGGCTCGATCCCAGGACCCTGGGATCATGACCTGAGCCAAAGGCAGACACTAACAACAGCCACCTGGGTGCCCCTAGAAATACTTATTTGTTTAAAGTTTTGTTTGGACAAATTCCATCATTACAGAAAAGTCTGAAAAGTAATCAAACATGGTCTCCATTACTCTGAACAGTTAATGTTTTGTCATATTTGCTTAGTTTTCCTTTTACACAGTGTCCAGTCATTCTTTTCCCATGCTTACCCAGAATGACTGCTTATGGTGTGTACACGGCTAATTTATTTTCATACTCATACATAGGTCATCTATTTCTATACGTATCACTTAGATAATAATATTCTATTTTTTTAAGATTTTTAAGTCATCTCTATACCCAAAGTGGGGCTCGAACTCACAACCCTGAGATCAGGAATCTCATGCTCTGTTGACTTGAGTCAGCCAGGCGCCCCTATTCTATTTTTTTTTAAAGCAGTGCTTTTCCTATCTAGCTTTTCTACGCCTTTCTTTGCTTATTCAAGGTCGACTTTAAGGTCCATCCATGTGATAAGTTCATTCCTTTTGCCCTCTGTTCATCCTTTTCATGGATGGGCTTAGAAGTTCCCTGCCCCCACCATTTTTGCTATGTGTGAACATTCTTGTAATTTCACTTTGTGCACACATATATATGTTAATGTAGACATACCCCTAGAAGCAGAATTATGCTTAGTTTTAGGGTGCACGTGTGTTTTCAATATGACCAGTGCTGCCATGTGGCCCTTTGAAGGTACAAAGCCTCTTGTCACCACTCTGGAATAGTGCCTGTTTCCCTGCATCTTTGCTGCCACTTGGCAGTGTCAGGTCTTCTAATTTTTGCTTATCTCAAGATGAAAAAGGTTTATTGTATTACTTTGCATTTCCTTGATTGCTAGTGAGATTGGGTATGTTTTCATATCATTACTAATCATCTGTATTTCTCTCTCATTCTTAGATTTGTGTACTCTCTGACCTGTTGATACGTAGGCATTCTGGATCCTGATTCTTTGCCTTACATGAATTGTCTTTTCCCAGTCTGTAGCTTGTCTTAATTTTGTGGTGTCTTATCAGTCAAATGTTTTCCAGGATATTTTTGTCAAACATATCTGGCTTTGTTTATGGCTAGTGTTTTTGTGCCTTGTTTTAAGAACTCTTGTATTAAAAAAAAAAAAAAAATCTGTCCTATTCCTTTATATTTGTTCTGTTTCTGAGGCCTTCTGTTTACGTGGTGGGCCTCCTGAAGCAAGTGCTGTGTCTTCATATTCAATGAATTCTTGTTCTTTCAGAGCCCCTCTGGCATCGCCCTGTCCTGTTTTATACTGAAGCCTCCAGGCGGGGAAATGGAATTGCAGTTCACTGAAAGTTGGCTGTATCTGCTGCCTATATTCTGTTTTCCTTTTGTTCCCTGAATTTGGTCTCTCTGCCTGTGCTGCACATGTTCCTCATGTATCCAGGGCTCCTCCGGTCTGTGTTTGCGAGGAAAGAGCAGTAAGGCTGTCTTTGAGCATCCTGCTTTGCTGTGGCTGAACCAGTCTGGTTCCTGATTGGCCTCCCTTTGTATTTATGTGTCTGTGTGTCTGTGTATCTGCCTCCCAGCAAGTCTCACTCTAAGCTCCGTGGACCTGGTTGGGCCAGGACCATCAAGTTGGTTGTGCTTCCGGTTTCCCGGGTATGCAGTTGGCTGTCAGGCCACAGACCTCCCAACCCTGTGTCCTGTGGAAGAGATTTCAGCTCCAGGGTTGCTGGTCACCTGAGCAGCCTTAGAACCTCACACGTTCTTGTGTGTGAGAAGGGTCTGGGCAGTGTTGCCCAAGTGTAAGTGCAGGGCAGTTGGTGGTCATGCTGCCCCCAAGGTGGAGTGGCCATTTGGGAGGTGGGACCATTGGCAAAGCTCTCCTGAATACAGACTCCCCTGTTTTCAGCCTGGTTCTCACTCCTGCCTTCACTGTATCATGTAAGCTCAGGGCCCAGAGCCTCTCCTGGGAACCTCTTCCACTGTAGCCCCTTCGAACCTGTGGGGCTGGGATCTCCTCTGCTGTTTCCTTGGTCTGGCACACTTTCATCTGTTCCCTATCTTGCAACAATGTGTGGGACGCCACCTGCCAATGGCCTCTTCTGGGTATTTCCCATTCTTAGAAAACTTTGGGGGATTTTTAAGCCATAATGTGGAATCTGAACCTTGTGTTAGTTCCTGTTACCATTGTAACAAATCACTGCAAACTTAATGGCTTAGAACAATATACATTTACTCTTGTTCTAGAGCTCAGAAGTCTAAGATGGGTCTGTATAGGCTCTTGGCAATCGGCCAGCTCTGTCTTCCAGCTGAAGCCTCTTCTTTGGCATATATTGTTATGTCTTCTCCCCCTCATAAGTCAATAAATGGTAAAATTTTTCGAAGACAAAAGAAAGGGGGGGGGGCTCTGTAGGGCTGTGTTCCCTTTGGAAGCTCCAGGGGAGAATCTGTTTCTTTGCTTTTTCCAGCTTCTGGAGGTTACCTGCATTTCTTGGCTCAAGGTCCCCACCTCCATCTTCAACGTGCATCACTCCAACCTCTGCTTCCAATGTCCCATCTCCTGCTTTGACTCAGACCCTCCTCCTCCACTTAAAGGGACCTTTGTGATTACACTGAGCCCACCGGGATGATACAAGATAATCTTCCCAAATCAACATCCTTAATGTAATCACATCTCTGCAAAGTCCCTTTGTCACATTAAGATAGCAGTCATAGGTTCTGGGGTTTAGGATGTGAACATCTCTCGGTGGGGGGCATTATTACAAACACCCGTGTTCAGTAACAACAGCCATCAGCTATCAGCTTTCTGCCTTTCTTTTCATCTATCCTGGCACTTTCTGAAAACTGGAATATCTTAAAGCAAATCTCAGCTATTCTGTCATTTTGCTTATAAACACGTGTATATTTCTAAAAGATACATAATTTTTAGAAAATAATATCTTTATCACTACCTTCATCACACCCAATAAAATTAACAGTAATTCCTTATTAGCTAATACCCAAGCAATGTTTGATTTTTTCCACTTGTCCCCAAAATACCTTTTATGGTTGGTTTGTTCAAATGAGGATCCAAAAAGACCCCATATTATGTGTGCTTCATATAGTGAAGAAATTAGGTCAATTGTCTTGTTGATTTGCCTGATTTTGCTCTCTTGATGTCATTGGGTGAGTTCCTCTTCCCTTTGTCTCCTGTAACTGATCATTGGACTGGAGGGCTGAGTAGATTCAGGTCCTATATTTTGGGCAAGATTACATCATTGGTGGTGCTGAGTCCTTCCTACTGTGTTGCATTAGTGGGCACAGGATGTCTGGTGATCCCATTTTCGGATGATGTGATGTATTAGGCTAACAATAGCTGCTTCTCCATTAGTCTTCATGTTATTTAGACACGTTCGTTCCCTGTCTGCCTTTCATGTGTGATTTAGCAGTTGTTGATGATCATTGCCAATGTCCACTATTTGATTAAAGGTTGCAGAATCACTTTCAGTCCTTCAGTGTCTATTAGATGTAGTTCTTCTATTCCTTTTTAAGTTTGTGCCCGGGGATTCCATTATGGTCTTGGAAGGGGTGGTTAGCCTGGTGGTTGACTTGTGGCTCAGTTCACCAGGTTGATAGCTGCCAGGATGTGGGTTTGAACCTTGTTAAGTATAGGTGAACTTGGAAGCCATCAAGTAGATGCCACCTTCTGGGGAAATTAGGTGGTATGAAGTGAGCACAGCAGGAGAATCCTGGTTAGAAAATATGGCCTCCCACCTGTTCCCCCTGGTGTGATGGCTCCGTGAAAGGACACTGAGCTTATGATTTCAGCTCATTTAGGCTTTGTGCACTTCTCTGTCCAAATGTTCATTTAAATTAAGAAGTTTATGTTACGTAAAACATAGAAGCATCACCCATCAAGGAAACTGAAGCCTAGGCAGGTCTGTAAAAGCAAACCAAGGTGTTGGCCTTGATGAGTCCAAGGTTAGGCATAGTTTCACTAAGAGAGGTTGGGATGAGCAGTTTTAAGTGCGTTTCAGAGTAATGGAGTCACTGCAGCAGAATCGGTTCTGTGTTTTAAGCCAAGCATTGTGTGAAGGTGGAAGGGGAGCAGTTGAGACTGACAGAGTACAAGTTGGCACACTGAAGACCCAGTCATGACAGCTGACCCTGATCAGAGAGAAGCTCAGTTTGCCTTGACTAGCAGGGGCAGAAAGGAAGGCCGTGGGAAAGGCAGTGACGTAGCAGGCTGTGAAGGCATGGGTAGAGGTTCACAGGACTCTCAGAGGGGAAATTCACTGACACAGAGGTAGACCAGAAAGCCAGTTTCCAAATGGAGGGGAGGACCTAGAAGCTGTTGGGGCCTGTGGGGATTCTAACATACTACCCATGTGACAGCTCACTCCCACTCCCACCACAAGGGAGGGCATACTCCACTCCACCCTGGACTTGCTAAGATAACTGAGTGCTTAAGAGCACTGTGAGAGGGGTGCCTGGGTGGCTCAGTCGGTAAGCATCCACCTTCAGCTCAGGTCATGATCCTGGGGTCCTGGGATCGAGTCCTGTGTCGGGCTCCCCACTCAGTGGGGAGTCTGCTTCTCCCTTTCCCCCTCCTGCCCCCCTTCGTGCTCCCTCACTTGCACGTGTGTGCGCGCGCTCTCTCAAATTAAACAAAATCTTCAAAAGAGAGAGCACTGTGAGGGATGCATTTGTTGCCAAAGTCAGACTTAGGTTATAATTCATCTTCCCCTCTAGTTTTCTAGTGAGCATTCCTGCTTCTATATTTCCTAAAAAGCTCAGTTGGAACATTTTAAAACTCAAGTGCTTTTTTTTTTAAGTTTTTTTTTTATTTGACAGAGAGAGAACACAACCAGGGGGAGGGGTAGAGGAAGAGGGAGAAGCAGACTCCCTGCTGAGCGGGGAGCCTGACGTGGGGCTTGATGTGGGGCTGGATCCTAGGACCCTGGGATCATGACCAGAGCCGAAGGCAGAGGCTTAGCCCACTGAGCCACCCAGGTGCCCCAAAACTCAAGTGCTTTTTGACAACAACTGTAGCTGATTCTCTTTGGCCTGGGCTGCTCTCCTCAAACCTGTCTCACTCTGAGCTCCAGTCCTTGGGACAGAAAAGATCTGGAAATGGAAACCTCCCTATAGTGGCCAGGAAGACAGCCTGTGAATATTTAGATCATCCATCCAGGTCCTAGATGCACATGTTGAGCAGACTCCAACCCAGTGCTTGTCTGCTTTCTTCCTGGTCCTGGCCTTCAGTATGTTCATCTCCAGAGAAGAAGGCGGGCATTGCACTGGTGGGAATCCCATTCTTACTAGCCAGTATTACTAGAATTGGGTAAGAGCCTTAGGAGAGACCTGCTCATCTTCATTGTGGTTATTATGGGGCCACATACCTAATTCCCTAAGAGTACATCCCAAATACAGGGCCCTTGGGTTGCTCCCAGTGGGACCTGACCCAAATCAGTTAGAGTACTGAACGTATCCAGGACAGTTCCTCCATATCCTGTCTCTTCCCCAGTGCAGTCAGCCTCACTCTATCCCCAGAGAACATGAGAGGGTGTGGCAGCAGGCTGAAGAGGAACATCTGTGCTCTTTTAGGAACCAGTGACCTTCAAGGATGTGGCGGTGGACTTCACCCAAGAGGAGTGGGGGCAGCTGGACCCTGTTCAGAGGACCCTGTACCGCGATGTGATGCTGGAGACCTATGGGCATCTGCTCTCTGTGGGTAAGGCGGAGCTGCCTGAGTAAATGAAGCAATTTCCATTGCAATACTTTCTGCTACTCTGTGTTTAAAAGCTCACAGGCTGGGGGCGCCTCTGTGGCTCAGTCGTTAAGTGTCTGCCTTCGGCTCAGGTCATGATCCCAGGGTCCTGGGATCGAGCCCTGCATTGGGCTCCCTGCTCCGCAGGGAGCCTGCTTCTCCCTCTCCCTCTGCCTGCCTCTCTGCCTACTTGTGCACTCTCTCTCTCTCTGTCAAATAAATAAATAAAATCTTTAAAAAAAAAAAAATCTCACAGGCTGTAACTGTGGTAATGAATATTAACTAGGTTTATTATTATCATTTCACAATGTATACACATACTGAATCATGTATACCTGAAACCGATATTATGTAATATGTCAGTTCTATCTCAGTTAAAAAAAGTTATCAATCCTTAACACTACCACCACCAACCAGTAACACTTTTTGGTAAATCTAAAAAAAAAAAAAAAAGACCTCATGGGCATCTCAGAAGGATTGAGATGATCTTGAGCCCTGATGTTCAAGGACTAATTCCTAATGCTTATAAAGCATGAAGTGGGAGAGACTGCTTATTCTGCCCGAGTGAGAACTCAGGGAAGAAGAGGCAAGGGCAGTTTACAAAGCTGTGTTTTTCCTCCACGCACAGGGAATCAGATTGCCAAGCCGGAGGTCATCTCTCTATTGGAGCAAGGAGAGGAGCCATGGTCAGTGGAACAAGCATATCCTCAAAGCACTTGTCCAGGTGAGGTCAGGCCCCAGGTGGGAGCAAGGAACTTTCCTCTAAGCCCTCCTTGTTTGAGAACTGGGCTGAGCACGTGAGGAGTTACCTTCCTCAGACATTCACGATTCCCTCCAAGGAGATTTATCCCATGTATTGACTTTTTTGCAGCTGTTGATACAGAGCAAAGATGGCCACCTTGTTAACAAGGTAACAGTTTTTGTAAGCTGCAGTTTCCCTTCCTTGCCATCCACTCTCCTGATACCACCTCTCGTATTCTCTGCTGCCCCTCTCTCGATGATTTCTCGTTCACTTACCTGCTTTTAATTTGTTCTTATTTCCTTTATTGCCAAACTTGTAGCGAGGGGCCACAGACCCCTCTTCTTCTTCTTTTTTTTTTTTTTTTAAAGATTTTTATATAGGTAATGTATTTATATGGCTCAAAAAACCCAGAGCTACATAAAAGGAGTAAGCTGAAAAATCTCACTTACTTTTGCTGCTGTTGTCTACGTTATTCTTCCCATACCTCTACACACACAGGGCACACACAAAGGTAACCACTTTTTTACTATAAATTTTTGAGCTATTTTCTTAGTGGTTGCCCTGGGGATTATAATTAACATCTGAATTTATAACTCTCTAGTTTGGATTAATACCATTAACTTTATAGTGTACAGAAACTTTCCTTCTGTATATCTCTATTCTCCCCCATTTATGCTGTTATTGTCGCAAATTACATGTATATATCGTATGTCCATCAACATAGACTTATAATTATTGCTTTGTTTTTGTCTTTTAAATAAGATAGGGAAGAAAGTTACAAACAAAGAATGCATTTGTAACGTCTTGTTATATTTACCTATGTAGTTACCTTTATTGATGCCCTATTTTTGACTTACTGTCTAGCGTCCTTTCATTTCAACATAAAGGACTCCATTTCTTCTAGGGCAGGGTTTGCTAGCAGACTCTCTCAGGTGACGCTTATCTGGGAGTGCTTTCCTTTCCTCTTCATTTTGGAAGGAATGTCTTGTCAGATACAGAATTCTTGGTTGACAGTATTTTTCTTTCTAGCCTCCATGGTTTCTGAAGAGGAATAAGCTGTTAATCATATGAGGATCCCTTGTATGTGATGAATTTCTTCTCTCTTGCTGCTTTCAGGATCCTCTCTTCGGCTTGTAATAGTTTAATTATGATGGGTGTTCTAGATTCCCAGGAATATGTTAGAAGTTTTCAAAGCCCTGTGAACATCTCATCCCTCAGCTTTTTAAAAATCTTTTTGGTTTTGTGTATCGTTTGCCTCAGCTATTTTCCATCCTCTCAGGCAGTACAACTTTTTAAATACATTGCCTGCAAATGTTTAACAAATACCTGCTCCCTAGAGGCTTCTAGCCCCTGACAGCCTTTCAAGGGAGGTCTTCCAGGGAACCACCAAATAGGTCAAATGATGACTGCTCTTTGGGAATGAGGCTTTGGGAAGCCTCCAGCTCTAGTACCTCTAGTACCAGAAATATGGGCTGAGATTTTCCAAGGCTGCTGCGGAGCTGGGGAGCCAGAGATGGGACTAGGGTAATTTACAATGCCGTAAAGCTCACTGTCATAAAAATCCAGCTGTTTTGCTTGAATAAGCTCTTCCCTTGGCTGCTTCAAGACTTTGGTTAATTTATAAAATTCTGAGGAAATTGATTCTGACAGTTTTTGCCAGTGTTGTGGTTGCTCTAGGGAATGGTGAAATTTCAGAGGCCCTTATTTTGCCCTTTTTACTGACATCTTGCCCCAGATAATCAGTTTTAATAATTTCTATTGTATTTTTCCAGTTTCTTCATACAACTACAAACATATATTTTCATCTTTCTTAAAGTAGATTATGATACACACTGTTCTGTATCTTGCTGTTTTCAATTTAACAGTGTGCCATAGCCTGCTCTTAAGCCCTGGAGGTGGACATCTTCTCATCCATTCTAATGAACTGGTGATTTTTGGAGTCTCATCAGTTGCCCCCCTTCAGATCTGAAACCTTCCATCAAGGGCTCATGAATTCCGGTAGCTTTCACTCTGCTACTCTTGGTGCTGACCATCCTGGGCCACCATCCTGAGCCTGGTGGTTCAACCACCTCCATCCTCCCGTTTCTACCGTCTTGCAAACCGCCTCAAATATCTCCTTGATCTCGATAAATCAGGAATCTCATTTCTTCCTTCTAGATGATGTTTCCCCCTCTTCTTCATGCATATCCCTGGCACCAGCCTTCTGTGAGTCCCCTAAGCTGGAAATTGAGAAGTCATCCTGACCTCCCACTCTTTCCAAGAAGTAATCTGTCTTCTACCTCCTGAGATTTTCTGCCTCTGAAGCGTCAGCTGTGTCCTTCAGCTTCCACCAACATCATTCTCAGTTTCCTTACAAAATTCTAGCTCAAGTTAATGCATAAATTCTTATTATTAGTTACCTCAGGTGTTATTTCTAGATTTATCTTCCTGAAGTCTTCCATTATGAGGTCTCTGTCAGTAAGTCTATAGTGATTAGAATAGCCTGTTAAATAACTCTGACTAGATTTCAAGACCTTCCAATTTTTTCTGTTATTTTTCTCATTTTCTGACTAGGTCATGCTGTATAAGAGCAGTCTGTCTGTATTCAAGCAAGGCTTGAAGGCCGAGCTCACGTCATTTCTCTGTGTGAAACCTTCCTGGGTTGTTTCTATCCGTGCTGATCTCCTTTTCCGGCCTCCCACCCACCCAGCATCTACATCTCTGCAGTCTCTCAGTGATACACTGTGTGTATTGTCCATAACTGTTTAGTATGTCCTCTCATCACATAGATTCTAACCTCCTGGTTAGACTATACTTTGTTGTCTTGTCTCTGGTTCTGGATACTCAGGCCACAAGTATCGAAAATAAAGTTGGACAAGAATTGTTCATTTGGTCAGCTGCTATTTCTTAAAGTTTCTTTTGGGAGGATTCAAAGCTATATGGTCATCATTCCCTAACTTCTAGGAGCTAAGCTTGAAGTTGGTAATAAATGCCAGTTTTTGAGCAGAGTAGAGCCCCTTTTGTAATGGACTTGGATAGTAAAAGGAAGGAAATGGTGTATAGGGAATAGAGAAGAAAAACCTAGAGAAAGGGACAAGGGTCTAGGCCCTGGCAGGTGTCTGTGGCTTTAGACCCTGTGGTAGGGCGAATAATGACAACCCCCCACCCCTACCCCCCAAAAGATGTCCACATCTTAAACTTCTGAGTATGGTACTTCATATGGCAAAGGGGCTTCTCAGATGTGAGTACATTTGGAGCTGGAGAGATTATCTCGCATTATCTGAGTGGGCAGTCGTAAGGTCCTTATAAGAGTGAGGCAGTAAGTAGTGTCAGAGACAGAGAAAGGAGATGTGATGATGGAGATGGGATGGAACGATAGGCTTTGAAGATGGAAGAAGGAGCTGTAAGCCAAAGGATGCAGGCAGCTTCTAAAAGCAGGAAAAGGCAAGGATGTGGATTCTCCCCTAGAGCTTCTAGAGGGAAGCTACCCTGATTTTAGCCTAGTAAAAGCCCTTTTGGACTTCTGACTTCCAAAGCTGTAAAGTAATAAGGTTTGTTATCTTAGGCTTCAACATGTGTGGTAATTTGTTACTTTAGAAATAGGAAACTAATACAGACCTCTTCAGTTGTTGGAGGACTCACACCTCAGCAATGATGATGGGTGGCTTTCTTATACTGAATTTGCCAAACATTTCACTGGATTCACGATCTTATGGAATTATTCGAAACATCCTCTAAGGATAGTGCAGAGTCAGCCTCTAAATACAGATTATATCAGGCTATACCTCCCTTGTCTTCATCATAATATGTTGCCTTTCAAGTCTGTCTCTTGTGTCATTACCCTACAAATGATGCCGTAGTTATTAGAAGAATTGTCTAACTGTAAGAGTATCCTTAAAGCGTGGTGATTTTTGAGCTGATGAATTTTGTCACTGACTGAACTGAATAGGAAATGAGGTGATAGTTTATTATCATAGATAACATCCTTGCTCAAAACTTTTGTTTGTGATGCTTTCTCTTAACCCCACCCCCTCCTTTGGGGGGGGGCAGGTGTCAAATAGGGGAGGAGTCAGGATATTATAATACAGAAATGATTTAGAGCACTTTAATCATTTAAACATTAGTTAAAGGCCTGGTTACTTATTTATTTTTTTAAGCAACGTTATTTCTTACTTTTTTACCTTAATCGTATTCACTGTGTCCTTTGTCAGGGATCTCCCAGACCACCCTTAGGTTCAGTGATTCCCTAGAAGGACTCAGAGGACTCAAAAGTCATTATATTCAGAGTAGTGGTTTATTAAGTGAAAGGATACAAAGCAACGTCAGCAAAGGGAAAGGCACGTGAAACAGGTCCGGAGGAAACCCAAGTGCAAGCTTTCAGTAGTCATTTGCCAGTGGAGTTGCAAAAGACACATTTAATTCCTTCAGCAGTGAGTTGTGACAGCATGTATGAAGTGTCATCTACTAGGGAAGCTTGCCTGAGCCGAGGAGTCCCGACGTGTTTACTGGGGATTGGACATTTGGGTACACAGTGCCTGAATAGCTGACTGCAATCACGGAAGCTCCAGATCCCCAGAAGGAAAGCAGGTGTCCACCACAAATGACATTTGTACGAACTGTTTACAGATACTGAGACGGGGTGCTTCAAGACCTCGAGCATGCAGAACAACCTTATACCATTTAAGACCTCAATTCCTAGTAGCTGGCCGAAGGCTAGTCGTGAAACAGGCCTTTGTGGGAATGTGCAACGTTTGAACAACTCAGGCATGCAGTTAGCTTTTTTCTTTAAGGTTTTATTTATTTATTTGAGAGGGAGAGACAGATCGCGAGAGAGAGCAGGAGCGGGGTTGAGAGGGAGAAGCAGGCTCCCCACTGACCAGGCAGCCTGCCGTGGGACTCGACCCCAGGACCCTGAGATCATGACCTGAGCTGAAGGCAGACGCTTAACCAACCTAGTCACCCAGGCGCCCCATGCAGTTAACTCTTTACCACACACACTTATTCTGGTCTTCCTTCCATGGGAAAATACACCTAAATGGTCTTTGCTGGTATTCTGTACACACTTACTCTGGTTAACATTCTTTTTTTTGTTCACTTTTCACTATTCTCCTCTTTCCTACTACACTCTTTCTCTGTGTTACAGTTTTATTTGAAAGTAAGTCCACATTTGCCTTTTCAATAATATGGACAGTAAATCTCACTTTTCCCACTCTGTTCTTAGAAGTTTTTTCTCTGTGCTCTCATGGCTTTTTTTCCGATTATTTCAGAGTGGATGAGAAATCTTGAAAGCAAAGCATTGATCCCAACACAAAGCATTTTTGAGGAAGAACAATCCCATAGCATGAAGTTGGAAAGATACATATGGGATGATCCTTGGTTCTCCAGGTTAGAAGTCTTGGGATGTAAAGACCAATTAGAAATGTATCACATGAACCAGAGTACAGCTATGAGGCAAATGGTCTTCATGCAAAAGCAAGTACTGTCTCAAAGAGGTTCTGAATTCTGTGAACTTGGAGCAGAGTATAGCCAGAACTTAAACTTAGTTCCATCTCAGAGAGTTTCTCAAATAGAACATTTCTATAAGCCTGATACAAATGCTGAAAGCTGGCGGTGTAACTCAGCCATAATGTATGCAGATAAGATTACCTGTGGCAATCATGATTATGACAAAGCCTTCCACCAGTCCATACAACCTATTCAGCATGAAAGGATGCAAACTGGAGAGAATCTTCTCAAATGTACTGATGCTGTTAAATCTTTCAATCATATACTACATTTTGGTGATCATAAGGGAATGCATACAGGAGAAAAACTCTATGAATATAAGGAATGCCATCAAGTCTTTAACCAGAGCCCATCATTTAATGAACATCCACGACTTCATGTTGGAGAAAACCAGTATGATTACAAAGAATATGAGAATATCTTTTATTTCTCATCATTTATGGAGCATCAAAAAATTGGTACCGTAGAGAAAGCGTATAAATACAATGAATGGGAGAAAGTCTTCGGGTATGACTCATTCCTTACTCAACATACAAGCACTTACACCTCAGAGAAACCCTATGAATATAATGAATGTGGGACATCTTTCATCTGGAGCTCTTACCTTATCCAGCATAAGAAAACTCATACTGGAGAGAAACCCTATGAATGTGATAAATGTAGGAAAGTGTTTAGGAATCGTTCAGCCCTTACTAAACATGAGCGGACTCACACTGGAATAAAGCCCTACGAATGTAATAAATGTGGAAAAGCCTTCAGCTGGAATTCTCATCTAATTGTACATAAAAGAATTCATACGGGAGAGAAACCTTATGTATGTAACGAATGTGGGAAGTCTTTCAACTGGAACTCACATCTTATTGGACATCAGAGAACTCATACTGGAGAGAAACCTTTTGAATGTACTGAATGTGGGAAATCTTTCAGTTGGAGCTCCCATCTTATTGCCCACATGAGAATGCATACTGGAGAGAAGCCCTTTAAATGTGATGAATGTGAAAAAGCTTTCAGGGATTACTCAGCGCTTAGTAAACATGAAAGAACTCACTCTGGAGCAAAACCATATAAATGTACAGAATGTGGAAAATCCTTCAGCTGGAGCTCCCATCTCATTGCCCATCAGAGAACTCACACAGGAGAGAAACCGTATAACTGTCAGGAATGTGGCAAAGCATTCAGAGAACGCTCAGCCCTCACTAAACATGAAATAATTCATTCTGGAATCAAGCCTTATGAATGTAATAAATGTGGAAAATCCTGCAGCCAGATGGCTCACCTTGTTAGACATCAAAGGACTCATACTGGAGAAAAGCCCTATGAGTGTAATAAATGTGGAAAATCCTTCAGCCAGAGCTGTCACCTTGTTGCTCATCGGAGAATTCACACTGGTGAGAAACCTTATAAATGTAATCAATGTGAAAGATCCTTTAACTGTAGCTCTCACCTTATTGCACACCGGAGAACTCATACTGGAGAGAAACCATATAGATGTAATGAATGTGGGAAAGCATTTAATGAGAGTTCTTCCCTCATTGTACATCTAAGAAACCATACTGGAGAAAAACCCTACAAATGTAATCATTGTGAGAAAGCTTTCTGTAAGAATTCTTCTCTTATTATTCATCAGAGAATGCATAGTGGAGAGAAACGCTTTATATGCAATGACTGTGGAAAAGCCTTTAGTGGTCACTCAGCCCTACTTCAACATCAGAGAAATCATAGTGAAGAGAAACTGTGAATTGAATTGATAGATTTTTCTTTTATTGTACATTTGGTAACACATTGAAAAAGAAAAAAAAAGTATAAATCAAGAGGGGAAATTTTTTAGTAAGAATTCAGGAAGACTTATTATTCAATAGAAAATATCTTCTTAGAAGAAACCTATGAATGAAAAGACTGGAAAAAGCTTTCAGCAGTTATGTAGCCTTTATTTAACATCAGATAATTACAGTGATGAAAACTCCAAACTCCTCTAATGGTCCACCAGGAATCCTACTTAAGGAACATGAATGGAGGGAATGAGACTTCTTTTCTAGGGAGATCTCAACTATTTGTGGATCAAAGTGCATTGTTAAGGGGAAAACCTTATTCTGGGAAGTTTTTCAACTGAAAATACACTTTTGCATCAAGCTGGAATGATAGATGGGAAGCTTTATAGTAACATCTTGTTCATAATTGTGGAAATACAGATTTTGCTGTTATAAAGGGAGGATGTGGGTGCCCTTTAAGGAACAGAATATGAAATACTAAATCTGAATTTAAGAAAAAAATAGTATTGAATGGGATATTTACTGTTGATCAAGATTAACCTTAGAAAAGATTAGTAAATGAGATTACTAATGGTGGAAAAATTATTACCTAGAAGTATGAGACTGATCAAGAGGTGACAGTTTATGACCCAGTGTGTCAGTGTCCATGGTTTACTCATTGATTGCATCGTTGGACAATTCATTTGTAATTTGTTTTAGGCAATCACTATAAAGTTATAATTGTGGACACTGCATCAATATATATAATGTTAAGGAATGAAAAGGACACAAAATTGTACATACATATCTATTATAACATCTAAAAAATGTATACAGATAAAGACTGGAAGGACCCATGGAGAAATTAACCTGGTTAATTTAAGATTTTTAAAAATTTTTACAAACACATACAGCACTTATCATGTGCTAGACTTTGTTTTAAATGCTTTTCAAATATTAACTTGTTCAGTCTCCTTAATTCTATGAGATAGGTACCTTTATTATCCCAGTTTTGTAAATGGAGAAACTGGGCCAGAGATGTTGAGAAACCTAAGGACACACAGCTGTTAAGAAATGGAACTGAGATTGTTTGGCTCCAGAGTCATGTTTTTAACTACTATGTTATGCTGCCTCTCCAGTGATTTTTTCCCCTAATTTTTTTCTTTTGTTCAGTTTTCTATAGTAGATATTTAATAATAAAAATACAGAAATCCCAAAGCAATGAGAAATAAAGTTACCTGGCTCTCTGTCCTGAATGATTTCTGGTAACGTGAGAGCTAAATTCCCTTTGGAATATGAAATCTGGATTGGACGTTCAGAATCACTGCATTTTCTGGGACCTGGGTTCCCTAGGATTTCACTACCCACAACCTTGAGGATTACAGCACAACAAATGGCTGGAAGACTCACCAGAGGTTTGGGCAATGCTAAGGAATGCCCCTTGATGGGTTTAGAATGGCCCTCATGGGACAGACAGCAAGAGACACTACTGCACATGGGAGCAATATTTCTCAAGGTCTCCCTCAAATTCAGTGTTTATGTTTTCTTCTCTAGCGGAGAAGATTGCTTGATAGTAGGGGGGCTTCAAAGGGAAGGGAGCTTACCACTTCAGCAGAGTGAAGAAGTCTCTCTGTTCCTAGTGGAAAGGAGGCAAGATGGGTAAGAGGATTTAGGTGACTTCTCTCCAGTTCACAGATACTTCCTGTATTTCCCTAAAGTAGGGCTATAATTGGAGGCCAACAGTTCTTGGATAGGTTTCAAGGGTATGGGTTAGAAATCTAGGATACAAAAGGTTCGTCGAGTTCTTGCAGGGCCCATGACTTCCCATTGTTTGAGAAAGTGGCCTACTGGTGTGGGGAGGCTGTGTTCACCATCCTGTAGCTGGAACTCACATAGGTATGTAACATCTGATTCCCTGCCTTTCAGGGCTTAATGCATAGTGGTCACCCAATAAATGTTGCAGGAGTAAATTACTGAATGGATTTCTCATGTGATTTGTGCAAAGACCTTTAGAGAGCATAGAATTAGCAGCATCTCTGTAAGAGAAAGCAGTATGTATCAAGTCATAGTGTCACTATGTGGGTATAGTACTCTAATACCCGATGTAATACATGCTGAGCAAATCCAGTTTCTCTGATTTAGGGACTCCAAAGGATCTCATAATTCATACATAATATTATACAAGCATACTGACAAATTATTCTATATTATTCAGCTTAATATCCTTTAAAAAATTTTTCTAAAAGTGCCTCTTGTGGCCCAGCTGACATCACAAGTCAAGAGAAAGTCCCAGACTTCTGCTTCCTCCTGGAAGGATCCCCACATTCCTACCACCTGTCACACATGTGCACAGTGTGCCTTGGATGTTCAGGACTCCCAGGCCCCCTCACTTCCCTTATTCTAACCCATGTATGGCTCAGTTCATTGCCCTTTTGACCCTATCTTCTCACCAACTCTGGAACCTTCTGTTGGGCCCAGCTGGAACTCTTACTCGGCCATGAGCTCTCCCTTTTCACCTTCCTGCCGTGATTGAAGTTTGGGTCTCCCCTACGTACAGTTTTTCTTACGATGGCTCCAGGGGTCGCTCCTTTCCCTCCCACTTTTCTTATTTGCTGCTTCTAGATTGTTCCTCCCTTCTCTCTAAAACTTACCTCTGACTCTTGGGATATGAGACCATCATTCCAGCTTCCGTTCATTGCAGTCATCTAATGGGTCATTCATCCACATATCAAAGATTTCAGCACCTGCCTTACTGCATCTAGAACCACCTCCATCATAATACTTCCTGGTTCCATCATCCATCTAGATGATCTTCCCATGTACTGACCTCAGTTCTTTGTCCCCTCTGCTCATGGTTTTGTCAACCACTAGGACTATTCCATTACTAGTGACTGGAACACCTCCACCTTCTGTTTCCTAAGCTGGTTGACTATTTAGTATCAAGCTTCCAAAAATCCCTTGACTTAACCTTCCCTCATGCTCACTGCCAGCAGACGACTTTGCTTCCTATTTCCCTGAGAGAACAGAAGCAATCAGCAGAAGCCTGCCATAACATCTACCTACCTTCCACAGGTACCTACATATGAACTGAATGGGTTGGCTCCAGAGCCTGTCTCCTCCATACTACTCAAGGTCATTGCTCCAGCAAAGTTTCCCCTATCTCATGTATCATCAAGTTTTCCCTGTGTACTGGATTATTCCCACCAACATGCAAAGATGCTTTAAAAAAAAAAAGGAAAACCTCTCAATACCACATTTCCTTCTAGCTCCTGCATAATCTCTGCTTTGTTGTAGGAAGCAAGTTTTTTAAAAGTTGTTTTTTTTTTTTAAGATTTTATTAATTTATTTGACAGAGACAGCAAGAGAGGGAACACAAGCAGGGGGAGTGGGAGAGGGAGAAGCAGGCTCCCTACTGAGCAGGGAGCATGACCTCGAAGGCAGACGCTTAAGGATTGAGCCACCCAGGCGCCCAAATAGTTGTCTTTACTTATCCCTACTTCCTTTCCATTCTTTCTTGAACCTTCTCCAAAGCTGCCTCACTGCCAGAAGTCCTCCACATTGTTAAACCTAGTGGTCAATTCTGTTTTTCCCTTTCTTAAAATAGCATTATAGATAATAGATCATTTCCTCCTTAAAACATATTTTTCAGCTGGCTTTCTGGACTTCCCTCCTGAGTCTGGCCTTCGTTTCAGGCCTCCTTGCCTGTTTCCTTCCCACTTCCCTTCATATTGTCAGGTGCCCTGTTTTCTACCTGTTTACACCTCTGATGGTCTTGTCCAGTCTTGAGGCTTCAAACACCACTGGTATGCTGAGGACTTTACTTTTAGGGCTACGGTTTGATGAATGTTGAAAATGTATACACCCTTGTAACCACTGCTACAATCAAAACAGAGTATTTTCACTTTTCCAGAAAGTTTCTTCATGTCTCTACAGTTCATCTCCACCACTTTTTCTTTTTTTTTTTTTTTTAAGATTTTATTTATTTATTTGAGAGAGAGAATGAGAGACAGAGAGCAGGAGAGGGAGGAGGGTCAGAAGGAGAAGCAGACTCCCTGCTGAGCAGGGAGCCCGATGCGGGACTCGATCCCGGGACTCCAGGATCATGACCTGAGCTGAAGGCAGTCGCTTAACCAACTGAGCCACACAGGCGCCCTCCATTTTTTTTTTTAAAGAACAAGAACAACAAAACATTTTTGCACGAGGATATAAACATAGGGAGAAGAAAATAGGGATTTTGAAGAGCATTACAAGAGATGAGAGGTCAGTTTTTAAAAGCCTGTGATATGCTTAAATCTGAGACCAATGAATAAAGCCTTACTTTTGTTTCAGTGACAAATGGTAACAAATGAAAGAAGCAGAATGATGATAGGCTTGCACAAGGATTAGTAAATACAGAAAACAACAAGGAATGAGCTAGGCCAGTCTACAGTATTCAGGCTCCTTCTGCCTGGATTTCTGTTAAACCTCCCTGATTAAGACCCTTCTGGGGCACCTGGGTGGCTCAGTTGGTTAAGCATCTGTGTTTGGCTCAGGTCATGATCTCAGGGTCCTGGGATTGAGCCCCATGTCAGGCTCCCCACTCAGCGGGGAGTCTTCTTCTCCCTCTCCCCACTTGTGCTGTCTCTCTTGTTCTCTCTCTCAAATAAATAAAATTTAAAAAGAATCTTATGGGGCACCTGGGTGGCTCAGTTGGTTAAGCAACTGCCTTCAGCTCAGGTCATGATCCCGGAGTCCTGGGATGGAGCCCCGCATCGGACTCCCTGCTCAACCGACAGTCTGCTTCTCCCTCTGCCTCTCACCCTGCTACTATTCTCTCTCTCAAATAAAAAATCTTTTTAAAAAACCTTATAAAAAATATTCATACCCCATAACACATAGTGGGCTTTGTTTTTCTGAACTCCCCCTATTCTTTTTGTACGTCTTTTATACATCCTTGATGGTTATGTACAGGCACAGCCATTTATACGCGCTCATGTTGCTAATCCACCAGGGTGCTCTGCTCACCAGCCCTCGCCCACTTCTTTGGGAAGCAATCAAGTATTCCCAGACAAATCCATCTTCTGATTCTATGTCTCTGTATTTCCTTTCTAAGCTTTTAACATTTATTTTTCTCTTTTTAATTTTGTTTACCAGGGAGTAAGTGCCTCCCTTCTCATTTATGACTAAAAGAAGAAGAAAGAACGAGGAGGCAATAAATCATCCCACAGATAATCATATTTGACAAATGTTTTAGTTCTTTCCAAAGTCAAATTCCTATGTTTCTGATTTTATCTTGAGTCACCTTGCAGTATAAATGGTGTTATGCCTGTAGTAAAAACAAGGTAAACCATGATTGTAATAGTTGTTATTAGCATAGACCAATATACAAATATTATAAAATTTTATAGTATGTAATAATATAGTAAAAGAATTTTGAGTGACATATTCTGGGATATGTGTTAAACACTTTATGGAAATTTACATCTTTATTTTTTAATATTTCATCCTTTTGATTTAAAATGTTTCTCTTGGGGCGCCTGGGTGGCTCAGTCGTTAAGCGTCTGCCTTCGGCTCAGGTCATGATCCCAGGGTCCTGGGATCGAGTCCCACATCGGGCTCCCTGCTCGGCAGGAAGCCTGCTTCTCCCTCTCCCACTCCCCCTGCTTGTGTTCCTGCTCTCGCTGTCTCTCTGTCAAATAAATAAATAAAATCTTTAAAAAAAAAAAAAAAGTTTCTCTTTTAGGACTCCTGTTATTCAAATGTTAGCACGCTTATGTCTGTTGTCCATATTTCTTAACCTTTCTTTTATGTTCTCTAATTCCTTTTCCTTTCTTTTTTCTGGACATTTCCTCAATTTGCTCTTCCAGTTTGCTAATTTCTTTATCAGCTGTCCATTTTGCTATTTATTTCCTCTACTGTGTCTTCAACAATTGTTTTACATGACTAATATTTATATTTGGTTCTTTTTATGTTAATATTTTTATTTCCTGTTGCTAATATCATGCCTTATCTCTTTAAATGTATTTAATAGACTAATTTAAAATATTGGCCCATCTGTTCTAATATATCTGCTTCTGATGGAATCTGTAATGCAGTGTGTGTTTTCTCTTGAAATTCTTATGCTTAGAAAATTGCTTATTACTTTGGCCAGTAAGTGTATTTCCTTTGGGGTCATTGGTTATTCCATCAGGTCGTTGTTATGCATACATGTGATGGGATCAGATTCTGGTCCCTATAAATAGTTCAGGGGTGGGGAGAATGGATCCTGGGCGGGGAGGTCGAAATATCAGAAAGCTAGTCAGTGACTCCTCACCTCATGAGATCACTCCTTGGAATGTGATTCGCCATCCCCAAGCTTTGAGGAGGCAGGGTGGAGAAGCACTTGCATGAGGTAACGTGGTCTTTGCCTGTTTCTCAGCTACTCATAAGCACAGGCTAGTGCCTTGCCTTGATTCCGTTCCTCGGAAAGCCTGGACCAGAGGTTGGGTTACTGCAGCTGTGGGCACAGACACTGTTCCAAGGCAAAGGCAGGGAAGAAGCAAGAGCAAACTCCAGAAGTTCCTTTTGTTTTATTCTCACAGCTCAGCTGTCTCCTGTTCTAGCCACCCAGCCCAGCATACTAGTTCAAATCAGGAACAATCCAGGTCTTTCTAGCAGTTTCTGATATTCCTCATCTTTTGCTTCTTAAGTCATACCTGGGTTTATTTCAGGTGGGTGCCTGTAGGGCATATAGGGACCAGAATTGGAATCTCAGTTGTGAATCTTTGAATAGATGGTCTCAACGTGAGGTCTGTGGAAAGATACTGGAGACCACGTCCCATCATACCTTCCCTTATTCTCTCAACTTCTCTGTAGGAGCAGCACACAGCACAGCACAGGCAAGTCCAAGGCCAAGACGTTCTATCGAAAATGGCAGAGCACCCCCCTCCTTCTTGATTCCCTCACCCTGCTCTATTCTTCTAGTCTAAATATTTGTAACATCTATCAACTGCAAGCAGGCTATATAACCAACTTGCTGTGTTTCTTTTTATTGCCTGTATCACTTTTACAAGATACAAGCTCCAGTAGGGCATGGTTTTTCACTTGCTCAGTGTTCTGTCACCAGGACCTGGAACAGTGTCTGGCACACAGCAAGTTCTCAACAAATGTCTGTTGAACGAAAGGCCAAACCAGCATTAGGATTATTCCCACACTCAGTCTCTAAACAGCCTCCCGTGTGATTATGACAATGGAAGGGTCCCAACAGAGTCCAGGGAACACAACCCAGGCCAAAGGAAGAACTTGGGGGTATGGGTTTATTACAGCATATAGAGGAAATAATGGGTGAGACTGATCTGGATTTTGAATGATTGGAAAAACACACCTTAATGCTTAAGAACTTCCTGGGCGCTGTTCTTGCCCTGGTCTACTTACTGGATGTTACAGTTGTCCAGTGAGTAAACCAGCTGGGTTGGGGGCTCTGAGCTCATTCCTTTGCAAGTTGGTATAAACTGGGCAGGGACTGGCATATGACTCCACGGATCCTCCAGTGCCTTAACACTGACAGGGGTGCAGAGACCCCAAACAGAGGGCAGGGAGCAGATCTTTCACGTGCATTATGTGTAAATGCATGTAAGCAAGCCTTTTAAGGTCATGGTATCAGCAGCCCAGGTACAAACGCCCTAACTCTGGACATCTTCATTTCCAATACCTTGGCGCCCCAAACCACGTGCGAAAGCCGTGTTTCTGTATTGGAATGATATGCTAGGGGCTTTGGGAACCCCCAAGCAGCTTTAACGAGCAAGGGCAGAATGACCCCCTCTGGCTACCGTGTGGGGGTGACGCCCTAACGGAGACAGCAGCACGAGAGGAAGGCAAGCGTGGGGCTGCCGGCGGCTCCGACCAACGCGGTGCAGAGGCTGTGCGGGGAAGCGGGGAAATACTTCCGCCTGCGTATTCAGACAAGGACCTCGAAGCGAGATAAACACGAACCAGCCACGTCGCAGTGAAAGCACCGAAGGCCGGGAGAAGCGCAAAGGCAGCCAAAGACCGCGGCCACGGCCGAGAAGCTGGCAGCCGATTCGCGTCACTGGAAAACAGTCCGGCACTTCCGAGCTTCGGCAAAGCGCCCCGGCAAGCGGCGGCCCACGCGGCGGGGAGACGCCGCAGGGGCCCAGCCTCGCAAGACGGGCCCCGGCGCGCTTCGCGCGTGCTGGGCGTTTCTCCCGGCCGGCTTAGCGGCGCGCGCGGCCCGAGTAGGCGGAGGGTGGGGCTGAGGACGACGGAGCCCCGGAGGGGACAGCCCGGCGTGTGCGCCTGCGCTCCCCTCACACCGGCGCCCGCGAAGCGACCCCGCGGGAGCGGGCCCTCTCGGCCGGACCTGCAGCCGCCGCGGCCCGCGCGGGCCTCCCGCAGAGCCCGCTGCAGCCGCCTCACGGCCCCCGGAACCGCCCCGCCGCGAGCGGGATGCGGGCGCCGACCCCGCTCACCTCCGGCCCCGGGCTGCGCGCAGGCGTCTCGGGCGCCGCCGCCGCCCCGCCCGGCCCGCGTCCTGCGGTTACCTGGGAGACGCGGCGGCGCCGCTTGGCCTTCTGGGACCCGCCCGGCGCGCGGGCGAAGAGCGCCGAGAGGGTCCTCCTCCGCCCGCAGTCGCCGGCTCGCCCAGCTCGCTCGCGGGGCGTTCGCTCCCAGGGCGCAGGAGCGATCGCGGGGGCGTGGAAGTTCCGTGGCGGGTGGGCCCGTCGACGTCCCTGCGGGGCCTGGCCTGGGGCAGTCGGCGAAGGCTGGGACGACAGGTGGGCTCGTGTGCCGGCCGCGGACGGGGCCCATAACGGGGGCATGCGGCTCTGCAGACACACAAACGTTGTAATGTTGAGGGGAAATTGAAAAGAACTGAAACGGGTGGCGATGAACTGACATGTTCACGAGCTGTAAATGAACATGTGAATGATTGGGGCGCCTGGGTGGCTCAGTCGGTTGGGCGACTGCTCAGGTCATGATCCCAGAGTCCCGGGATCGAGCCCCGCATCGGGCTCCCTGCTCGGCGGGGAGTCTGCCTCTCTCTGACCCTCCCCCTCTCATGCTCTCTATCTCATTCTCTCTCTCAAATAAATAAAATGTTAAAAAAAAAGAAAAAGAAATGAGCTATCAAGCCATGAAAAGACATGGAAGAACCTCATATACATACTACTGAGTGAAAGAAGCCAGTCTGAAAAGGCTTCATACTATATGATCCCAACTATACGACATTTCAGAAAAGGCAAAATTACGGAAACAGTAAAAAGATTGGTGATTGCCAGGGAGAGGGTGAAGGGAGAAATGAAGAGGTGGAGTACAAAGGATGTTTAGAGCAGTGCAGCTATGCTGTATAATGCTAAAAGTATGGATAAATGTCATGCGTGATACATTTGTCAAAACCCATAGAATTATAACACCAGGAGTCGACTGTACCCCATGAGGAGCTGCTCAGCGTGGGCACCTAGAGAGCGAGCTCAACCAAGCAGGTGGGGAGCAGAAGGTGAGTATCCATGGGAAAGTACTTCTACTGGGGGCCGGGATGGAGTTCGCAAGAATAGGTGGGAGAGGATGTCACTGATACATTTGAATGTTGATAGGTCACATTCAGGGGAGGGCAAAGGGGAAAACTTGTGGCAGGGGCCAGTCTTCTCACTTGGGTAACCTGGTCATTTGGTGGAGTGCTCGCAGCCTATTTGTGTGGCTGTTGAGGCAGCAGAAAAATACGAAGTTTTAAAATTTACAATACAGCGAAATGGGTGAAGGGGGTAAAAAGGTACAAACTTCCAGTTACAAAATAAGTCATGGGGATGTAACGTACAGCATAGTGGCTGAAGTTAATAATATTATATTGCATATTTAATGCTATAGTTGCTAAGAAAGTGGATCTTAAAAGTTCCCATCACAAGAAAAAAGTTTTGTTAACTGGATGGTGATAGATGTTAACTAGACTTATTGGGGTGATCACTTAGCAATATCTACAAATATCAGATCATTGTACACCTGAAACTAACACAATGTTATGTCAATTAGAATTTTAAAAATTACAATACAATCTATTTTGTGGTGTCTCAACATCATTAACAATACTAATTGGGATGATAACGCTTGCCACCTGGGTTGAAGGTGATTGGGATGGGCAAACTTTGATAAAGGGAAAAACTAGGAAGAGTCCTATTAGTCATATGACAAGGGTTGGGACCCACTTCTCAACCAGGTACCCCACTTTGTGGGAGAAAGCCAAGAGAACAGGTTGGGCACTCTGGATTTAAGGGAATCTGTTGGAAGATTTTGGTAATGTCATGAAAGACTTTTATCTCTTGGCCTAATCTTCACAACTTGACCTGACCTACACATCTGTCAGTATCGTTAAACCATAGTGGTATTCTGATGGATTAATACAATTCATCCAGCTGGGCTGGGTGCATGGAATGTATGAGCCAATTCAAGAACAAGTCTTGAAGAGCCAGGTGTCCAGAGACCTAAGGGAAAGGACTGGGTAAAACAGTAGTAACCATTGGGAAGTTGATATCCTAAAACTAACTCCAGAGAAAGCAGTGTCCATGGGGATTCTGACAGTCCAAAATCAAGTCTCACAGTAGCAGTGCCCATATGGAAATTGGTAGTCCAAAAACAAGTCCAAAGGGGCACCTGGGTGGCTCAGTCAATTAAGCATCCAACTCTTGATCTTGGCTTGGGTCTAGATCTCAGGGTCATGAGTTCAGACCCCATGTTGGGCTACATGCTGGGCTTGGAACCTGCTTAACAACAACAACAACAAAAACTCCAAAGAGACAGCAGATGAACTTGTTCAGATGCGTCTGAATGGCAATTCTGAGATTGCAGGACTTATAGAAAGAGAGTGGGAACCAAGTTCTTATATGGATCATCCCCCAGGCAAAGCTGGATGGAAGGAAGACAGGAGTGGGAATTAGGGTGTTGTAAGAATAAAGCAAGAAGCTGGCAATATCTAGAGGGTCTTAGCCTCGTCATCTCACAAACATTCAGAAAGGATAGCTGGGGAGGCACCTGGGTGGCACAGTCGGTTAAGCATCCGACTTGGTTTCCGCTCAGGTTATGATTTCAGAGTCGTGAGACTGAGCCCAAGTCGGGCTATGTGCTCAGCATAGTGTCTGCTTAAGGATCTCTCTCCCTTTTCCTCTGCCCCTCCCCCTCCTCTCTAAAATAAGTAAATAAATCTAAGAAAGAAAGAAAGAGAAAGGAAGGGAGAAAGAAAGAAAAAAAAGAGGAAGGAAGGAAGAAGAAAGAAAAAGAAAGAAAGAAAAAAAGAAAGAAAGAAGGAAAGAAGAATGAATAGCTGGCCTTTGGGTACAGTGCAGGTGGAACCAGTTTCTAATCCCAGGGGACTTCACAAGCATCGGGAGATCTGGTCTGCTATTGTTATTGGTAGAGGTGAATCAAAATCTGCCTTGGGTATTTTGAGAACTACTGGATGGACAAAGGACAAGTACAAGGGGCAACCTTCTATGCTATCTTCAATTCCATTTCCACATTTTGAGATGATTCCATTAATCTCCTTTAAAGAAACTTCTGGAGGCAGCCAAAGGGGTCTAGGGTTCTGAACAGTACCCGGAGGGTGGAGGTGTACTGAATTACTTTTTTGCAAATACTCTCCCATATTACAACAAGAACTAACGTTCAGTGCCAACACTATTTTTGAGCTTTGTATGGATTACATTATAGACATTGCTATAACCCTGTGAGGTAAGTGCTGTTTCTTTCTGCTATTTTTACAGATGAGGATACTGAAACCCAAAGGGCTTAAGTAACCTGATCAAGCAGAAATGTCTAGGAAGCCAGAGACTAGGACTAGAATTCAGGCTTCTGACTCCAGAGCCCTACTGTGTTCTCTGTTTGCCTCTTAGGTGTCCTATTGAATTATAACTGATCTTGGCTGCCTCCTCACTGGTCTGTACACTCCCTGAGGGCAGGGCCCTGGTTTTATTATCTGTACCCACAGGTGAGCCGCCTCCTCCCGCGCCCCATCCCGTTGGTATCCCCATTGGTTGACTTGGTTCCATTGAGGAAGTCCATGTGGCAACCGGAGCTGACCTCACATTGGAGGCTCCGAGTCAGAACCCAAACATTCTGTAGGGAGCAGAGTTTCCTAGTTCCCCATAAATACAGGGCAGATACTACACTATAGCTAAATATATCCTTTCATGCGTATGATGAAAGACTAACAGTTTTGGAGTGATGGACAAGGTTCAAAGTTCTTTCACCTTTCTAGTTTTGTTTTTAATGGAATGCCCACTTCTTTTATGCTTGCCTTATGGAGGTGAGTTCCAGCCAGTTGAACTAGCAACAGACTTAATGGGTAGCTTCAGCCATTGTTTTTACTTGTTTCAGGGGAAATAAAAAGGGGTAATTACATTTCACTGCTACAAGTTTTCTTTCAAAGGCTACAGATAGTCACAAACATCCACAAATGTCACTAAACAGGAAGGTGTTTTCTCAGGACTCAAGTCATTGTATTACTCATTCGGTGAAATGAAAACCGTAGTCTGGGGTCCTCCTATTTACTATATGAATGTGTCTTTTCTTGTGTATTTGTTAGTAGCATGCTCCATACAATAATATAATTAGATAAGCATTGCTTGGAAATTAGTCTGATATTATTCTCTCTCTGTAAGCTGTGCTTTCTTTTTAGGAATTACTGTGCTTCTCTTTCATTTCACTTAGCACACACACAAACTTTGACTGCCTCAGGATCTTTTGAATGGGTCTGTATGACTTTAACTGTAATTTGGGGGATGTTTTGGCAGTAGACCGTAGGAATCCAGATACAGATGCTCTGCAAGTGTAAAATGTTCTTTATAATCATCTGTCTTCTATGCTTTGCATTTTGAGTCCCCAAACTCAAAGTTTATCTCAAAACAGAGAAACTGACCCTGACAATTGGGGAAGTCAGGCAGTAACTTTGTGAAGATATGTGGTACTTATAAACAATCTCTATTCCGTACAAGGGAAATGCTATCTGCACCATATAACAGCATCTAATTTCTGTAGGAGGAGAGGATATTGCCATGGGGCCCTCCCTGGCCCTGGCTCTCTGACCCCTGATGACAGCACAGACCCCTTCAAATCCGTCAGGTCCTCAACGGGCTCATGTGACTGCAAAAACAGACCAGAAGCCAAATGCATTATGTTCTTAACTCTCCATATTCATAAAAGGAAACGCTGGATGCAAACAGAACAAATTGCCAATTAAGCCACCTATTTCTATGAGGCACTGTAATAAATTTATTAACAGCATTTACCTTCTTAGCTATTAGGTCCCCTTGTCTGATACCAAGTTATTTATTTATTTATTTATTTTTTAGATTTTATTTATTTATTTGACAGAGAGAGAGGCAGCGAGAGAGGGAACACAGGCAGGGGGAGTGGGAGAGGGAGAAGCAGGCTTCCCGCAGAGCAGGGAGTCCGATGCGGGGCTCGATCCCAGGACCCTGGGATCATGACCTGAGCCGAAGGCAGACGCTTAACGACTGAGCCACCCAGGCACCCCGATACCAAGTTATTTATTTTCCTAAATCTGTCTTAAACTTGTGTCTTCTCTCTGATCCCTTTGAACGGCCTTCTAGCTCTGAGACCTACTATACCCAGGCAATTCCCAGGGCATAATGGTAAGTCAAGGGATCTGGGAGGGTGGCTGGGATTCAGGGACATTTCCCAAAGCTGTTGTGGTGTCTGGTTCCAGAGGGTGCCCCACCCACAGTGGTCATCACTAATCTGTACAGCCCTTTCTGCAAATTAGAAAAAGGAATGCCCTCTGGATGGTTGGTTTTGTCGAGGCCACTCAGAGCAGGTTAGAAAATAGCACAGATGTCAAAGCGTCAGGAAATACAGAAAATCTTTTTTTTTTTTTTTTTTTAAGATTTATTTATTCATTTGAGAGAGGGAGAATGAGAGAGAGTACATGAGAGGGGGCAGGGTCAGAGGGAGAAGCAGACTTCCCACTGAGCAGGGAGCCCGATGCGGGACTCGATCCTGGGACTCCAGGATCATGACCTGGGCCGAAGGCAGTTGCTTAACCAACTGAGCCACCCAGGCGCCCAATACAGAAAATCTTAAAAACACAATTAATACATGCAGCCATCCCAAACACATTATCAGTTTTTTTGTTTTTTTGTTTTTTTTAATTTTTTTATTCTTATGTTAATCCCCTTACATTACAACATTAGTTTTAGATGAAGTGTTCCATGATTCATTGTTTGTGCACAACACCCAGTGCTCCATGCAGAATGTGCCCTCCTAAATACCCACCACCAGGCTAACCCATCAGTTTTTTTTTTTTAAGATTTTATTTATTTGAGAGAGAGAATGAGACAGAGAGAGAGAGAGAGAGAGCATGAGAGTGGGGAGGATCAGAGGGAGAAGCAGACGCCCCGCTGAGCAGGGAGCCCAATGCGGGACTCGATCCCGGGACTCCAGGATCATGATGACCTGAGCCGAAGGCAGTCGTTTAATCAACTGAGCCACCCAGGCACCCACATTATCAGTTTTTCTAAAGCTCAGCTATGAATATCTCACTTCCTGTTTACCCCCCTACCGCCAAAGCCCAGAGATTGAATTCTTGCCAAGGTAGCAGGAGACCTGTATTCTAATCTTTACTTTGAAACTAACTTGTGTTATGAGCTTGCACTAGAGCTTTGCTGAGACCTCTGCTGTGCCTGAGCTTTGGGTCCAAGGTCAGGTTCCAATGTGGAGTTAGAGGACAGAATTGTTTTGGATCATTGGAAGACTCCAATTTCCTCTGTAACCCTTAGCTCTTGGTTATATGGAAAGATGCCTAATTCATAATAAGGGAAATACACATCCAAGTTTTCAGCTATCATGTTGAAAGTGGACAAAATGTTTCATTAAAAAAACTTGCAAAGGAGTTGGGAAATATAATCTCTTGCTTTTTTTTTTTTTTTTTTTTAAGTAGGCTCCACACCCAGTGTGGAGCCCAACGCGGGGCTTAAACTCACAACCCTGAGATGAAGACCTGAGCCGAAATCGAGAGTCGGACGCTTAACCGACTGAGCCACCCAGGGGCTGCTAATCTCACATTTTTTTTTTAATTGAAGTATAGTTAACGTATAATATCCTATTAGTTTCAAGTGTATATAATCTCATATCTTGTGTATAGGCAAGGAATGAGTGCAGCTTCTGTAGAGGGCAATTGGCAATCCTTATAAATATAAAAGGAACATATTTACTTTTTGGCCCAGAATATTGAAATATACCTGGGATTTATTTTAATGAGGTATGGTAAGACATACAGACACAGAAATGATTGTTCATGAAGGAAGAACTTTATACTCACAGATTCCTAGAAGCAGGAAGCAGGGGAAGAAGAGGGAAGAGCATGGCCCATTGTCTTTATTGGTATTTTCATGGGAAGGAATGGATGAGGTGGGGTAGGTACACAGAGTAGTGGAGAGTTGGAATGATTTTGGTGGCCTCTGGGCTATAGGAATGGTTCCTAGTTGTCCAGCACCTGGCCCTGGGATAATTTAGGGCAGGGGGAACATTGGCTTGGTGTGTGAGAGGTAGCTGGGGCTGTGGACTCTGGATTGGTTGGTTTATATCAAAGGCATGCTCGCGGGGGAGTTGTCCGTGAACTGTAGGAAATAGCTAACCCTGGGAAGGGCAGTCTGTCCAGGATCAAAACCTCAAATGGGAGAGCATCAAAAATACAAAAAATAGGAAAACCTGGCTGGCTCAGTCGGTGGAGCATGCAACTCTTGGTCTCAGGGTTGTGAGTTCGAGCCCCACGATGGGTGCAGAGATTACTTAAAATACCTTTAAAAAATATAGAAAATAAAATATAGTCAATATACCCAGAAATTTCATTTCTAGGAAACTTTATTAAAAAAATATGTTTCTCAGAGGAGCGCCTGCGTGGCTCAGTCGGTTAAGCATCTGCGTTCGGCTCAGGTCGTGATCCCGGGGTCCTGGGATCGAGTCCCGCCTCGGGCTCCCTGCTCTACCTGTTGCTCCCTTTCCCTCTGCCTGTTGCTCTCCCTGCTTGTGCTCGTTCTCTGTCAAATAAATAAATAAGATATATTTTTTAAGGATTTTATTTATTTATTTGACAGAGAGAGACACAGCGAGAGAGGGAACACAAGCAGGGGGAATGGGAGAGGGAGAAGCAGGCTTCCTGCAGAGCAGGGAGCCCGATGTGGGGCTCGATCCCAGGACCCTGGGATCATGACCTGAGCTGAAGGCAGACGCTTAACAACTGAGCCACCCAGGTGCCCAATAAATAAGATATTTTTTAAAAATATGTTTCTCGGGCCACCTGGGTGGTGCAGTCAGATAAGCATCCGACTTTTGGTTTGGCTCAGATTGTGATCGCAGGGTCTTGGATCTGAGCCCTGCTTTGGGCTCTGCACTCAGCGGGGAATCTGCTGGAGATTCTCTCTCTCCCTCTGCCCCTCCCCCTCATGCTCTCTCTTTCTTTTTCTAAAATAAATAAATAAATCTTTAAAAAAATATATGTTTCTCATTTCCCTAACCCACCTACTCTCCTGTTCTGCTTGGTGACTTTCACATCTATTTTTCTTGCTCTGCAAAACCCCCAACTCATCCTCAGGGGATGATCTTGTTTCCTCCATCACTGGCAAAATACAAGCAGTCAAAAGAGAGTATCTGCATCCCCCTCCCCACCTACCTGCAACTGCACCTTCCTTCTCTGTCTTCCTTCCTTCCCAGGCCAAGGATGGCCCCAGCCAGGGCACCAGCATCCATCTCCACCAACTGGCGTAGCCATAGTTGGCAATTCTATCCTCATTTCCTGTAGTATCACAATTTAAAGTATCACTCCCATTCTCCTGTGAATGTGCTGCCAGTTCTCCCATCTTAGAAAGCAAAACCCATCTCTTGACCCCTTATCCCTGCTGGGAGCTGCCGTCATTTCTCTCCCCTCCAACACCAAAGTTCCTCAGAGGAGCTTCTAAAACTCCCTGTGTCCAATTCCTTCCCTCCTGTTCTCTCTCAAACTATTTCAGTCACTAGCACTGCCTTCATCGATGTCTCCAGTGACCTTCCCGCAGCCAAACCCAGCGGCCAGTTTTTAGTACTCACTGTACTGAAACCATCCATAAACCATTTTTCCTCTGTGCCCCAGTATTTCATTGGGAAAACCTGAAAGCATATAGGAGGGCAGAGAAAATCGTAGAGTGAACACCCATATTCCCCATGCCTGCTGTCTACAATTCAGCGTTTTACACCGCTAGCCTTTTCGTAGTCCAGGTTCTTTTCGTCATGTTTGGCTGAGCTTTCATTGATGGGTGAGCCTCAGGCCATTTTTAGTTCCGTTGCTGAACTCTTTCTGCGCCAGGGAAGGGACAGAGAGTGAGGGAAGGCCAAGTGCAGGATGAAGGGTAATCACCTCAATTTGTCAGATTTTACAAGTGGCTGAATAATGTACTTGCTTTGCCAGTTGCTCTTTTGTTCGATTTGTATGAACAATAACTCTCTGGTTATAATTTTTTTAATTTCAGGTAGTAGGAAAGGTGATACACGTAACCGTATAAAGAACAACCAGAATTTTATAGCACACTCAACACCCACGAATACCGACACCTGGAATGCAGGTTCGTAGAATAGCGTTCTCACCTTCTCTGTAACGTCCTTTCGGCAAAGCACTGCACACCCTGAGAACATGGGTGCAACACCTGAGTCATCAAACTAGAGCCACTTTCCTTTTAGCTACAGAGGTGGCAGGTGCTGCTGGACTGAGTCAGGGATCCTGTATTTCTACAGAGTAAAAGAGGGCTTTGACAAAGGACAAAAGGCAGAGGAAGCAAATGGAGTTAGGGATTACTTTACGTGAGAGTTCAAAGTATATTTGTTCACGTAGGCTGTGCGATCTAGCCTCCATAGTTTTAAAAATTAAGGATGCTATTTTTTATGGTACTTCTGATTTTGTCTCCCATCCGCCTTTGAAATAACAATATGATTAACAAATATATTAACTGATAGGCACAAGTGAAATGAAATTTTATGAGAACTTTTCTTTCCATTTTTAGCACTGATTTCGCACAGACCTGCTCTTGTTCAAGTAGTTATAATTGCGTGTGTAGCCTTTAGCATTGCCCTGATATGTGGAATCGCTATTTCCTATGTGATATAGTAAGTATCTGCGAAGTAACATTTACCACTCTTGAGTAAGACATAACTAACTAGGTTATTATTTAGTAATGTTAATGATGATGATGATAATTCTTATAATCACTAAATTATTATGGTCATACTAAATCTCCACACTAGTGTTTTTCAGAGGACTGTACTCATGGTGGGTCACAATATAAATTAAAAAAAAAGAAATAGGACAGAATACAATTTAGTAGGATAAAAAATATTAAAAAGCATTACATTTTGTGATGTAAATGCTGATTTTTTTTAATTTTTAAAATTTTTATTTTATTTATTTATTTATTATGTTATGTTAGTCACCATACAGTACATCATTAGTTTTTGATGTAGTGTTCCATGATTCGTTGTTTTCGTATAACACCCAGTGCTCATTACAACACATGCCCTCCAGGCGCCTGGGTGGCTCAGATGGTTAAGCGTCTGCCTTCGGCTCAGGTCATGATCCCAGGGTCCTGGGATCGAGTCCCGCATCGGGCTCTCTGCTCCTTGGGAGCCTGCTTCTCCCTCTGCCTCTCTCTCCCTCTCTCTGTCTCTCATGAATAAATAAATAAACTCTTAAAAACAAAAACAAAAACAAAACAACACATGCCCTCCTTAACACCCATCACCAGGCTACCCCACCCCCCACCCCCCTCCCCTCTGAGACCCTCAGGTTGTTTCCCAGAGTCCATAGTCTCTTGTGGTTCGTCTCCCCCTCTGATTTCCCCCCCTTCAGTTTTCCCTTCCTTCCCCTAATGTCCGCCGTCCTACTCCTTATGTTCCACATATGAGTGAAACTATATAATTGTCTTTCTTTGCTTGACTGATTTCACTTAGCATAATCCCCTCCAGTTCCATCCATGTTGATGCACATGGTGAGTATTCATCCTTTCTGATGGATAAGTAATATTCCATTGTATATATGAACCACATCTTCTTTATCCAGTCATCTGTTGAAGGACGTCTCGGCTCGTTCCACAGTTTGGCTATTGTGGACATTGCTGCTATGAACATTGGGGTGCATATGGCCCTTCTTTTCACTACATGTGTGTCTCTGGGGTAAATACCCAGTAGTGCAATTGCTGGGCCATAGGTAGCTCTATTTTCAACTTTTTGAGGAACCTCCATAGTGTAAATGCTGATTTTTAACTTTTCAGAAAACAAATACACAGTTATGAGGTAAAATGTATTTCCTATTGTGGACCATGGTCAAAATGTTTGAAAGCCACTGTCTGAGATGCTGGCATCCTCCCAAAATGTGGTGTTCTAAAGTGAACTTGAGGCATCTGAATAAGCAAAGAAGAAGTCAAACTCTCACTCTGCAGATGACATGATACTGTATCTGGAAAACCCAAAAGACTCCACCCCAAAATTGCTAGAACTCATACAGGAATTCAGTAAAGTGGCAGGATATAAAATCAATGCACAAAAATCAGTTGCATTTCTATACACCAACAATGAGACAGAAGAAAGAGAAATTAAGGAGTCAATCCCATTTACAGTTGCACCCCAAACCATAAGATACCTAGGAATAAACCTAACCAAAGAGGCAAGGGATCTGTACTCAGGAAACTATAGAATACTCATGAAAGAAATTGAGGAAGACATAAAGAAATGGAAAAACGTCCCATGCTTGTGGATTGGAAGAACAAATATTGTTAAAATGTCTATCCTACTTAGAGCAATCTACACATTCAATGCAATCCCTATCAAAATACCATTAACTTTTTTCACAGAACTGGAACAAATAATCCTAAAATTTGTATGGAACCAGAAGAGACCCCGAATAGCCAGAGGAATGTTGAAAAAGAAAACCAAACCTGGGGGCATCACAACGCCAGACTTCAAGCTCTATTACAAAACTGTCATCATCAAGACAGCCTGGTACTGGCACAAAAACAGACACATAGATCATTGGAACAGAATAGAGAACCCAGAAATGGACCCTCAACTCTATGGTCAACTAATATTCGACAAAGCAGGAAAAAATATCCAATGGAAAAAAGACAGTCTCTTCAATAAATGGTGTTGGGAAAACTGGACAGCCACATGCAGAAGAATGAAACTGGACCATTTCCTTACACCACACACAAAAATAGACTCAAAATGGATGAAAGACCTAAATGTGAGACAGGAATCCATCAAAATCCTTGAGGAGAACACAAACGGCAACCTCTTCGACCTTGGCTGCAGCAACTTCTTGCAAGACACGTCTCCAAAGGCATCAGAAACAAAGGCAAAAATGAACTATTGGGACTTCATCAAGATAAAAAGCTCTTACACAGCAAAGGAAACAGTCAACAAAACCAAAAGACAACCGACTGAATCGGAGAAGATATTTGCAAATGACATATCAGATAAAGGGCTAGTATCCAAAATCTATAAGGAACTTATAAAACTGAACACCCAAAGAACAAATAATCCAATCAAGAAATGGGCAGAAGAGGGCGCCTGGGTGGCTCAGTTGGTTAAGCGACTGCCTTCGGCTCAGGTCATGATCCTGGAGTCCCTGGATCGAGTCCCGCATCGGGCTCCCTGCTCGGCAGGGAGTCTGCTTCTCCCTCTGACCCTCCCCCCTCTCATGTGTTCTCTCTCTCATTCTCTCTCTCTCAAATAAATAAAATCTTAAAAAAAAAAAAAAAAGAAGTGGGCAGAAGACACGAACAGACATTTCTCCAAAGACATAGAGATGGCCAACAGACATGTGAAAACGTGCTCAACATCACTCAGCATCAGGGAAATACAAATCAAAATCACAATGAGATACCACCTCACACCAGTCAGAATGGCTAAAATTAAGTCAGGGAACGACAGGTGTTGGCGGGGATGCGGAGAAAGGGGAACCCTCCTACACTGTTAGTGGGAATGCAAGCTGGTGTGGCCGCTCTGGGAAACAGTATGGAGGTTCCTCAAAAAGTTGAAAATAGAGCTACCCTACAACCCAGCAATTGCACTACTGGATATTTACCCCAGATAAAATGTAGTGATCTGAAGGGGCATGTGCACCCCAGTGTTTGTAACAGCAATGTCCACAATAGCCAAGCTATGGAAAGAGCCCAGATGTCCATCAATAGGTGAATGAATGCAGAAGATGAGGTATATATACACAATGGAATATCATGCAGCCATCAAAAGAAGGAAATCTTGTCATTCACAACGATGTGGATGGAACTAGAGGGTTTTATGCTAAGCGAAATAAGTCAATCAGAGAAAGACAGTTATCATATGATCTCACTGATGTGTGGAATTTAAGAAACAAGGCAGAGGATCATAGGAGAAGAGAGTAAAAAACGAAACAAGATGAAACCAGAGAGGGAGACAAACCATAAGAGGCTCTTTAATCTTAGGAAACAAACTGAGGATTGCTGGAGGGGAGGGGGGTGAGGGGATGGGGTAACTGGGTGATGGACACTGGGGAGAGTATGTGTTGTAATGAGCCCTGGGTATTATATAAGACTGATGAATCACAGACCTGTACACCTGAAACAAATAATACATTATATGTTAATTAATTGAACTTAAGGGGGTTTTTTTAAAGAATTTATTTATTTATTTATTTGAGAGAGAGAGAGCACATGAGAGGGGGGAGGGTCAGAGGGAGAAGCAGACTCCCTGCCGAGCAGGGATCCCGATGCAGGACTCGATCCCGGGACTCCAGGATCATGACCTGAGCTGAAGGCAGTCGCTTAACCAACTGAGCCACCCAGGCGCCCCTGAATTTAAAGTTTTTTAAAAAGTGAACTTGATACTTTGGCAGGAATCTTAGTGCAAAGCAGAAAATTGTAACTGCTCTCTTTTCACTAGACACTTGTTATTATCTGGGAAAACAGTAGCATTTGGGGAAGATACTTCATCTTGATTGCACAAATAAAGTTTGTGGCCAAGCTCTTTCAAGTGATATGATCATTTTGAATTAGTATTAGACAAAAGTGCAGACTGTGACATCATGCTACTCTGACCAGAATGATATACTGATTCCTTCTCCAGGATTCAGTGCTAGGATTCTGTTGTGTCCCATCAGAAACAGCTTGAGGAAGTAATAAATTATTTGCTCTGTTGGAATTGAGTATGAACACATGGAATATGTTGCCATGTATGGGGTATTTTTTAAGGTAGCTATTTTAGGACCACTTTCACATATGTCCAATGAAGGCAAATAAGATTAAAGGTAAAAATTGAAGACATTTTACAATGAGAGAGTGTAATCAGCATGTTTAGCTCTGTGATATCTAACATGGTGATCTTGCATCAAAAGGCATCAGAAATAAAGGCAAAAATGAACTATTGGGACTTCATCAAGATAAAAAGCTCTTACACAGCAAAGGAAACCGTCAACAAAACCAAAAGACAACCGACTGAATCGGAGAAGATATTTGCAATTTATATAACTGCAATTTCAGTTTATTTTCATTAGTATAGATAAAGATGTTAATATATATATATAGAGAGAGAGAGTTTTCTAAGATAAGTCACTAAACATCCTCTGGGACTTGTAGTGCCCAATTAAGTTGCTGAGCTAATGTCAACTCTTACAGCTTTTACATTTGTGTTACTCATAGGGCCACACCAAGCTATTTCAGAGCATGAGGCAAAAGGAAAATTACATGCCCCAAAGTACATGTTTTAATGTAATTTTTAGTGGTTGACTTTTTCCAAAAGTAGATTTTGAAAATACTATTGGTAAGTTTGCTTTCATTTAAACCAGGAAAGTAAAATTACAATAAGCTCTGTTTCTGGTATAGATAAAATATTTAAACTTAAGGTGAGTTTTGATATACTACTTTCAAATTGGTAATACATTATCAACTTCTTTAATGTTCTGGAAAAGAATAACCACTTAAAAATACATAAAAACATGGGGCATCTGGATGGCACATTCGGTTGGGCCTTTGACTCTTGGTTTTGGTTGGGTCATAATCTTGGGGTTGTGGGATCAAGCCCTGCCTGGAGCTCCACACTCAGCACGGAGTCTGCTTGGGGCTCTCCCTCCGTCTCCCTCTGCCCCTCTCCACTTTACCCCCTCTCTGAAATAAATAAATAAATCCTAAAAAAAATTTTTTAGGATTTATTTATCTGAGAGAGAGATAACAAGAGAGAGCACAAGCAGGTGGGGGGGGTGGGCAGAGGGAGAGGAAGAAGCAGACTCCCCACTGAGCAGGGAGCCTGACAAGGGGTCAATTCCCAGGACCCATGAGATCATGACCTGAGCTGAAGGCAGACACGTAACTAACTGAGCCACCCTGGCACCCCTAAATAAATAAATCTTTAAAAAAAATACTTAAAAACATGTATATAGGGACTCATCTTTTTCTTTTGATTCAGGTTCCCATATGGTTCATCATAGCACTGTTGGATCCTATGTTTATTTGGAATTTTGGTTTATCATGGATTTTTCCCCATTCATTTCAATTTGTTAAAATATTGAGCTAAAATATTTATCATCATTACTGGATTTTTTTGGCATGCCCTTAAATTTTGCAACTGTAATCAAGACATTGGAGACCAGGATTTGGGTGGTTACTGTTTTTGTTTTTTGGTTTTTTTTAAGATTTTATTTATTTATTTGACAGAGAGAAAGAGGGAACACAAGCAGGGGGCAGTGGGAGAGGGAGAAGCAGGCTTCCCACTGAGTAGGGAGCCCAATGTGGGGCTTGATCCCAGATCCCATGACCTGAGCCGAAGGCAGACACTTAATGACTGAGCCACCCAGCGCCCTGGGTGATTACTGTTAACAATGTTTAGGATCAGGCCAGTTCTTCCTAGTTACATACATCAAACAATTAGGAAGGTATATATGTTAGGAAAAAGGAAAGCATTCTTTTTACCCCTTTTCACATCAGAGATAGGTGCTTAAAAATCCACTCCCAGGGCTGGATCTGGGGTGGGGTGAGCGAGGCACTCACCTCAGGTGCAAAATTTAAGAGGGTGCCAAAAAATTCAGTCATCAATATGAGTAATATTTTATGTAATATTTTATAAAATCTAAATTTACTTCAAAAAATATCCATGATGAACAAAATACCAACATTTTAAATACAGGATCAGTAACATTGTTGGGCCAAGCCATATCAGAGAGTGGAGCAAAAGGAAGAATCAGTAATACCTATATGGACTTTATTTAAAATGTTGATATTCATCATGGATTTCTTGTCATTCATTTTTCTTTTGTAAAATGTTGCATTAAGATATTATTTAGCTTAGGGGCGCCTGGGTGGCTCAGTCGTTAAGCATCTGCCTTCGGCTCAGGTCATGATCCCAGGACCCTGGGATCGAGCCCCACATCGGGCTCTCTGCTCGTCGGGAAGCCTGCTTCTCCCTCTCCCACTCCCCCTGCTTGTGTTCCCTCTCTCGCTGTGTGTCTCTCTGTCAAATAAATAAATAAAATCTTTTTTAAAAAAAGATATTATTTAGCTTAAAAAGAAGATATTATTATATTATCTTGTACCCCACGAGTTCCTTACTCATCTCACCTAGTCCTGGCCCTGAACCCCATTTGGCATTGTTACTCCTCTTCTGCCTGTCAGCACACACTAGAGATCAATCTGTTTCTGCCTCCCTCCCCTGCCTACCACCATGTACTAGTGACTCCTTTCAGTCAAAAGTTACAGGATGAAGATGTAATGACTTCCCGTGAAAATTGTGCTCGTAAATTCATCTACATTATTCTCCAGTCGGCTGGTCCAGGCTGAGGAAAGACAGCAACTGGTGTGGCTTTGTAACAATGTCAGGACACCGTTCCTGGGAGATGATGACAATGATGTCGACGACGACAAGGAGGACTCAGAGGATGAGAGCTTGGATGAATCCACCTACCTACTTCCAGAGAATGAGGAGGAGCTCGAAAACTTCATTCACTCAGGTAAATGACTGACCAGTTTATCTTGTCAGATGCGAAGTCACATGAAAGCTGAGCTGGCTGTGATGGTTTGGTTTTCAGAGGCAAAGCTAGGAGGGATTTAATGGAGTTCGAGGTAATAAAAGTGAATATTTACAGCCACATCGATAGAAATGAACTGTTCTCATCAAATTATACAGAAGGGCAAACAGCCACGGGTTGCTTGGTTCCTTTTGTGGGGCAATTCCAACGACCAGAAGCAGAGGTCAGGAGAAAAAACTTTGCCCAAACAAAACTTTCCCCAGACTAAACTCTTCCTTTAAACACACTTACCAGTGTGGCATTATTCCCGAGTCTAGAACACAGATAGACAGATGTCTCTCTTGCACAGTCTGCCTCCATCTGATGTGAACAGGATCCAGCCCACAGAACAGATCCTTGTATGAGAGATGCTCACCATGCCTGCAAATCTTTGTGAAGAGAAGGCAGCATATGTGTTCATATAAACCTGATTTTGTAGAAGTTCTGAGATACCCGCTTAAAAAAATTCTAGAGCAAAAATATGTATAGTGCAGTGTCTGATTCAACCATGTCAGTCTTCCCTTGTATGGATCTCCTCTCTAAAACCCCAGATGCGTCAGAGACAGGCTGGAAGGCCAGGAGTGCAGTGATCAGTGATGTTTACTGACGTTAATGCCCTTGTTTACCCTTAGGAAATATTTTTTCAATGTATTTTCCTTACTTTGAAGCATAGCTTTTCTTCATTCTTCTAAGTTTTTATTTAAATTCCAGTTAGTTAACATACAGTGTAATATTAGTTTCAAATGTACAATGTAGTGATTCAGCACTTCATATGACACCCAGTGCTCATCACAAGTGCACTCCTTAATCCCCGTCACCTGTTTCTCCCCATCCTCCCACCCACCTCCCTTCTGGTAGCCATCAGTTTGTTCTCTATGGTTAAGAGTCTGTTTCTTGGATTGCCACTCTCTTTTTTACCCCTTTGCTCATTTGTTTCTTAAATTACACATATGAGTGAAATCATATGGTATTTGTCTTTCTCTGACTGACTTAATTCACTGAGCATAATATTCTCTAGCTCCATCCATGTCATTGCAAATGGCAAGATTTCATTCTTTTTTATGGCTGAGTAATATTCCATTATGTATATATACCACATCTTCTTTATCCATTCATCAGCCGACATTCTTTTTTTTTTTTAACTGAGCATTTATAAAGCTTGTATATAAGATGTGGGAAAATAGCTTTATTTTGGGGGGGAGTAAATAACTTTAAAATTCAATTTTCACCATCCTTTTCAGAGAAATAACATCCATTATATCTTGAAAATTCTACTGTTTACACCTTTATTTTTCCATACCTTTTCTGTCACCTCTTTTATCTCTATTCCTCATTTATTAGTATTTCAGTAACATTATGTCTATGTTTTAGTTATTAGATCCAAAAGAAGAAAGCATATGGTAAACAAGAGATTGAAGAAAGAACAAGATTTATTAATGGAAACAAAAATAGGGAATTCTATGCACAGTATATTCTCAGAGGGTCTATGAGAGCAAACGAAAGAGATGCAGGACGTGCCAGCCCGTGGGGAGCCAACAGTTGCAAGGACAGCTCACGACTGGGGACCTGAGCATGACTTACTCCTGGAGAGCTCTGTTCAGAGCACGCTAAAGAAGAAAACTAGAAGTATATAACAGAAAATAAATTCATATGTGCAATGATTCTTGATTCTTAGCTCTCATAGTCCATTAATAATTATAACTTAATTGGAAAAGAGAAAAATCCAACTTCATGAATATGAAAGACAGACTGTCAGGATTTTTTTCTATTTTTAAAAATTTTTTATTTATTTATGTTTTTTTAGGATTTTCTTTCCTTGGTCCTAACCAAAAGCACAAATAATTTCTTTGGGCAGTATCTCAGACCAAGCTAAGGAATTGCTTTCATGATACAAAACTTTTCCAGGGATATTATCTATCAATTCCAGTACCTTGCCTCTATTTTCCTCACAAGGAAGCTGAGAATATCAAAATAGATATGACACTGGATTAAGATGCAAACATCCCTGTTTTTAAGGAGCTGGGACCTGGTGAGGAAAAAGGGTCTGCAGGCAAGGAGCTGTAAAGCATGGCCAGTTATGGTGGGTGCTATAAGCCGGGAGCTGCTGAGAGCTGTGGAAATACAGGAGTCAAGACTGAATCCAAATGGGTCAGTGCTTTGGAAAACGGTCTGATGGTTCCTCAGAAAGTTAAACAGACAGTCACTACATGATCTAGCAATTCCACTGTTCGGGTTAGGTCTGAGGAAACTGAAAACACACATACACAGAAAAACCTGGACACAAATGTCCAAGCAGCATTACTCATAAGAGCAAAAAGGTGGAAACAACCCAGTTGTCCATGAATTGACAAAAAGATAAAGTGGGGGTCTATCTATACAGTGGAATATTCTTCAGCCATAAGAAAGACAGAAATAGGGGCGCCTGGGTGGCTCAGTTGGTTAAGCAACTGCCTTCGGCTCAGGTCATGATCCTGGAGTCCCTGGATCGAGTCCTGCATCGGGCTCCCTGCTCGGCAGGGAGTCTGCTTCTCCTTCTGACCCTCATGATCTCTTTCTCTATCTCATTCTCTCTCTCAAATAAATAAAAACTAAAAAATCTTAAAAAAAAAAAAAAAGAAATACCGATACATCTACAACATAGAAAAACCTTGACAACGTTATGCTAAATGAAATAAGTCAGACACAAAGGTCACACATTTTCTGATTTCATTTATCCAAAATGCTCAAAATAATCAAATCCATAGAGGCAGAAAGTAGATAAGTGGTTCCAGGAACTGGGTGGGGAGAGAAAAGGGAAGGACTGCTAATGGGAGTGGGGTTTCTTTTTGGAGTAAGAAAATGTTTGAAAACTAGATAGTTGTGATGGTTATACAACCTGGTGAATATACTAAAAAAAGAAAAAAACACCACGGGATTGTACTCTTTAAAAGAGCAAATGTTGTGGTATGTGAAAGAGATCTCAAACAAACTGTTAAAAAAAAGATTTTGTCTAATTTGAGGGTGAACTGAAGCCAGACCTAGGCTTCCTGACTCTTCCTTTCAGTTTCCATCCTTCCTAAAATAAAAAAATTATAACAACAACAAAAATTATAATAGACAACGTGACAAAGGAATAGTGGGGTATATATGAGAAATTGGGACAGTCCAGAGAATCTTTCGGCCAACAGTTTGCACCTGCCTTGGTGGTGCAGCCAGGAAGGAGTTACGTGTGGGGTGGGTGGCGCAGGGGACAGCAGGGCAGAGCTGGCCAGTGTCCTGCACCGATTCACAGCCCCCAGACCTTGGATGGGCCTTCAGTGTCCTTCAGTGCAACCTCATATCCTTGGGCAAGACACACACCCAGCCCCTATGAGATGAAATCCTAAGTTAGGAAGCAAGACTGCTATCTTAGTCGGCTCAGGCTGCCCTAAAAAAAATGCTGTTGATGAGGTGGTTTAAACAACAAATATTTATTTCTCAGTGTCCTAGAGGCTAGAAGTCCAAGATCAAGGTGCTAGCATGGTTGAGTTCTCGGGCAAGCCCTATTCCTGGTTTCCTCATATGGTGGAGGAGAGAGGGAGAGAAGCAGCAAGCTCTCTCCTCTGTTTCTGATTATAAGGGCACTGATCCCATTCATGAGGGCTCCACCCTCATGGCCTGATTACCTCCCCAAGGCCTCACCTCCAAATGCCATCACCTTGGGGATTAGGGCTTCAACTTGGGGGATGAGGGAGTCACAGTCTATAGCAATTGCTTTTTTTTTTTTTTTAAGACCTTATTTATTTCAGAGAGAGAGAATGCGTATGCAGGCATGAGCAGGGAAGGGCTAGAGGAAGAAGTAGACTTCCCACCAAGCAGGGAGCCCAATGCGGGGCTTGATCCTGGGACCCTGAGATCATGAGCTGAGCTGAAGGCAGACACTTAAACGCCACCCAGGCACCCCCCGCCCCAGCCCAGCTACTGAAAACTTTACTGGGAGCTAGCTGGTCCTAGAGGAAGCAGGGTGAAAATCCATTCCATCATTGATAACTCTCAGAGCAATTATATCCCAGCGTTCCAAATTAGGTGAGGGCCCAGAAAGTGGGGAAGCCAGGGTTCAGTGTACCTCTGTGCCTCTGGAATCCATCAAGGTTTGTGGCTAGGCTCTCTGGTCATTGGCCCCCAGCCTGGTACATATTCCAGTGTTGGTTTTGCGGGCAGCTCACTACATACCATATATAGACACCAGCATGGAGAGGCTGGACTGCTTTTTATCACCTTGAATAAACCAAGGAAGGGAAGAACATGAGTCTTCATGGGCAGATGTCTCTTAGCAGAAACCACTGTGGTAGGTGGAACTCAGATGGCCCCCAAGATTCTTGCCCCTGGTGTACATAGTTGTATCATTTCTTCCCCTTGAGTGTGGCTCTGTGAATATGGAAATGTCACGTATGGCCCTCCCATGATTAGGTTGAGGAGATAGAATAGCTGCTCTTTTAATTGTTACATTATATAAGACTCTGACTTAGCCAACTGGAGAGCCACCTCTCTGAGTCTTTAGGGACTGGCTCCATGCAGGGAAAGACTTCCACTAATCAACCTAGCATGAAAGCTTGAGGCCTTCTCATATCTTTTCTGGGCATCATGCATCTCCCCTGGTGTGTGTCTGTGTGTGTGTGTTCCCCAACTCTGCAGTACACATGTCTTAGTTTTCCTATGGTCTCACACCCGCTTCTTCTGGTGTATTCCTCTGCCTAAACTGTCCCCAGCCACCTACCAGACTGCTGTCTTCCTGCAGCTATCCCAAGGTTTGCGATCTGCGAGTGTCCTTACTGCCTCCAACCTGATTTCCAGACTATTGCCACCATTCCCATCATCACCGAGGCAGGCGATGCAGAAACCGGGCCCTGGGTCAGCTTTCAGACAAGCCAGAACACTGCAATCAAGCCCCACTGTTTTCCTTCCTTCCTGGGTCTCTATAGACCTCTAACTGATGCGTAAGTACGTGTAAAGCTATTTTGATCAGCATGTTTTGTTTATTCAGTGTTTTTAAGGATAGTAAGGGCCTGTAGATTCCGAGTCTGCCATTTATTGATGTCACTCTGGTTTAAGGTTAAACTTTCAAAATTATTTTTCTTATTGGCATGGTTGGCCTTTTGGAATTCTTGTCATCTATACAAAGGTTTTTCACTTTTGAGTGAGATGATTTCTATCTCACTAATTTGTAGGACTTATTTATTAAATGAATTAATTATTTATATAGCTGCTTTTTAACAATTATGAGTGATTCACATATCTTCTCAACTGTGTGGCTCATCATTTCTGTTTTTGTGGTGTTTTGTAATCATAGACACTTTTAATGTAATTGGTTATATATATTTTTTGTAGTTGGTTATATTTAAATATATACTTATTGTCATATTTTTGTGTCTGTTTTGAGAAATTCTCTATGTACATTCTTTTTTTTTTCTTTTAAAGATTTTATTTCTTTATTTGACAGAGAGACAGCGAGATCAGGAACACAAGCAGGGGGAGTGGGAGAGGGAGAAGCAGGCTTCCCGCCGAGCAGGGAGCCCGATGCGGGGCTCGATCACAGGACCCTGGGATCATGACCTGAGCCGAAGGCAGATGGCCAACGACTGAGCCACCCAGGCGCCCCTGCCATATGATTTTTTAAAAGATTTTATATGCTTACCTATTTTAGGGGGAGAGAGAGAGAGCGAGAGAGAGCGACATGGGAGGGGCAGAGGGAGAAGGAGAGAGAGAATCTCAAGCCAACTCTGAGCTGAGCGTAGAAGCAGAGTCCAACAGGGAGGCCCAATCCCATGACCCGGAGATCACAACCCCAGCCAAAACCAAGAGTCAGACACTCAACAGACTGAGCCACCCAGGTGCCCCCCATATGATTTTTAAAGATATTTTCTTGAGGGCCGCCTGCCTGGCTTGGTCGGCAGAGCATGTGACTCTTTTTTTTTTTTTAAGATTTTATTTATTTTTTGACAGAGACACAGCGAGAGAGGGAACACAAGCAGGGGGAGTGGGAGAGGAAGAAGCAGGCTTCCCGGGGACCAGGGAACCCGATGCGGGGCTTGATCCCAGGACCCTGGGATCATGACCTGAGCCGAAGGCAGACGCTTAACAACTGAGACACCCAGGCACCCCAGCATGTGACTCTTGATCTCAGGGTTGTAAGTTTGAGCCCCATGTTGTGTGTAGAGATTACTTTAAAAAAAATTAGGGGCGCCTGGGTGGCTCACTCAGTTAAGCATCTGCCTTTCAGCTCAGGTCATGATCCCAGGGTCCTGGGATCCTGCCTCATGTTGCGCTCCCTGCCCAGTGGGCAGTCTGCTTTTCCTTCTCCCTTTGCCCCTACCCCTGCTCATGCTCTCTCTCACACACGTGCTTTCTCTCAAATAAAATCTTTAAAAAATAAAATAAAATTGTTAGTACTCGCTTCGACAGCACATATACTAAAATTGGTGTGATACGGGTTAGATTAAGATGGCCCCTGCACAAGGATGACACACAAATTCATGAAGTATTCCATATTTTTTTGTAATTTCTAGAATTATATAGATGAATTATCTGTTTGGTTTTGTGTAGGCACCACTTTTGTTTTACCTTTGTCTTAGCTGCATGAAATAAAATTCTTAAAGGTTTGAAAAAAATAAAATCTTTAAGAAAATATTTCTCAAATTCCTAAACATGGTTGGATTATTATAATTATGACGATTTTTTTCTATCCCCTCACTAAAATCAAGCTGTTTAGTACAATTCATAGTCATTTTGTGTTGCAACAGAATTGTCACCAAATGACTAATTGATATGTCCAGGATGGATTCTTTAGTCAGTGTTTGAAATTTACTTTTTTTTTTTTTTTTTTTTTTTAAAGATTTTATTTATTTAACAGAGACAGCCTGAGCAGGAGGAGCTGCAGGCAGAGGGAGAGGAAGATGGGGATGGGGAGGGAAAGGGAGAAGCAGGCTTCCAGCTGAGCAAGGAACTCCATGCTTCCTCATCAGCCTTTTCTTTCTTTTTAAAAAGATTTTATTTCTTTATTTGTCAGAGAGAGAGAGAGCACAAGCACAAGCAGGGGGAGTGGCAGGCAGAGGGAGAAGCAAGCTCCCCACTGTGCAAGAAGCCCAACTTGGGACTCCATCCCAGGACCCTGGGATCATGACCTGAGCCGAAGGGCGACACTTAAGTGACTGAGCCGCCCAGCTGCCCTGAAATTTACTTTTTCTGTTTTAGATAACAATGAAATTGATATTTTGTGACTTTTATTTTCCTTGTTTATTGCAAAATTCTACTGGCTTGATTTTTATTTTTACTTGAGTATTCCCTCTGAGATTTTCATCTAGATAGGCTTTATTTAGGAAACAAAATTAAGAAATTTACCAATATATTTAATTTATTTTAGTCCTCTTTCCTTTACTTGGCTATAATCTAGCATCAACTTTATGTTGAGAAATGAGTTATTTTAGTTTTTTTTATTTTGTTATTGACATGATATTCTGACTCTGGTGTATTTATTTGACTTGATTAAACCCCCACAAACCCATCACCTTGCCTTCAAAAAATCCTGATAGTTTTGTTTGTTTAGGCGCCTTCCATACTTGCCAGAACCAATGCCCTTTTTCCTGCTTTTTTTCTTACCACTTTCTGCTGATCATACAGCATATTGCAATCATGACATTGCTTATGATAAAAGTGCTAAGTATTCAATTGAAATAAATTTATTTTGTTAAAGTTTACACCTTAGTGCTTTTGATATTAGTTTTAATGGAAAGGTTTTTTGTTTTAATTAGTGCTTAAAAGTAATGCAATACAGGGGCATCTGCATGGCTCAGTCTGTTGGGTGTCTGCCTTTGGCTTGGGTCATGATCCCAGGTTTGTGGGATTGATCCCCACATCAGGCTCCCTGCTGCTCCCCCTGCGTGTTCTCTCTCTCTATCTGTCTCTCTGTCAAATAAATAACAAATTAGTTTAAAAAGTAATGCAACAGGGCGCCTGGGTGGCTCAGTCGGTTGGGCGACTGCCTTCGGCTCAGGTCATGATCCTGGAGTCCCGGGATCGAGTCCCGTATCGGGCTCCCTGCTCAGCAGGGAGTCTGCTTCTCCCTCTGACCCTCCCCCCCCATGTGCTCTCTCTCTCTCTCTCAAATAAATAAATAAAATCTTAAAAAAAAAAAAAGTAATGCAACACAGTATTTAGTAGGCAGCTTTTGTAAATTATCCTCCATAAAATGAAATTCATTTTCAGAACTTATTGTCAGCCATTGGCACTTTGAAGAATTGAATTTATTTATTTGAAGGGGGGGAGGAGTAGAGGGAGAGGGACAAGGCAACTTAGAGCTGAGCACAGAGTCCCCCCGCAGGACTCTATCCAAGGGCCCTGAGATCATGACCTGAGCCAAAATTAAGAGTCAGATGCTTAACTGACTGAGCCACCCAGGTGCCCCTGAATAGCATTTTAAAACAATATATTAGGTGACATGGATGCTATGAATAACATGTCTAAAATTTCTTACCTTTAATAAACTCAATGACAATGCTATTCCTACATGAAAGAGTTGTTTCTTCTCAGGGAGAGTCTTATGCTTAATGCTTAATCTTAACTAGGATTTGCTGGTCTTAATTTTAAGTCTTTCAATTAGATGTGTTAATGTTCTTCACAGGTTCAAAGTTTTCGTGAAGAAATTGTCTCCATTGAATGGTACTCTATTACTCAGGAACATGGAATCTTTTAATGGAAAAACAGAATGATCAGCTCTAAAAACTTTCCAATGCAAGAATCCCCAAATTACCCATTGTGCACCAACAACATCACTACTGGAATTTCTCCAAGATCTTCACTTCTTTCACCATCCAAGGTACTTCTCCAGAGACATTTCTGCCACCATCTCTGTATCACTACATAGTCATAATTAATAACCATCTTTAAAACTTTTTTAATGAGGTGTAATTGAGGACGCCTGCGTGGCTCAGTTGGGTAAGCGTCTGCCTTCGGCGCAGGTCATGATCCCAGGGTCCTGGGATTGAGTCCTGCATCGGGCTCCTTGCTCAGTGGGGAGCCTGCTTCTCCCTCTGCCTGCCGTTCCCTCTGCTTGTATTCTCTTTCTCTCTCTCTCTGACAAATAAATAAAATCTTTTTAAAAATTGAGGTATAAATGACATATAACATTATATTAGTTTCAGGTGTATAGCATGATTCCATATTTGTATACATTGTGAAATGACTACAATAACTCTAGTTAATATCCATCACCTTACACAGTTACAAAAATTAATAGCTTTCTATAATTTGCATTTTACAACTGTTTTTCTGAGATATCAGTTCTTCATGCAGAGTACTCCCTGTAATCACAGGAAATGATAACCACTTTTCAGTAATGAGATGAGATCATGGATTTAAGCTACTCCTACATTTTGGGATTCAGAGCACCCTTTGCATGCATGCTCCACCTGTGAACACTGCAGACATTGTCCTGTATCAAAATAGTATTTCTTTCATTTTTCTATTTTTGAGATCAATGTCAGATCTTAAAGGAAGGGAATATAAGGACAATGAATAAGAGATGTGAATGGGGGGCGCCTGGGTGGCTGAGTCGTTAAGCGTCTGCCTTGGCTCAGGTCATGATCCCGGGGTCCTGGGATCGAGCCCCGCATCGGGCTCCCTGCTCTGCGGGAAGCCTGCTTCTCCCTCTCCCACTCCCCCCTGCTTGTGTTCTCGCTCTCTGTCAAATAAATAAATAAAATCTAAAAAAAAAGAGATGTGAATGGATAAAAGGTCACCCAATTGCACATCACAGGTTATACAGATCCATATTTGTACGCTTGCTTCAGGGTAGCACATCCTCCTCCATCTTTCTTGTCACGCCCCTATCTGGAGTATTTTTCTTGTCTCTGAACATACACAGTTCAGTTCCTAAAACTGGCCCTAATTCTTCAGAGCGCATGCATTTGAGTTAGTATACGGTAATTTTTATTCGTTTCCTCTACCAGTGGACACATTTTGTGACTAACTGGAAAATTTTGTGCACTTGGATCTGTAGCCTTTGGGAGCATCCGAAAGAATATGTTTAGCTTCTGAGAGCATGTTGAGCTTCATGGACTCTAAAATAACATATCTCCACATATGTGCTCAGTTGCAGCCAGACTCTCCAGAAATCTAAGTACGGCCTCTTTAAGAAGGAGCTAAGCCCCTCCTCCGTCCTGGCACCTAGAGTCGCCATTTCCCAGAGTTCCTCGCGGCGCAGTTCGGCCTTTTGGATTGGAGGTGAGGTGTGAGCGCTCTTACGCGCGCCTGTGGCTCTGTGAGAACTACATTGTCCGGAAAGCTGTGCGATGAGGGGCGGGACGCAGGAAAAAAAATCGGCGTTTCCGGCTGAGACATAAAACGTCCGGGCGGGACTTCCGGCATCTTTCTAGTAGTCCGTCGTTTTGGCTTCCTTGAAGTCCTGTCAGTCTGGTCTGGGATTCGGAGCGCTGGCTGGGGGCCGAGGTGACGGGACGGAGAGGGCGCGAGGGGAGGCGCTGTCCCCGCCGCACGGATTCGGGCTTTGGCTGGCGACGCCGCCCGGGCTGCCCCGCGGCGGGGCCGGGGCCTTGATCGCCGGCCCGGGCGCCCGCTCCGCCACAGGCTCCGATGGCGGCGGCCGCGCGCAGGGACCCGGCTCCGGTAAGCGCTCGTCCCCCCACCCAGACCCCCGCGGCCCAGGCCCCGGCGTCCGGGACAGGCAGGCGGCGGCGGGCGGGGGCCCCGTGCGGGAGCGGGCTCCGGGCCGAGGGCGGCCGGGGCCGAGGCTGGAGCGGGGCTGAGGCGGGAGGAGTCTGCCCTCGGGGGACAGCGCGTGAGGGGGGTCACGCCCGGACTGCGGGCCGAGGTGCCGTACCTTCAGGTCTAGAGGCCTCCAGAGGCCAAGGAGCGTTTTCCCAAAGGAGGGACACGATCCCCTTGAGGGTTTCAAGACTCCCCCAGGGAGTTCAAAGGAAGAGCAGATTGGAGGAGGGAGAGGAGCGCTCTGAGGTCCCTGCTGGTAAGAGGCCCCCTGAGCGCTGAGGCCCAGGGGTGAGACAGCTAGCCTTGGGTCACCTGGCGCCAGGGCTAGGAAGGGGAACTCAGTAAGTTCTGCTATTTGTATAAACTCCTGAAACCTTTATTACGATGTTAATGAACCTATTCATCACCCCCATATTTACTTCATGCCCTTTTATAATCTCTTTTCTTCTGCTCTCCAGTTACCTATTGATTTAGCTTCCTTTACGGTAGTTTTTCCCTAAAATTTTATGATTGAAATCATAGTGTTTACTCTTTTTCCTGTGAGTACCCTCATGCAGCGTATTCATTTTGAGATTCATTAATGTTGTTTCTATGAGTAGTTCGTGCTTTTTTTTTTTTTTAAGATTTTATTTATTTATTCGACAGAGAGAGAGACAGCGAGAGAGGGAACACGAGCAGGGGGAGTGGGAGAGGGAGAAGCAGGCTCCCGGCCGAGCAGGGAGCCCGATGCAGGGCTCGATCCCAGGACCCTGGGATCATGACCTGAGCCGACGGCAGCCGCTTAACCGACTGAGCCACCCAGGCGCCCCCATGCTTTTTATATTGCTGAAAAATAGGGTGTTCTGTGGATATACCATTATGTGTTTGTTTGTTAATCTGCTTATGGACATTTGAGTTGTTTCCAGTTTTTGGCTATTGAAAATACTGCTACACAGATTTTAATGCAGTTTTTCATATGCGTGTTACTTAGCTTGTGTTAATATCTTGGGTTCCAATGCCTGAATCACAGGGTAGATGAATATATAACTTTTTAAGAAACCTCAAACTGTGATCTAAAATGGTTGTTGCCTTTTGTATTCCTACCAGCAATGTATGAGTTGAAGTTTTTCCATATCCCAACCAATAGTAGGTATGGGTATTCTTCTAAAATTTTAACCCTTTTAAGTAAATGTGTAGCAGTATCTCAACTGTGGTTTCGGTTGCATTTCTCTGATATTTCACCATGTTGAGCATTTTTTTCCCTTTATTTGCCACCTGTAGGTTTTCTTTGGTAAAATGTCTATTCATATCTTCTGCTTTTGTTTTGTTTTGTTTTGTGTAATCTCTATCCCCAACATGGGGCTTGAACTCAGAACCCCAAGATCAAGAGTCACATGTTCCATCAACTGAGCCAGCCAGGCACTCCATCTCTTGCTTATGTTTTAAATGAATTTTGGCTATTTCTCTTTTTGTTAGCAAATAAGAGAGTGAAACAACAAACATTTATGTTAAAAATTTCATTCATTCTTGGGCGTCTGGGTGGCTCAGTTGGTTAAGCAACTGCCTTCGGCTCAGGTCATGATCCTGGAGTCCCGGGATCGAGTCCCGCATCGGGCTCCCTGCTCGGCGGGGAGTCTGCTTCTCCCTCTGACCCTCCCCCCTCTCATGTGCTCTCTCTCATTCTCTCTCTCTCTCAAATAAATAAATAAAATCTTTAAAAAAAATTTTTTTTCATTCATTCTTCAGTGGTGTGACTTGTTTGCTGTTAGCCGTTATTGTTTTTGAATACCGGGAGAATATTTCCAAAATGTTCTTTGTGCTATACACAATTCAGTGACCACAAATAGCACATACTTTTAAGTTTTATCTGCATTACTAATATGTTCTCCATCACTTTCTTAGGTATAGATATTCAATACAGTAAATCAAGCTGCGATTTGTAGTGTTTGTTTTTCAGTCCTCCTGGTGTGAATACTACCAGCATGACCAATTTTAGAACTTCAGTGGAAGGGCAATTGGGAAAATAGAATTGGGAAGCAGTAGCACAGCTGTGTTCTGTCTCTACCATATGACAGAAGAGCTCCAATTAACACGAGAACATAAAAATAGTAAAAGGTAGTATAATGGGGGTGCCTGGGTGGCTCAGTCGTTAAGCATCTGCCTTCGGCTCAGGTCATGATCCCAGGGTCCTGGGATTGAGCCCCGCATCGGGCTCCCTGCTCCACGGGGAGCCTGCTTCTCTCTCTCCCACTCCCCCTGCTTGTGTTCCTGCTCTTGCTCTCTCTCTGTCAAATAAATAAATAAAATCTTTAAAAAAAAAAAAAAAGGTAGTATAATGATTAGGAAGTCAGAAGTTTTTATATTTGATTTTAAAACAGTGGAGGTATATGGACTTAAACGGCACATACTTAAAATGTACATTTTGATGTTTTGATTCATGCTTACACCCTGAAACCAAACGTTTCCTCCTGCCTTTTAAAATTCATCCTTCTCCACATATAAAATTGCTGATACAGTGACATTAGTCTATCTTTTGTTACGGCTACTTTCAAATATATGTGTAGGGAGACAGCGCTATTACAAATGTATGTCTGACAAACCCAAGAATGAGTCCATGGGATTATCTGTAGGACAGGGCGGTTGGGTTCATGTTGAGGATGAGGCTGCTTAGCAGTATTGGCCGACTGAAGATGACAGAATGGGGGAGATCTCACAAGATGAAGGGCAAAATCATGAGATATGACACAAAGAGAACAAGCAGGATCTACACCTCATTCCTCTGCAAACAACTTTCAGCAGCAATTGGTGACACATGAGTGCTATGTTGAGTGTTATGTCCACGTCCCTGAAAATCCAACTGCAACAGAGTTGCTGTTGTTCAGAGATTAAGAATGTGCCTACCTCGGGCGCCTGGGTGGCTCAGTTGGTTAAGCGACTGCCTTCGGCTCAGGTCATGATCCCGGAATCCTGGGATCGAATCCCACATCGGGCTCCCGGCTCAGCGGGGAGCCTGCTTCTCCCTCTGACCCTCCCCCCTCTCATGCTGTTTCTCTCTCTCTCTCAAATAAATAAATAAAATCTTAAAAAAAAAAAAAGAATGTGCCTACCTCATGACACAAATGTATACGCCAATGTCTACAACACTGCAGATGGACCAGTATGAAAAAGCACTGAGATGTGGAGTCCAGAGAGGTGAGGATTATCCTTGAGCTAAAAGAGTGAAGAGACAAGTAGTAGAGTTGACAAGGTGGGGAAGTGTGAAGAACGGGTAAAGGCAAAAATGAGGTGTGGGTGCCCCTGTGATTGGCACCAAAAGATGAGCAAATAGGTCTCTGGTATGATTTGTACATAGCCCTGGTGTCATGCCCTCCCCCAGGTGATGCAGGCTATGTTTGAATTTGCCTTGCTTCACTTGGATTCCTTTCCATCCTGCGAACCTCTCCACACCTCCTTAATGAGCAACTACACAGAACCTAGAGGATTCAAATACTAAGGTAAAGACAGGACAGATAAGCAGCTCTCACTGAACAAAATTAACTCAGCACATGACAGACCACAAAAAGGGAAACTAAATATTACAGAAAGAACCTGAAGAATAGCCCATGGTCACATAAATAATGAACCAAGTCAGAGATGGCAATTTCTGGCACAAGGAAGAAGGAAGAAATGTTAGCTAGAGGAACAAAGTAGAACGTAGGGTAGCTTGGACCTAGAAAATTCACCTGGTGATGGAGAAGGCAAGCAAGATGGAATCCGTGACTGCAAGTCTTCTGATTCCGGATCCATACCTTCCAGGCTAGGATAACAGGTGTCGGGCCTACTCAAGGAAGGAGAGGGCAGTGTTCACACCCCAGCCCTACCAACCATAGCACCTATTCAGGGAACCGGGAAGGAAGCAGTGCCCAGGGTCCTGATGTGGAAAGGGCTGACACGCCAATGGATAAAGGAGAAGAGCAGAGACTAGCTCATGGTACAGGCGTCTCTGAGCCTCAGCAAGGAGACCCCATTCTTCCCAGGAAAAGCAGTACACAGCCACATCCTTAAAGGTCACACTGACCTGTCATGATTGGGAGAAATGAAACCACAAATAGCCACTTTCCCAAAGACCTATAGTCCATTCTCACATATGCCTATTCTATGCCCATCCTCCCAATTCCCCAACTCAAGAGTAAAAACGATGGGCTTGGTGCTAGTGGTGCTGTTGTCTCCTTATGGGGGCCTTTAATTACTAGGCCCAGCTATCAGCAATAAGAAGCAGGCAGCAGATATCTAAACTGTGAACCTGGCATAGAGGCATTGAACACCCCTGCCAGGCAATTTCCCTGGTATGGACAACGTCATGTAAGCCCCAGTACCAGGACCCTGGGACCCTCAGACATACTGTCTCTCCATGTCTACATCACTCTAGACCGCACATCCCTCACATCTCCCATACCACAGCTCTGCCCATGCCCACCACCACCTCACCATTCCTCTACTTAAGAATCTGCCTGGCCTCCACACATGTTCAAGTATTTTCATCACCTCCTTTTCACTTCACTGTTGAGGGTGGGATTCCTACTTAGAGTTATGGGAATGGCCAGACACACAAGAATACTGGACAGAGGCGACTACCAGCATCTTATTAACCATACATATTCACAGCCTGGGATAGGAGGTCACCACACACCACATAGGGCTACATGGGGTTACACTCTGGAAAACACTGAACAACCAGCAGCTGTGGGATTCAATTATTTAGTATCAAGAGGGTAGGTGCCCCCTGGTTCCTACAAGAGGATACAATTCTCTTTTCTGAATAACCAGAAAGAGCAGACAAGGAAGTGAAACCCACTACAAAGAGATAAGCAGGAACTATTCCTGATCCCTTTTATAAAAAGGGGTCAGTTAGAAGACCTTAACTATGGGGCACCTGGGTGATGCAGTTAAGCATCCGACTCTTGATCTGAGCTCATGTCTTGATATCAGGGTCATGAATTAAAGCCCCGCCATCGAGCTCCATGCTGGGTGTGGAGCCTACTTTAAAAAAATTTTAAATTGGGGCGCCTGGGTGGCTCAGTTGTTGGGCGTGTGCCTTCGGCTCAGGTCGTGATCCCAGCGTCCTAGGATCGAGCCCCGCATTGAGCTCTCTGCTCAGGGGGAAGCCTGCTTCTCCTGTTACCACTCCCCTTGCTTGTGTTCCTGCTCTCACGCGTGCTCTCTCTCTCTCTGTCAGGTAAATAAATAAAATCTTTAATTAAAAAAAAAACTAGGGCGCCTGGGTGGCTCAGTTGGTTGGGCAGCTGCCTTCGGCTCAGGTCATGATCCTGGAGTCCCTGGATCGAGTACCGCATCGGGCTCCCTGCTCAGCAGGGAGTCTGCTTCTCCCTCTGACCCTCCCCCCCTCATGCTCTATCTCATTCTCTCTCTCAATAAATAAAATCTTAAAAAAAACTTAAAAAAATTATTTTTATTAAATAAAATAAGGAGCAGAGCAAAGTGGGGAACTGGTGCTCAGGCCATTTATGTCCTGGTTTCAACATATGTTAAGGTAGCATATAATATTGTGACTTAATTTCAGGCCTTATACCACATTTAGCAAACGGCATCCAGAGATTACTTATCAAATTCATACAGGAATCAATAGTAACCTAGACTTCCCATGGCTCTCGTTAGTGGCGCTAATGCCAAAGTCTTCATTGAAGGCCTCCCTGCTTGGCTCCATTCCTTGCCTCAGTGTTGGCAACAAGAATCATGTGTTGATTTCAGATACCTACAGCCCTCTTCCACTTCTTTTTTTTTTTTTTTAAGATTTTAGTTATTTATTTGACAGGGACACAATGGGAGAGGGAACACAAGCAGGGGGAGGGGGAAAGGGAAAAGCAGGCTTCCCGCGGAGCAGGAAGCCCGATATGGGGCTTGATCCCAGGACTCCTGGATCATGACCTGAGCCTAAGGCAGACCCTTAACGATTGAGCCACCCAGGCGCCTATCCTTCTCCCACTTCTATACTGCACTTGCTGTTCCCTTACCAGTTGACCTTCCTCTTCCTCTGTCCACTTGACCTCCATTCAAGGCTCAGGCCACTGGTGGCCCACCCAAGGCCTATTGACTGTAACAGATAACATTTGCCCCTGATATCATCATCTAGGTTGAATGAAACATCCAGAGCACAACAAAGTGGCCAAAAAATCCTGGAGGAGGCCACAGAGCAGTGAATGAGCACCAACTCCAACCTGACAGTCCCCTTGCTTCAGTTACTCCTAGGCCTCCCATGCCCATTTTCCCCTTGGAAGCCTTGGTCACCTGCCATACTATCCTGTCCCCAAGACATCCTCCTTTTGCGGCCAAAATCCAACCACTTTTCCTAAGCCACTGCTCTCATCCATTAAGCATCCCTTGGACTATGGCAATAGCCTCTACCCTCTACTCTTCCCTTCCTCGTCCCCCAACCCCAGTCTGTTCTCTACTCTACAACCTGTTAAGACCTTGGTAAGATGGCCTCTCCCTCCTCTGATCTAAACTTCCCACCACCTCAAGATAGACAAACATCTTTTCAGGCAACCATTCTTATCCTGACTATTGTCCTCAGCTTTTTTATCTCATCTAAAAGAAAGGAGAGGGCTCCCTGCTCATGGGGAGCCTGCTTCTCTCTCTCCCTCTGCCCCTCCCCCTGCTTGTGCTCTCTCTCTCTCTCTCAAATAAATAAATAAAATCTTAAAAAAGGGGGGGTGCCTGGGTGGTTCAGTCAGTTGAGTGTCTGCTTTCAGCTCAGGTCATGATCCCAGGGTTCTGGAATCGAGTCCCACATCGGGCTCCCTGCTCAGCGGGGAGTCTGCTTCTCCTCCTACCTCCCTCTGCTCATTCTCTCTCTCACTAACCTTCTCTCGCAAATAAATAAATAAAATCCTTAAAAAATAATTTAAAAATACATGAGAGGAGGAGCACGTGGGTGGCTCAATCGGTTAAGCGTCTGCCTTCGGCTCAGGTCATGATCCCAGGGTCCTGGCATCAGGCCCCATGGCAGGCTCCTTGCTCAGCGGGGAGCCTGCTTCTCCCTCCCTCTGCTGCTCCCCGTGCTCGTGCTATCTCTCTGTCAAATGATAAATAAAATCTAAAATAAATGAATGAATGAAAGAGAAAGAAGAAGAAGAGGAGGAGGAAGAAGAAGAGGAAGAAGACGAGGAGGAGGAAGAAGAAGAAGAGGAGGAGGAAGAGGGGGAGGAAGGAAGGAAGCAAGCAAGCAAGCAAGCAAGCAGACCTGTGGTTTCCTGACCACCACCAACTCTTACCTGTAAGCATTTGGAAATCTTGGAACCAGTTCCTGGAAGAACCCTCCACACCTGCTTATACTAGTTGCCACTAATGGGAATACCTCTACATAAAGTGGACACAGACATACCCCAGGGCTTGGGGTTTCAACAAGGTACTGACTTAAGGTCTGGAGGCAGAACAGAAGCACTAAGTCCTCCGACACCACAATCCAGAGGAAATGGGGGTAGAGATTGGGCCCTCCGATGATCTGTGTGAGTTTCGTAAGAGCTTCTGCAGTCATGGGAACATGTGCAAAGAAACAGGCATTAGAGAAATAGGTTCATGGTGGAGTTCAATGGGTTCATTCTTCCCTGTATTCGTCCCTAACCCTGGAGCTAGGTGACCTAAGGGTAGCTGTCTCACTCCTGGGCCTCAGTGTCACCTCTTAACAGCAGTGACCTCAATGAATTCATCACCCTCCTCCAATCTGCTCTTTCTTTGAACTCCTTGGGGGAGTTTTAATTTTTAAAAATTTATTTATTTGAGAGAGACAGAGAATGGGTGGGAGGGGCAGAGGGAAAAGAAGAGAGAATCTCAAACAGACTCCCTCCTAAGTGGAGAGCCCCACCCAGGGCTCCATCTCATGACCCCGAGATCAGGGCCTGAGCCAAAACCAAGAGTTGAAGGCTTAACTAACTGCACAACCCAGGTGCCCCTCCCTGGGGAAGTTTTAAAAACCTAACGGAGAAGGTGTCCCTCCTTTGGCCAAAACTCTCCTTGGGCATCTAGAGTCCTCACAAGAAGGGACACACCTCTGCCAGCTATTCCAGGCATGACTCTGCCTCACGCTCTCTGTTCCCTGAGGGCAGAATCCTCCTGCCTCAGGCTCCCCCTCTAGCCTCTTCCACCAGCCGGCTCACACATGGCCCCCTTCCGCCCCCATTGGCACCTCCCTGTTGTGTGGGAAACAAAAGCAGAAGTAAAATTATTAATAATTTCCCTACTACCTACAGCCCATTGACAAGTCCTTGAAATGGGCAGAGTACAATTCCTCTAGGGACTCAACTGCCTCAATGTTAATACCCTGCTAAGGGCAACAGGTAACAGCCCAACCCCAGGATCCTGTAACTCCACCTTACCATAAAAATTCCCTTGTAAACTTCATCTCTCCCCAACCCCACAACATACACTTTGGCAATCATGACCCACCGATCTACATCTGAAGGGTCTCATGACTCAAGTTTTATTAGACAGTAAAATGACCCTTTCCCAACAATAGCTAGCCCCTTCAAGATCCTGGAAACCTTGATTCCAAAATTCCTTAGAGACTTACACTACCCCCAACCCCCTCCCAACTGGAAAGTATATACGTAACCCCAGTGCAGCTCTTTCTGCCCACAGGTCCTGTGCCCGTGCTTTAATAAAACCACCTTTTTGCACCAAAGACATCTCAAGAATTCTTTCTTGGCCCTGGGCTTTAAATCCTAGTGTCTTTCCTACATCACCTGTCCTGACACCGCGGCCTGGGCGGCAGGGACTCAAGCAGGCGCCCCCCACCCGGTCAGGTCTTTAGGATCTGTAGTGGGGCGGGGCGGGGAGCACCGGGTAGGGGGGACGATGGTTTACCTGAGCCGGAGCCGCCATTGGACTCTCCGGAATGAGCGGACGCCCAGGCCGGGGTCCCTGCTGTCCCCCGAGCCGAGCAGCCTGGGCGGCGGCGTCATTGCCCGGCCGTGGACCCACCTCTCTGCCTTGTGGACCGCGCCTCCTCTCGCGCCCTCTCAGTCGCACCACCACGTCCCTAGCCTGCGTAGACCGCCTTGAAACAGACCCAGGAGCAGGACGCCGAAGTCACGCCCTGACCCTTGTGCTCAAAAGGAAACGCCTGCTATCTAAGCCTTCATTGGCTTCCGGGAAATGCAGTTGGCCCGGTGCACCACCGGGGTTGCCAATCCCGCACCTGACTCCAGGAGAAAAGACCTAGATCCGGCGTGAGGGGCACTAGGAAATGGCGTGCTCCTGTCCAAGGGACATTATGAAAATGGCTAGAGAAAGAAAAGCTAACCAGCACTTCCCTCCCTTTGGTGTATAGAGGCATTTCAGGGTAAAAAAGTAGAAAATTAGGAAAATTTTCCTTTACATATGATTTCTAGGTAATAAACGCTTAAGTCCTGATAAAATTACGTAGAATGCAGACATGTCTCAACAGCTTATGAAATAATGGATTTAACCAAAGTTCATCAGGCAATTACTTTAACCAAAAAACTTACAACAACAGCTGGCACAATAGATAATAGTCCAGTTGATGAGGTTTTAGAATATAGGTGAGGTTTAGGGGCACCTGGGGGGCTCACTCATTGAGCATCTGCCTTCGGCTCAGGTCATGATCCCAGGGTCCTGGGATCAAGCCCCATATTGGGCTCCCTGCTCGGCGGGGAGCCTGCTTCTCCCTCTCCCACTCCTCCTGCTTGTGTTCCCTCTCTCGCTGTGTCTCCCTCTCTGTCAAATAAATAAATTAAATCTTTAAAAAAAAAATAGAGTATAGGTGAAATTCGGAGCCAAGGACCAAGAAAGAATTCTTAAGACATCTCTGGTGCAAGGGGCGCCTGGGTGGCTCAGTCGTTAAGCGTCTGCCTTCAGCTCAGGTCGTGATCCCAGGGTCCTGGGATCGAGCCCCGCATCGGGCTCCCTGCTCAGCGGGAAGCCTGCTTCTCCCTCTCGTGCTCCCCCTGCTTGTGTTCCTTCTCTCGCTGTGTCTCTCTCTGTCAAATAAATAAAATCTTTTTTTTTTTTTTTTTTTAAAGGCATCTCTGGTGCAGAATGGTGGTTCATTAAAGCACTGGGCCAGGACCCGTGGACAGAAAGAGCTGCTGCACCGGGGTTGTGAGGGGTGGCTGATTGTATACTATGGGGTTGGGGAAGGTAAGGAAAAGGGAGGTTTCAAAAGGATTTGTGTATGTTAAAGAAGACTCACAGGATACCAGAGGCCTTGCCATTGTCAAGTTAAGGTTGTTTTTCCTTCTAGTAAGGCATTAACATTAAAATAGTTGGGACTTTCTGGAGAGACATTACACTCTCCCTGCTTCAAGTATCTGTCAATGGGCTGCAGATGATAAGGACATTTAATTGTATCTACATTCCCTTCTGGAAGCTAGGCCATTGATAGAAATGCTTTGTTCTTGTAGATTGCTAAAACATTTGTGAACTGAGGATTGTGATCTCTATAAGTTAACCATTTGTTTTTCCTTTAGGGCAGCCAGGAGTGCCTGAGGAATGTCACATAAATCCCATGGGGGGCGGGGGATTGTGGGGTGTCAGCTTCCACTTTGTCCTCAACTTGCCTTCTGTTCCCTCATCACAGTCGGCAAACCTTATAGTGGATAAAGAAACCTAATAACAGTTGACCCATTGTGCAAAGTTAACATCAGGAAACAGACACTCAGACTTAAGAGTATTTGTTTGTGATACAATCAAAAGTCTCAACCCTGCCTATGGAGCACTGTGGCCAGGGTTAATCTGAATTTGACTGATGCCTGTGATTCTAATTATACATAAATTGGAAGCAAAGTGATCATGAAATAGGGAAGCTGAAGGGACCCGATAAAGAACGGCTTTTTGCTCCTTTTCCTGCTTCTGTTCTTGCTAGGACGTGCACACCTACTCTACACATGCCTTATAGTGCCTATAATGTAGGTCCTCCTTGTCAAGGTCAAGAAGTTAATGATTCCTTTGAGTCTTCCAGCGCAAATAACATCGAAGGAGTGACCGGTTGGGGTCATCATGTGTTTTCCAAAACCATTGACTCCACACGTTGACACCAAGACCCCTGGCTCTAGGGTATAACTGACTGATGGAGGACATCTGAGCACTCGTCCTTGTTTTGACCAGTTCCCGGATACCTAATACTACATGATAAATCATTATAGAGTATTCAAATATCTCTGAATTGTGCATTTCATTTCAATTTTTATAATATTTTATAATTAACAGAAGCCCATCAATTTAATGTAGTTGAATTTATTTTGATGTATTTTATGATGATGCTTTTTATATCTGCTTTGACAAAATCTGCTCTGTATATTTAACAAAGGGAATTTCTTCCATGACCTTTGTTTTTCTTTTTCTTTTTTTCTTTTAGAGAGGGAGAGAGAGAGAGAATGTGCAAGAGGTAGAAGGACAGAGACTTTTTTTTTTTAAAGATTTTATTTATTTATTTGACAGAGAGAGACAGCAAGAGAGGGAACACAAGCAGGGGGAGTGGGAGAGGAAGAAGCAGGCTTCCCATGGAGCAGGGAGCTCGATGTGGGGCTCGATCCCAGGACCCTGGGATCATGACCTGAGCCGAAGGCAGACGCTTAACGACTGAGCCACCCAGGCGCCCCCAGAGAGAGACTCTTAAGCAGGCTCCACACCTGATGTGGAGCTCTGTCTGACAACCCAGAGATCATGACCTGAGCCAAAATCAAGAGTCAGATGCTTAACTTCTGAGCCACCCAGACATCTTGCTTCCATGACCTTTTAAGAGCTGTAATTCTTGTTGTACCATAAACCTATCCATGTGAAATTAATATTTTTGTGTGTTTTGAAGTGGAAGTCTAAATTACTATTTTACCAATTGGGTATCCCATTGCACAGACAATATATTTAACAGCTACTATTAGAACAACTATAGCCATAAGCATAAACAGAAGTTGAACCTTTGGAAGTTTTACACAATTTCAACAAAAGTGACTTTAACTTGATATCTGTGGTAAGTTGAATAAGGCTCCTGGATAGTATATAGAAATTTTGCAGACTTGATTTTTTTTTCATATGTGATTAATATGAGAGTTTTTCAATGGGATGATTATCTGGGGTGGATAAATCTGGGTGAGTTCTAAATGTAATCACAAAGTTGGGGACAGGGGTGCCTGGGTGGCTCAAATGGTTAAGCGTCTGTCTTCGGCTCAGGTCATGATCCCAGGGTCCTGGGATCGAGCCCTGCGTTGGGCTCTCTGCTCCCTGGGAAGCCTGCTTCTCCCTCTCCCACTCCCCCTGCTTGTGTTCCCTCTCTCGCTGTGTCTCTGTCAAATAAATAAATAAAACCTTTAAAAAAAAAAACAAATGTGGGGACAGAGGGAGATTTGAACATAAAAAAGGAGAAGGCAATGTGATAAGGAAGGCAGTTTATTCTGCTGCAAGGAATATAGACAGCCACCAGAAGCTGGAAAAGGCAAAGAAAAGAATCTCCCCTGAAAACCACTCTGCCCACACCTTCATTTTAGCCTCATAAGATTCATTTCAGACTCCTGGCTTCCAGAACTGTAAGAGAATAAATTTCTGTTGTTTTTAAGCCAGTAAATTTGTTACAGCAGCAATAGGAAATATCTAATGTAAAAAAGGGTAAACCTCTTATTTGCCTGCAACAGAAAGCTGTATTTATAAGACACGGTCTCCACAAATAAAGATGGAGCTATTTTTATTTTATTTTTCAAGATTTTCTTTATTTGTTTGAGAAGGACAGAGAGTGCATGAGCCAGGAGGCGGGGGGTGGGGGTGGGGGAGGGTTGGCAGAGGGAGATGGACAAGCCGACTTTGTGTTCAGCAGGGAGCCTGACAAAGGGCTCAACCCCATACCCCTGAGATCGTGACCTGAGCTAAAGTCAGAAGCTCAACTGACTGAGCCACCCAGGCGTCCCATGATGGAGCTAGTCTTTTTTAAAAGATTTTTATTTATTTATTTGACAAAGAGAGACATAGCGAGAGAGGGAACACAAGCAGGGGGAGTGGGAGAGGGAGAAGCAGGCTTCCACGGAGCAAGGAGCCTGATGCAGGGCTCGATCCCAGGACACTGGGATCATGACCTGAGCGAAGGCAATCGCTTAACGACTGAGCCACCCAGGCGCCCCTGGAGCTAGTCTTATATCAGATATTAGGAAGTTTGGTATTTATTTTTTTAGATTTAAAAAAATTTTTATTATTTGATAGAATGAGAGAGAGAGAGCACGAGGTGGGGAGGGTCAGAGGGAGAAGTAGACTCTCCCCGCTGAGCAGGGAGCCCCATGCAGGACTAGATCCTGGAATTCCAGGATCATGACCTGAGCCGAAGGTAGTCCCTTAACCAACTGAGCCACCCAGGCGCCCAGGAAGTTTGGTATTTAGTGAATGCTGGACTTTCAGAAATGGGAGTGTTAAGGGTTGGACAGATTTTTGGCTCTGTTATCACAGGCACTGGAGTACCTTTACTGTTCAGAAGCTCACTGTCAGAAACATGGCCATTGGAGTGAGGCATTTGGCTGATTGGATTGTCCCTGCTTGGCTGTCTTTCTGGATTGGGATTTCTAACTGATTGATTTTCAGAAGTTTAGTAATGATACTGATTGTCTAGCTTTCAGAAGTGTAGTACTGGATCAAGGCTGACTCCACTGGGCTGATTTTCAGAGCTATGTATATTGATGCACAAGTATCTCAAATGAACTGTGAGTAGTTGTTAAAACTAGTTTTGTTAAAAGGATAGGCTTTTCTTTTCTTTTTTAAATAAAGATTTTATTTATTTATTAGAGAGAGAGAGAAAGAGAGAACATGTGTGAAAAAGCACAAACGGTGGGAGGGGCAGAGGGAGTGGGAGAAACACTCCCCGCCGAGCAGGGAGCCCAACACCAGGCTCAGTCCCAGGACCCATGAGATCATGACCTGAGCCAAAGGCAGATGCTTCACTGACTGAGCCACCCAGGCGCCCCACTCTTTTCCTTTCTTGAATTTGAAAATTAAGAATTTCAAATTCTAAGTGCCATCTATTGATCTTCCCTTAGCCTACCTTGCAGGACAAATCATAATGAATTGTCTCTTTGTTTCTTGTTTTTTATAAGCTCTACACCCAATGTGGGCTTGAAATCATGATCCTGAGATCAAGAATCACATGCTCTACAGACTGAGCCAGCCATGTGCTCCAGGAATTATCATGATCTTTATTTGTAGAGACATGATTTTCAACTAGTGTTGTCATTTAACTGAGTTTAGTATCAATTACTGTGGTGGCAAAATAGATCTAACTGCTGAATTTTGGTAGTTTATTGAGAAAAGCTGAATATAAAACACTTTAGGCATCCTGACAGTGTCAGTGAAGAATGCAGAACAAAAATCATTGAAGGTAGAATATGTCCTATATTATAGAGAACTCCTGGAAACCCCACTCATGATGTGCCTCATGCAATCAAGACAGTGCCTAAAACCTGGTAGTTGCTCACTGAACATATATATGAGTTACCCTGACAACATAATTTTGCTATTGGTATTTACCATTCTGACCTTTTCTAAATACCCTCTTTATCTCTCCCTCCAATTGCTCCATGTTCCAGGAATAAAAAAAAAAAAAGAAAGAAAGAAAGAAAAACCTGTAGACAAAGCTTTGACTGTGGTCAAGATTCCAATACAGCTATGTGCTCAGCTTCATTTTTTCATTTCTCATACTTCAGTACTCAGAAATATTTTCAGTGATAATCTCCCTGTGCTGAAACCTACCTAAAATAACACGTGAAGGGAAAGTGTCTGCCTTAGACTCAGGTCATGATCTCTGGGTCCTGGGATCAAGCCCTGCACTCAGCATGGAGTCGCTTGTCCCTCTCCCTCTGTTCCTCCTCCTGCTCTCACTCTCTCTCCTATATATAATTTTTTTTTTTTTTTGGTAAGTCAGGAACTCACTTTGTGTTCAAACAGCAATTTTTTTTTTTTTTTTAAGATTTATTTATTTGAGAGAGCACTAGAGAGAAAGCAGGAGTGGGGGCAGAGGGAGAAGGAGAAGCAGGCTCCCCGGTAAGCAGGGAGCCCGATGCAGGGCTACATCCCAGGACCCTGGGATCAGGGCCCGAGCAGAAGGCAGACGCCTACCCGACTGAGCCACCCAGGAACCCCAAATAAAATCTTTAATGATAAAATAAAATAACACGTGAAACAGTCATTACTTCACAAGGAGGATATGACCTCATGGTGTCCCAAACATCTGACAATGACAGACACTGTCCAGTAAGGAAATGACATTCAAATGGTTGTGATCCTTTTTGGGCCCGTCTCAGATCTTAAAAGCAATTCTGTATATCTTAGGATGTGGAGTCAGAAATATTATCTGGAAAAAAAGTGTCCCTCCCTGGGCTGATACAATCACTGATTATACAAGCTGGAGAAGTTTTCTGGGGAAATTACCCCCTGACTTCATGGGTGCTCAACATCCCCTTTTTTTCTTCCACTCCGTAGTCCTGTCTGGAGTCTCTTCTCTCTTGTCCCTAACCAGAACTTAAATTCGCAACACTGATCTTAAAGCTTCGTTCTGTATGTATTTAAAAACCATCGAGGTAATAGTTGTTAGCTCCCAGATATGAGGAGACGGAGAGAGACTTAGCGGTGGTGTGTGTCCATTCGATTTTGTGGCTTTGGGGAACATATGAAATAGTATGTCTACAAACATATCTGTGATTGGTCCAGAGTCCACTTCATAAAATCTGGATGCGGGCCCCTGATGAGGAGAGAAGTCCCACCCCATCCTCGAGGAGTACAGGGAACCATTGACCGCGCCCTTCGCGGTGGTCCTTTGCTTTCCCAGGAACCTCCGCCCAGAGCCGCTTGCCTGGACCCGTGGCTCATAGAGAACTACATTACCCAGAAGCCTAAGCGCCGCAGTCCAACGAAGGCCCGAGAGAGGGGCGTTTCCAGGAGTGCGGCAGGCGGCTGGGCGGGACTTCCGCTGTCTTCCTGGCATTGGACTTTTTGTCGGTGTTTGCTGGTATCTACCCGAGCCGGGGCTTTCGATTGCTCTGTTAGGCCGGAGGTGGAGGGGTCGCTCCCGTTTCACCGAGACTAGTCGGAGGCTCGGCGTTAGCGACGCCCACCGTGGCCCCGCAGCCGCGGCGAGACTTGGGAAGGCCGTGTATGCGTCCCCGTCCTAGACCCGGGCCGCTCCGTGGCCCGCTCCGCACCCCGAGTCCGATGGCGGCGGCCGCGCCCAGGCACCCGGCTCAGGTAAACGCTCGTCCCCCGGGCCCTCCCGCCGTCCCCCCACCCAGACCCGAAGGCTCGAGCCGCGGCCGGGTGTCGGACAGGGAGGCGGCGGCGGGCGGGGGCCCCGTGCGGGAGCGCCGGCGCGGGGCTCCGGGCCGAGGGCGGCCGGGGCCGAGGCTGCAGGGGCGCTGGAGGGAGGCTGCAGGGGGCCTGAGGCGGGAGGAGTCTGCCCGCGGGGTCAGAGAGCGTGAGGCGGCGGACGCCTTTCCCGAGAAGCTGTACTCATTGTGAGGGCTCTGGGAGCTATAGGGGTTTTGAGTAGAAGAACTTAATGGGAGTGGGGACTAGAAAAGTAGCCACATTTTTCCGCAGCGCAAAACAGATTAGGTTGGGGCGTGGAATAGGAATGTGGGTTCTTGGGTCTAGACCGGTAAGTGGGCTCGTGCAGCGGACTCCCAGGGGTGTTCTGATGATGGGTGACCCGGGGTAGTGCCGGAAGAGAGGGAAGAAGTGGTCAGATTCTGGATGGATCGAACCAGCCGTAGTTACTGCTGCATCAGATGTGGGTGTCACTGAAGGTAAAGAGTGAAAAACCAAGTCCTTAATTTTTGCCGTTCTCTTGTTTTTCATGGACGTCTTGAAAATGGAAATCGTGAAGTCAACGTAGGGAGGTTTCAGGGATCCTACGTTGAATTTTGGACATGGTTGATTCTGAGATGTCTGGGGGTAGAGGTGTCATATGGGATCTGGGTTGGAAGGTGTAGGGTTCTGGGAGAACCGGCGGGGTTGGAGATATCCCCAGGGTGAGAGTAGTGGTCTGGACAAGGTCAGGGCCTGGAGATCAGATTTAGGGGTAGCAGTCTTAGGTATGTTGTTTTATTTTATTTATTTTTATTTTGAAAGATTTTTAAGTAATCTCTACACCCAGCATAGGGCTGGAGCTTACAACCCCAAGATTAAGAGTCGTGTGTGCCACTGACTGAGCCAGCTAGGTGCCCCTTAAGTATGTTACTTTAAATGGTCCCTGGTGTGAAAGGGGAGGACTGTCGCTGGAGGGCGAGGGGGAGTAGGGGGAAAAGCGTGGGCATTCCTGACACTTTGCACCAGAAAGAAGGAGTCCTGGCCTTTGAAAGGGTTCTGCCCAGTGTCTGCATGAAGAGAAGGCTGTAGGGCATGAGGATCCTGGCATGGCATGATGACCCACCAAGGTTGGGGTTCTGTAAAATGGCTACAGTCTGATGACCTCACCCTCACTTTTGAACAGCCTGTCCTAAAAGAAACACATTGAAAAGCTCCTCCAGTGCTAGGAGTAATTTCACTTCACCCAGTCTTGCCAAAGACTTAAAATACCTCAAATACCATATGATAGATAGTCTCAGCCTCTCTATGTCTTTGACGAAAATTTTCCACGGACAAACTCATTGGGGACATCTTGCCTCACAGGAAGTTCCTACCAAAGCATTCCTCTAATACAAGTTGTTCCAACACAAGAGATGTTTCTGCTCACATGCCCTAGATGTGATTTTTATGAGTATAGTGGAGGCAAAACTCCACCTGTAACCATCTTAGCTTGGACTCTTTTTTTTTTTTTTTTAAGATTTTATTTATTTGACAGAGACACAGCGAGAGAGGGAACACAAGTAGGGGAAGTGTGAGAGGGAGAAGCAGGCTTCCTGTGAAGCAGGGAGCCCAAAGCGGGGCTCGATGCCAGGACCTTGGTATCATGACCTGAACCGAAGGCAGACGCTTAACCGACTGAGCCACCCAGCCGCCCCTCTTTTTTTTTTTTTTTTTTAAAGATTTTATTTATTTATTTGAGAGAGTGAATGAGAGACAGAGAGCATGAGAGGGAGGAGGGTCAGAGGGAGAAGCAGACTCCCTGCCGAGCAGGGAGCCCGATGCGGGACTTGATCCCGGGACTCCAGGATCATGACCTGGGCCAAAGGCAGTTGCTTAACCAACTGAGCCACCCAGCCGCCCCTCTTTTTTTTCTTTTTTAATTGAAGTATAATTGACACACAAAATTACATTAGTCTCGGTGTACAAGACAGGTTTATACATTATTGGCTGGGACTCAAACATTAACAAGCGAAAAATAGTTTCTTGATGTGTGCAGCACAGATGGGAAAAACCTAAATCAAAAGTAACTCAAAATGGTGGTTCAGGGTTCCAGTTGATACGGCATTTCAACAAAGAACAATAAATTCTCAGAGAAATGACAGGAAGAGAAGTAGTGTTAGACTTCCAAGGGCAGCAGACTTGTGGGAAGGTAAACACATTGGAGGAAACTAACTATGATTTGTTTGCAGATTCCTTTGGTGCCAGTCTCTGCGCTGGTAAGGATCTATCTCCAGTAAATGGAGAATTTATATCCTGCTTTTGGGCAGAAAAGGGAGATTTTTCTGTGTTTGCTGTTTCTTAATTGCCTTCAGCTCAAAATAAATTTTTTTTTAAGATTTTATTTATTTATTTGAGAGAGAATGAGATAGAGAGAGAGAGCATGAGAGGGGGGAGGGTCAGAGGGAGAAGCAGACTCCCTGCCGATCAGGGAGCCCGATGCGGGACTCGATCCCGGGACTCCAGGATCATGACCTGAGCCGAAGGCAGTCGCTTAACCAACTGAGCCACCCAGGTGCCCTCAAAATAATTTTTGATAATATAATTTGATAATTATTTTGAAAATAATATAATCTTGTTTCCTTCTTGGACTGCAAAACAGCCAGGGAAAAAAGTTTGCATTATCTAAATTTCTAGATTATTTTCACGTTGTATCCTCTATCAGATTGATTTTATAAGATAATTAAGCATTAATGTCCTGAAGAATCCATTGTAGATAGTTGATTTTTCTTCCATGCATTTAGACTGATCCTAGGCATGTACCTTCCATGGTTTTTGTTTTGTTTTGTTTTTAAGATTTATTTACTTATTTATTTGTCAGAGAGAGAGCACACATAAGCAGGGGGAGCAGCAGGCAGAGAGAGAAGCAGGCTCCCCACTGAGCAAGGAGCCCAATGTGGGACTCCATCCCAGGACCCTGGGATCATGACCCAAGCCCAAGGCAGACGCTTAACTGATTGAGCCATCCAGGCATCCCCTTCCATGAGGGTTTTAAGACAATATTCACTGAAATTATTTTATGTAGGAACCAGCTCTCCTATGGAACCCTATTTGTGAAAGTCTGTTTAAGATTACGACCACACCAGGGGTGCGTGGGTGGCTCAGTTGGTTAAGCGTCTGCCTTGGGCTCAGGTCATGATCCTGGGGTCCTGGGATCGAGCCCCACATGGGACTCCCTGCTCAGTGGAGAGCCTGCTTCTCCCTCTTCCTCTGCTGCTCCCCCTGCTTGTGTGCATGTGCTCTCTCTCTCTCTCTCTCTGTGTGTCAAATAAATAAATAAAATCTTTTTTTTTTTAATGTTTTATTTATTTATTCATGAGAGTCAGAGAGAGAGGCAGAGGCAGAGGGAGAAGCAGGCTCCCCACCCAGCAGGGAGCCCGATGCGGGACTTGATCCCAGGACCCCGGGATCACGACCCGAGCCGAAGGCAAACGCTCAACCATCTGAGCCACCCAGGCGCCCCAATAAATAAAATCTTAAAAAAAAAAAAAAAAGATTATGACCACACCAATTCCAGTGTGAAGGGATGGGTTTAACCACACCAAGTCGCAATTCTCTGACCCACCTGGGTATACTACAGTTCAATTCAAATCTGACACTTTTTACCAGGAAATACCGTCAGATCTCACAGGTTAAGGGTTTAGTCCTGAAAGACTGTCTGCCCTTCCCCTGTCAGACACCAGTCACACATCCATGCTATCACCTGTGTTTCTGACCAACTGGCTATAGATTGGAGGTTCCAATGACCCCCCCTCCTTGGGTTTGATTAATATACTAGAGTGGCTCACAGAACTCAGGGAAACATTTTACTTAATAGATTAATGATTTATTATAAAAGGATATAATTCAGAAACAGCCATATGAAAAGATGCATAGGGCAAGGTGTGGGGAAAGGGCACAGAGCTTCCGTCCCTCTCCTGATACACTGCTCTCCCTGAATCTCCACGTGTTCACCAACCCAGAAGCTAGCTGAACCCTGTCCTTTTATGGAGGCCTCATTATATGGGCATGATTGATTAAATCCTCAGCCATCAGTGATTGATTAAACTCAGTCTCCAACGATTCAGCTCTCTCCAGAGGTCTGGGGGTAGGACTAAAAGTTCCAACCCTCCAATCATATGGTTGGTTCTCCTGGCAACCAGCCCTCATCCTTAGATGCCTTCCCAAAGTCACTTCATTAAGAAATCTTTTCTCTCATCACTTAGGAAATACCAGTGGTTTTAGGAGCTCTGTGCCAGAAACAGGGACAAAGATCAAATACATATTTCTTGTGACTCACAGTATCACACTGACCTAGTAAATAAATATATCTATGTTCATAGAGAATTCAGAAAACTTAATCTGTATTGTGACTTTATTTTTGCCTTAGTGAATGTAAGTGTTTAAAAGTTCAGTGATATAAAACCAAGATGAATATCTTGTAAATGTTACATTCTTTTTTTAATATTATATTCTTAATATCATCTATATGCTTATTCTTTGTTTGATTTATCTCTTTCTGAGAGAATAGGCAAGAGCAAGTAATTTATACATTTGGTACCCACAATTCTTTCAGTTTTTTACTTTAAATATTTTATATATATATATATATTTAAAGATTTTATTTATTTATTTGACAGAGAGAGACACAGCGAGAGAGGGAACAGAAGCAGGAGGAGTGGGAGAGGGAGAAGCAGGCTCCCCGCAGAGCAAGGAGCCGGACGTGGGGCTCGATCCCAGGACCCTGGGATCATGACCTGAGCCGAAGGCAGATGCTTAACGACTGAGCCACCCAGGCGCCCCTATATATTTGAATTATAAAGAAAGATTGTTTTTTTTGTTTGTTTGTTTGTTTAAAGATTTTATTTATTTATTCATGAGAGACAGAGAGAGAGAGGCGGAGGGAGAAGCAGGCTCCCAAGGAGCAGGGAGCCCGATGCGGGACTTGATCCCAGGACCCTGAGATCATGACCTGAGCCGAAGGCAGACGCTTAAGGACTGAGCCACCCAGGCGCCCCTATATATTTGAATTATAAAGAAAGATTGTAAGACTATTAAATGCATAGGCAAACTCTATACAGTCTGTAATAAATGATCCTTCATTACAAAAATAGAGAAAAACTAAAAAGAATGGAATGAAGTAAGACACAAATACTAATAAGAGCGTTGGAGTGATTATATTAATATAAGAAATTGTCAACTTCAGAGAAAGTAATATTACCAAAGATAACATAGGGACATTTAAAATACTAGATAAGTAACTTAAGAAAATGTAAGAATGCTAAATGTATTTGTACATAAGAATAAGCCTTCAAAAATTCTTTAAAAAAAATTTTTTTTTTTTTAAGATTTTATTTATTTGACAGAGACACAGCGAGAGAGGGAACACAAGCAGGGGGAGTGGGAGAGGGAGAAGCAGGCTTCCCGCCGAGCAGGGAGCCCGATGCGGGGCTCAATCCCAGGATCCTGGGATCATGACCCGAGCCGAAGGCAGACGCTTAACGACTGAGCCACCCAGGCGCCCCTTAAAATATTTTTTCTATTTTAATTTTTTTTCTAAAGATTTATTTATTTGAGGGGCGCCTGGGTAGCTCAGTCATTAAGGGTCTGTTTTTGGCTCAGGTCATGATCCCAGAGTGCTGGGATCGAGCCCCACATTGGGCTCCCTGCTCCGCGGAAGCCTGCTTCTCCCTCTCCCACTACCCCTGCTTGTGTTCCCTCTCTCGCTGTGTAGTAAATAAATAATCTAAAAAAAAAAAAAAAAAGATTTATTTGAGTGGGGGGAAAGAGAGAGAGAGAAAGCACACACAAGTGGGAGAGGTAGAGGGAGAGAGAATCTCAAGCAGACTGTGCTGCGTATGGAGCCTGACTTGGGACTTGATCCCTTGACCCCGAGTTCACGATCTGAATGGAAACCAAGAGTCAGAGGCTTAACTGACTGCGCCACCCAGGTGCCCCTTAATTTTATTATTCTTTTAAGTAATCTCCACACCCAAAGTGGGCTTGAACTCCAAACCCTGAGATCAAGGGTCGTGTGGTCTACCAACTGAGCCAGCCAGGAGCCCCCCAAAATTATTTTAATAATTAATAGAATAGACACAAAAACAGTAAGGACACAGAAGACACCACCAATATCATCAGCTAACTTGATTCAATAAATATGCCTAAAACATTGCTCCATATTACAGCAGAATGCACATTCTTTTCACCTACACATGGAATATTCACCAAGATAAACTAACTGCTGGGACATAAAATAAATTTCAGTAAGTTTTAAAATCGAATTAATATATTCTCTAAAACGTAAAAACCACAGACATTTAAATTTTACAGAACACTTATCAAAAAGTAAAAGAAGGGTTCCTGGGTGGCTCAGTCGTTAAGTGGCTGCCTTTAGCTCAGGTCATGATCCCAGAGTCCTGGGATCGAGTCCCGCATCGGACTCCCTGCTCAGCGGGAAGCCTGCTTCTCTCTCTCCCACACCCCCTGCTTGTGTTCCTGCTCTCGCTGTCTCTGTCTCTGTCAAATAAATAAATAAAATCTTCAAAAAAAAGTAAAAGAAGACATAAGGGAAACCAATAGAAGATAAACTGGGAGCATAATTTTGTAAAATAGGCAAGGGTGATTTAAATATAGCATTAAAAAATAAAATATATGGAAAATGGGTAAACATTGCTATTAGAATTGAAGACTTCTATTTCATAAAGCTCATGGCAGCCAAAATTTAGAGTTAAGATTGAGAGAGGTTTTCCTTTTGGGGAAGATGGCAGAGTAGGAGGATCGTAAGGTCACCTTGTCCCATGGATACTCCTAGGTAATGTACACTTCAGTGTAAATAAACCAGAAAATGACCCAGAGACTGGTAGAACAGACTCTCCGCAGGTAAATGTAGAGAAGAGGCCACATCGAAAAGGGTAGGAAGGGCAGAGTCATGGTAGGAAACCAAACTGACCTACAAGACTATCTGTGGAAGGGAGGGACACTGTCGGCACAGAGAAGGGAGAGGAGCAGACCCCATACCAGGTACCCAGGGCACCAGGAACCCACAGTGGGAAAACTAATACCCATAATATTTGGCTTTGAAAACCCTTTGTTCTTAAAATCAGGGGTGCCTAACTCCTGGAACTTTAAAAATCAGTGGCTTGGAGGGTGATAGGAAAGCGAATCCCTGACCTTAAAGAGACAGCATAAAAACAGCCCCACTGAGGTACAGCATAGACGCCGCACTTTGGAAAATGCCTGATATATACGGAAAGGACATTTGTTTGCTGGTTTCAGAACATGTGCTGCAGGGGCAGGGAGTTTTAGGAGACTTCTCCCAGAATAAAAGAGTTTGTCAGATGCCGGTTCCTTCCCCTGTACCCCTAGGCTACATACATGGACACCTGCAGGAACCATTGCAGAACGAACTCTCTTCACCTAGCTTGCCGTTGGCACGCCCCACCCTCTCTAATCCAGCCTCACGAGTCCATCCCAAGTGGCTATGGGTCCCCTGCCACAGCAGACCAGTGAAAACGCAGCTAGGACCGTACGTGTCATGCTCTCCTGTGGGCCCCACTCCGCAGGAGTCCTCTAAAGTGACCTCAGGTCCTCTCCCACAAGCAGAACAGCACCGCCTTGCCAGCATGCTCACCTTCTCCAGCAGACCCACCCCTCCAGCACCCCTTCTGCAGGACTCTTACCAGAAGAGGGGCCACAGCATAGCAGTGTGCAGGCAGTCTGGACGGGGGCTGGCACCGCTGCCAAGTGACTTCTGTCCTGGGGAGAGGGAAGGTAAGCATACACAGCAGTTTGACCGTGGCCCCAGCGCCGGGTTGGGGGCAGACATTTGGGCTGATCGCAGGCTACGCCAACCAATGAGAGCCTCTCAGGACAACACGGAGTGTCCTGCTGTTCAGTGTGACTGCAGCTCTGGCAAATGCCTGGTCTGACTCCACTCAAGCCCAGGGTGGCCCCAGACTGCCCCATTAACAACGCAGGGACCAAACCCTGCCCGCAGCAGGCAGAGAGCCATTGCAGATTACTGAACTGAAGGCAAAAGTGGCTCAGCCACAATGGTAGGGTGCCCATACACACATAGGGGACGCCGCTAAAGCACCAGGACGCCCAGGTAACATTGCACCGCAGGGAACTACAGAACCTTCTCTTCATAAGGAATACATGACCAGTAAATCAGCCCTAGAAGAAATGTTATAGGGGACTCTTCAAGTGGAAAGGAAAGACTAGAAACAGGGGTAAGAAAATTAGGAAGATCAAAAACAGTAAAATTAAATATATCTATAAAAATCAGAGGGATTCACGAAAGGATATAAAGTACAAGAAGGATTTTTGACTTAAAATGTGGGGTGGAGGAAGAGGATTAAAGAACAGCTTCAAACTTGTGAGTATCAGCTTAATATAGACTGTTTTATGCTTGAATATTATATACAAACCTAATGGAAACCACAAATAAAAAACCAGTAATAGATATGCAAAAAAGGGAGGGGGGAGAAATCTGAGCGTATTGCTAAAGAAAGCCAGAAAACAATGAGAGCAAAAGGCAAAGGAAGAAAGGAACAGAGAAGAACTACAAAAATAATCACAAAACAAGTAACAAAATGGCAATAAGTACATACCTATCAACAATTACTTTGAATGTAAATGGACCAAATGCTTCAAATCAAAAGACATAGGGTGATGGATTGGGTAAAAAAGCAAGACCCATCTATATACTGCCTACAAGAGACTCATTTATGACCCCGAAATACATGCAGATTGAAAGGGAAGGGATGGAAAAGCATTCATCGTGTAAATGGAAATGAAAAGAAAGCCAGGGTACCGATACTTACGTTGGACAAAATAGGCTTTAAAACAAAGACTGTAATGAGAAAGAAGGGCACTGTATAATTATAAAGAGAACAATCCAATAAGAAGATATAATAATTTTAATTAATTATGAACCCAACATGTGAACACTCAAATACATAAAGCAGCTAATTACAAAGGGAGTAATTGATAGTAATACAATAATAGTAGGGGACTTTGGCACCCTAATTACATCGATGGACAGATCATCCAAACAAAGTCAACAAGGAAACAGTGACATTGAATGACACGTTGGACCAGATGTATCTAACATATATTCAGAACATTCCATCCGGAAACAACAGAATATACATTCTGCTCAGTTGCATGTGGAACGTTATCCAGAATAGATCATGCTAGGCCACAAAACAAGTCTCAACAAATTCAGAAAGATTAAAGTCATACCATGCATCTTTTCTGACCACAATGCTATGAAACTAGAAATAAATCACAAGAAAAAAACCTGTAAAGAAGACAAATAAAAGAACACAAATACAGAAAAAATCTATAAAGCCACAAATGGGTGGCTCAGATTGTTGAGCATCTGCTCAGGTCTTGATCTCCACATCCTGGGATTGAGCCCCACGTCAGGCTCCCAGCTTAGCAAGGAGTCTGCTTCTCCTTCTCCCTCTGCCTCTCCCCACTGCTTGTGCTCTCTCTGTTTCTCTCTCTCAAATGAATAAATGAAATCTTTTTTAAAAAAAAAACACATATACATGGAGGTTAAATAACACCCTACTAAACAATGTCAGTCAACCAGGAAACCAAAGAAGAAATAACAAAATACATGGAGACAAAATGAAAACGCAACAGTCCCAAATCTTTTGAGATGCAGCAAAAGCTGTCCTAACTGGGAATTTTATAGCAATACAGGCCTACCTCAAGCAGCAAGAAAAATCTCAAACAACCTAACCTTACACCGAAAGGAGCTAGAAAAAGAACAAATGGATCCCCAAACCAGTAGAAGGAAAGAAATGATAAAAATTAGAGCAGGAATACGATATAAATTAAAAATAGAACAGATCAATGAAATAGGAGCTGCTTCTTTGAAAAGATGAACAGAACTGATAAACCTTTAGCCACACTCATCAAAAATCAAATTAAAAATGAAAAAGAGGACTTAGAATCAAAAATGAAAGAGGAGAAATAACAACCAACACCACAGAAATACAAAGGATTATAGGAATGTAATATTATATGCCAACAAATTGGATAATCTAGAGGAAATGGATAAATTACTAAAATCATATAACCTCCCAAAACTGAATCAGGAAGAAAGAAAATTTGAACCCTCTGATTACCAGCAATGAAACTGAATCAGTAATCAAAAATCTCCCAACACGTGTGCCTAGGTGGCTCTGGTGCATGATCCCGGGATTCCAGGATCAGGTCCCATGTCGGGCTCCTTGCTCAGTGGGGAAGCCTGCTTCTCCCTCTCCCTCTGCCTGCCACTCCCCTTGCTTGTGCTCTTTCTCTCTCTGTCTCTCTTTGTCAAATAAATAAATAAAATCCTTTTTTTAAAAATCTCCCAACAAACAAAAACCTAGGGTCAGATGGCTTCTCTGGTGAATTCTACCAAACACTGAAAGAAGAGTTAATACTTACTCTTCTCAAACTATTAAAAAAAATATATATATATATAGAAGAGGAAGGAAAGCTTCCAGATTCATTTTACAAGGCTAGTATTACTCTGGTACCCAAACCAGATAAAGACATTACCAAAAAAAAAAAAGAACTACAGGCCAATATTTCTGAACATAGGTGCAAAAATTCTTTTTTTTTTTTTTAAAGATTTTATTTATTTATTTGACAGAGAGTGAGAGCAGGAACATAAGCAGGAGGAGTGGGAGAGGGAGAAGCAGGCTTCCTGCCAAGCAGGGAGACCTATTTGGGACTCGATCCCAGGCCCCTGGGATCATGACCTGAGCTGAAGGCAGATGCTTAATGACTGAACACCCAGGCGCCCAGGTGCAAAAATTCTTAAGAAAATGCTAGCAAACTGGGGTGCCTGGGTGGCTCAGTCGTTAAGCGAATGCCTTCAGCTCAGGTCATGGTCCCAGGGTCCTGGGATCGAGCCCCGCATCGGGCTCCCTGCTCGGTGGGAAGCCTGCTTCCCCCTCTCCCACTCCCCCTGCTTGTGTTCCCTCTCTCACTGTGTCTCTCTCTGTCAAATAAATAAAATCTTAGTATATGTGCTGCCGAAGCGAGCACTCAAATAAATAAAATCTTAAAAAAGAAAAGAAAATGCTAGCAAACTGAATCCAATGAAACATTCAAAAAATCATTCACTATGATCAAATGGGATTTATTCCTGGGATGCAAGGTGGTTCAATATTTGCAAATCAATCAGTGTGATACAGCATATCAATAAGAGATAGGATAAAAACCACACGATCCTTTGAATAGATGTAGAAAAAGCATTTGACAAAATACAACATCCACTCAAAAACCCTCAACAAAGTAGGTTTAGAGGAAATACACCTCAACACGATAAAGGCCATATATGGAAAACCCACAGCTAACCTACTCAATGGTGAAAAACTGGGAGCTTTACCCCTAAGATCAGGAGCAAGACAAGGATGTCCACTGTCACCACTTTTATTCATCATAGTATTGGAAGTCCTAACCAAAGCAGTCAGACAACAAAAAGAAATAAAAGGCAGCCAAATTGGTAAGGAAGAAGTAAAACTTTCACTATTTGCAGAGGATATACTTTATATAGAAAACCCAAAAAATTCCTCAAAAAAATTACTAAACTGATAAATGAATTCAGTAAGGTCCCAGGATACAAATCCATTACATTTTCATACACTAATAATGAAGTAACATAAAGAGAAAACAATCCCATTTATAATTGCACTAAAAATAACAAAATGCCTAGGGATATACTTAAACAAGGAGGTGAAAGACCTGTACTATGGAAACTATAAAACACTGATGAAAGAAAGTAAAGATGACTAAAACAGATAGATTCCATACTCATGGATTGGGAGAGCAAATATTGTTAAAATGTCCCTTTTACCTAAAGCAGTCTGTACATTTAATGCAATTCCTATTAAAATACCAACAACAGGGCGCCTGGGTGGCTCAGTCGTTAAGCGTCTGCCTTCGGCTCAGGTCATGATCCCAGGGTCCTGGGATCGAGCGCCGCATCGGGCTCCCTGCTCTGTGGGGAGCCTGCTTCTCCCTCTCCCACTCCCCTTGCTTGTGTTCCCTCTCTCGCTGTCTCTTTCTATTAAATAAATAGATAAAATCTTAAAAAAAAAAAAAAAAGTTTTTGAGGAGTGAAGAAAATAATCAACCAAACAAAAAGACCACCTAGTGAATAGGAGAAAATCTTTAAAAATGGTATATCCTATAAATGGTTAGTATCTAAAATATATAAAGAACTTACACAACTCAACACCAAAACCCAAATAATTTAGTTAAAAAATGGGCAGAAGACATGAACAGATATTTCTCCAAAGAAGACATCCAAATGGCCATCAGACCCATCAAAAGCTGCTCAAGATCACTCATCATTAGGGAAATGAAAATCAAAACCACATTGAGCTATCACACCTGTCAGAATGGCTAAATTCAAAAACACAAGAAACAAGTGTTGGTAAGGATGTCTAGGGAAAGGATCCCTTGTGCGCTGTTGGTGGTAATGCAAGCTGGCAAGGTGATATATATAATCAATCTCCAAAGGACTGTTACTCAGCCATAAAAAAGAATGAAACTCTGCCACGTGGGATAATGTGGTTGGATCTAGAGGGTATAATGCTAAGTGATAATTGGTCAGAGAAACACAAATACCATATGATTTCAATTGTATGTGGAATTTAAGAAAGAAAACAGACAAATGAGGAAAAAGTGAAACAGAAAACCAGACTCTTAAATATAGAGAACAAATGTGGTTACCAGATGGGAGGTGGGTGGGGGTGGGTGGAAAAGCTGAAGGGGATTAAGAGTACATTTATGATGAGCTTTGAGTAATGTGTAGAATTATTGAATCACTATATTGTCCACGTGAAGTTAACATAACAATTATACTGAAATTTAGAAAAAAAGTTGAGAGAGGATATCTCCAATGTCTAAAATTAGGAAGGGATCAACACATAGTCCATACAGAGAAATAGTATTAATCAGAGCAAGAAATAAGACTCTAGTCTAAATGGACAAAATATGAGTGGTCAGTGGAAGGGGGGACCCAAGTGGCTATCAGACCTATGAAAATATATACAAACACATTTAAATTGAGGAATTCATACCAAGTACAACTGTCTTTACCGAACACAGAATGTAAAGACAATTCTGTCATCTGAAAATTTTACTAGAACTAACCTCACGAATATAGACACAAATACCACTAAGACTATATTAATAACATTCAGCAGTATATAAAATGTACTATACACTATAACCAAGAGAGATGTATTCCAGTGATGCCAGGTTGCTTTAATACTAGAAAAACAAAGAATGTTATCTAACATAGTAACAGCTTAAAGAAGAAAAATCATATCAATTTGTGCAGAAAAATCATTAGCATAAGTGAATGTAACAGCGCTCTGAATAGGTTCTCTCCTTTTACATAAATGTATAAATACACACACAGGAGGTAGATAAAGATGTGAGTGAACTGTAGTCTGTATGTCAACAATGTGTAGAACACAACAATTGAATGATAGCATTTTACAGATCAATTCTATAGCATCAGTAAAATTCTTAGGAATGAATACAATGAAGTATGTTTAAGTTCTTTTATTAACATTCATTTCCAAACATTGAAAACTACAAAGTTGTCTGAATATTACTGAAACTTCATTGTTGAAGCCTACAAACACTTCAGCTGAGAGAAGTTAAAGGTGTCCTAAATAAATGGTATGATATTTTCCATAGAATTCAGTGGCTTCACTTTTTCTCCCTAGAATTGTACAGTACCCCCTTTGGTCTTCAGTATTAAAGGATATTGTCCTGTTGGACATGGAACCTGGTGAGTGCGAGTCAGGAATTCAGTCTGAGCTTCCATTGACTACAGAGATCCACCTGAGGCCCAGTTTACCTCAGGACAGTTGGAGAGGTTTGGGGGGTGAGTTTCTGGTTCCCACAGGAGATGAGCACCTGGAACCCTCTGAATCAAGAGTGCAGGTTAAGAGGATGTGCATGGTCAGGAGTCACTTTCTTCCATTGTGAAGGGTTTGAAGTGTTGGGAGAATGACCAGAGGATAGCATGTAGTTCCCCAGGCAATAATCCCAACCACCCTTTGTTTTAGATACTGTTATTTCCCCCATGTCAACGATGAGGAAATGGAGCCTTAGAGAGGTGAGGCTTCCTGTCAAAGGAACCATAATCAGTAATGGGATTACTTGCTGCAAACCCAGGTAGCTTCCCTCTAGAGCTCAGGCCCTGAAGTCAGATGCCATCTGCCAGATTCCATTGCCAATTTGAACCCAAAACACTATGTGATTGGTTATAATTTAAGTTGAACGTTTGTGAATTTGAACATAAAATCTAGAAGAGATGTGCTACAAAACTTGAAATGATGTCCACCTTTAGCTACCATTTAGTCCAAAGGAAAAAATATTTCTTAAATTGTAAATCTTAATCATCTTGCTTAGAAAAACATATTCTTTGTGCAGTGGGCTACCCGAAATGTCAAAAGCATTCTGTAGGTTTGATGACTTTTTTTCTTGGAATAATTTTGAATGTCACAGATTGTACACACTATGCCATCCTATAAAATTTTTAATCATTTCTGTTAAGGCTACTTGTTGGTCTGGGGTATGTGTATTTGAATTTTGATAGATACTGTCTTTAATTCTGCAAATAGGCAATCTGGACTCACCTTCCACCACATGGGTACATGAGAGCCCTGTTTTGTGGTGATAAGATTCGTATCCAGCGCTGTGTGCCTAATTTTTAGTGCTTTATATATAACATCACCAAGATGTAGGTACTGTTTTTTCTTGCCATTTTAATGAATGGAGCATTATGTGTGAGGAACATTTAAGTATCATCAGAGAGGTCTGCTAGGGAGGTTTTGTCTTCATTTTTCATTTTATATCAGGGAGGTGAAACTGTTCTCCTCATGTCCCAAATTAGGAGGGGTGAGGTGCACCTGGGTGGCTCAGTGGGTTAAGCATCTGATTCTTGGTTTTGGCTTAGGTCGTGATCTCAGGGTCCTGGGATTGAGCCCTAGGTTTGGCTGCCCGCTCAGCCGGGAGTCTGCTTGTGGATTCTCTCTCTCCCTCTGCCCCTCCACCTGCTCATGCTCTCTCTCTTTCTCTTTCTTCACTCTCTCGAATAAGTAAATAAATCTTTAAAACAATTAGGAAGGGTGAGATATACAAATCCTGAACCTCCAAAATACCCAGGGACAGTTCATTCGTGCTTAGGACATGGGCCACCTGCTGGAGACTTGAAGAGGAGTCATGAAGCGCAAAATGTGGCTTGGGAGCAACTGGCAAGCTCAGCATACCTTAGGCTTTCAATAATTGATTCCTTTGCCTTCCACCTTCTGACCACCCTGGCTGCCTTTCTGAGTCCTGTGGAATGGTGGTGACTACAATACCCAGAAGGCTCTGCAGCGTGAGGTGGCAGCTCCCGGCCAACGATGGCCCAGGAGAGGGCGTCTTCCTGCCGGTGCTTCAGTCACAGCAGGTCTTCCAGTCTCTTCTTTGAGGTGGCTGTATTATTTTGTTTTGTTTGTTTGTTTTCAGAGAGGACTGTGTATTGGAAGGCAGGTGGGCCATCCTGGGAGACTTGCTCAGAGAGTTAAGGCAGGATTCCCACAGGCAGAGGGGATAGCCGGCTGCTGGAAACTACGGTTATTCAGAGATTATGGAGCCCCCCCCGCAAAGGGCAGGGTTCAAGTTAAGTCAAATGGTATGAAAACCCGTGTGCAAGAACTCGAGGGAATCCTAAATTCTGTCTCCCTAACATGACCAAAGCTGTGGCAGGGAAATGTGCACAGAGGCCCTTTGAGCTGTGGAGGAGTCACGGGCACTGACCGCTTATGCTTAGCTGCAAGAATGATCCACTTTGGGCAACCCCAGGAGACTCCAGGGACTCTGCGGCCTCGGTGCCAACACATAGTCAGTGCAGCAGGTGTGAACTGCACTTAGCTGTGCAGCCAGCCTGGGCACCAGTTACCCAAGCTGCTTCCAAATTTATTCCCATCCTGGGAAGAAGGATTCAAGGAAAGGGTTTTAAAATGTGTTACTTCTTCTAAAATCAACATCCTACTAACGTGGTGAAGCCTGTGCGGCTGGTGGAACAGCGGCACCCTTCCGGCCCCTGGCCCTTCGCGTCGGCAGCAAAGGCCGCTGGGCTGATTGTGGCCAACCACACCAAGGTTATTGGTTAAGAGGCCGCGGTGTCGAGGGCATTGTCCCACCCCTACCCCCACCAGGGGTCACATGCTGAGAAGTCCCATCTTGACCACACTTTCTTGTTGAACCTGCTGTCCTCAGATTTAGGAGGGGGTCCTGAAATTTCCTTGGTTGGCTCTAGGGATGGGTGATGCTGTTGATGTGAAGGCCGCCGATGGCATTCAGAAAGACGAGGAAGGAGGTGGTGACCTTGCACCAAAACATCAGGGTGAAGCCAGTGAGTGTGACCTGGTTCCAGAGGAGGATCACAAAACTCAGGAGCCCCACCCCCACCCCAGAGGAGAGCATGAAAGAGATGAGGAAGACAGAGCCCACAGTCCACTTGCTCCACAGACCTGGGACACCATGACAAGGTCCAGGCCCCAAATGGCAGCCATTGTGGTAGCTGTTTTGGCTACTGCTTTTCTTGTCCCTGTGCCGTAAGATTAATATAGCTCTATGTGGTATGTTGGTTTCTAGGGGTGTAGAGTGACCGAGGGGAGCACTAGCATCTCCATCTCCAGCCGTTGTGCTGCTACTCCTGTTTTATCTGCAGGCTTCAGTGAGGACTGCTAAGCTTATGGCTGTGTGCTCACCTTCCCCCCAATGGAATATTTGTTCCTTTATTCTGTCCCCGAAATTGTGTCTCTGCGCCCTGAGGACATGGACTCAATCCAAGCAAGCAGTTCTGTGGAGAGGTTCCCCAGTAGGACCCAGAGAGAGAAACCCATCCTAGGCAGGTAGAGATGCTTGGAGGTGAGGCTGAGCTGTGTTCGACACACCACAGGTCTCATTCCTTTCTGGTGGAGGCAGCAGAGGGTGAGAATTCTAGCCTAAAATGGTAAGGTCATTCTCTGTCCTGAGGGTGGCGGGAGCCATAGGGAATTTGAAGCGGTCTCAGCAGGCTCCCTCACTGCAGAGTGGAGAAGACTGTGAAGGGCTGGGGTGCTGGTCGAGGCGGGTGTGTGGAAATAAAATAAGCCACCCAAATGAGAACAAGCAAAGGCTATTCAGAGCTTGCTGGTACCATCACTTGGCATTTGGCTGAGGCTTAAAGGCAGGCAAGGGAGTGGGAAAGCTGATTGGCCCCAAATTGGAAGCAGGTGCAAAAAGTTAGGAAAGATGGCAGTTTTTACGGAGTCTTCACCCTCCCGGTCCAGTCGCTGCAGTGGCTGTGGTTTGGCTTCTGCTGGTTGTTGCAGAGGTGGTGGGTCAGAAAACTTAATGTATGTATGTATGTATGTTTGTATTCATTCATTTATTTATTTTTTATTTATTTATTTTAAAGATTTTATTTATTTATTTGAGAGAGAATGAGAGAGAGCACATGAGAGGGGGGAGGGTCAGAGGGAGAAGCAGACTCCCTGCCGAGCAGGGAGCCCGAGGCGGGACTCGATCCCGGGACTCCAGGATCATGACCTGAGCCGAAGGCAGTCGCTTAACCAACTGAGCCACCCAGGCGCCCCTATTGACTATATTTCTTATGTTATACTTTCCACCCCCGTGACTTACTTATTTTATAACTGGAAGAATTTTTTTTTTTAAAGATTTTATTTATTTATTTGAGACAGACAGAATGAGAGAGAGAGAGCACATGGGAGGGGGGAGGGTCAGAGGGAGAAGCAGGCTCCCTGCTGAGCAGGGAGCCCGATGCGGGACTCGATCCCGGGACTCCAGGATCATGACCTGAGCTGAAGGCAGTCGCTTAACCAACTGAGCCACCCAGGCGCCCCTATAACTGGAAGAATTTTATGTTTATATGTGGTCACACCACAGGAGAACCAAGGAGGAGACTATGACTATAGTCCCAGTGAGTATTGATGAGCTATGTCAGAGTGATTGCTGTAAAGGGGGCAGAACAGGTTGTGTTTTCGTTACTTTACTCGGGCCTGTTTTGTTTGCTGAGGTGCATTGCCAGAGGGAAGGTGGGGAGGCAGAGATGACTCAAAGGTGTGAACATGCTGCGGCCATCAGCTGAACCAGGAACATCGGATGTTCAGAGGATTAGGTGGGGATAAGAAGGTCGGACTGTGAGGGCACAGCATGTGTCTAATAGATGAAATAGTGGCTTCCCAAAGCCATGCATGTTCTAATCCCTTGAACCTCTGGATATGTTACCTCATGTGGCAAAAGGGACTTTATGTGTGTGATTAAATTGAGTATATTAACAACATGGAGAGATTATCCAGTGGGCCCAGTGTAGTCGAAGGAGGATGGAGTCAAAGAAGATTTCAGGGAGTAAAGAGAGGTCAGAGTGATAATTCCTGGCTTCGAAGACGGAGGAAGGGGCAGGGAGTCAAGGAATGCAGGAGGTCTTCAGAAATTGGGAAAGGGAAGGAAACAGATTCTTTTGTAGAACTGCCAGAAGGAACACAATCCTGATAACTTCTTGTTTTTATGCTGGTGAAGCCCATTTTGGATTTATAATCTTTAAACTAAGAAGAAAAATTTGTGTTGACTTAAGCCGCAGAGCTGGTAATGATTTGTTAGAGCAGCTATAGGAAACTAATACAGTGTGCAGCGGAGAACCGGAAGAAGGCTGAGGGTTCCCGATGTGTGCCTGTCGTCCTGGGTGCCTGAGGTTGAGGAAAAGGTCCAGATTGGGAGGCCTTCAAGCAGGAATGGGGGCTTCCCTTTGACACTTGGGGTCACTGGAGGTTTGGGGCAGGACGGGATCCTGGTGGTATTGCCAAGCACTCTCTCCACGCTGTGTGCAGAGCGACCTGTGAGGAGTCTGGTGTGCTGTCTGTGGTGTGGGTGAGAAGAGTTGTGATGGGTAGCTGAAGCTGTGAGGGAGGGGGTGGTCTGAGAAGTGATGTGCACGAGAGGAGTCAGTGGGAACTGATGATGGTCCTGCAGCCCCGTTACCGGGGGCTTCTGTGAGAACAGGGAGCCCAGGCTTATGTCTAGGAGGCATGGTTTAGGGTACCCCGGGGGGATTGGCTGGCAAGTGGGGAAGTGGGTGAGCACGACATTGTTGTGGGTAGATGGAGTGAGGATACTCAGTCAAGAGACTTCCTGGACCTTGTTGGCCATGTCATTGCAGGTCTGTGTGATCTCTGAGGATGTGTTTGTGTTCTTCTCCCGGGAAGAATGGATGCTCCTTGATGATTCTCAGAGACTTTTGTATCAGGATGTGATGCTGGAAAACTTTGCACTTTTAGCTTCACTGGGTAAGGTCTGCATGCCAATCCCATCTGCTTTCTCTTTTTCTCCAGGGACTGCTCTGTCCTTCCCATGGTCAGATCATAGGTACTGCTTTCTTTCCAGGTTTTCTGGAGTAGGTGCTGTGAGGGCTGGGTTTGTGCTGTATGGAGCTTTCTCATCTCTTGGTGAGCCAGTCCTGAAGCCATGCAGCGAAGGGCTTGGGAGTCACAAGGTGTCGTTTGCCCAGTGGATCCCATAGTCTTGGTCATTTTGGGGACTGGTGAATCTATCCAGAATTATGGCACCTCTGTGCCTAAAGATCAGCTCCCTTTCTCTAGGGGACATTCTCTGGGGCTAAATTGTACCAGGAGGTACAGGCACTCACATAGTCACTACTTATGGGGACCTTTGTGCAGTTCCTCGAAAACCTTCCTTCAAGGTTTTTTTTTTAATTTTGAAAAGATTTTATTTATTCATTCTAGAGAGAGAGAGAGAGAGAGAGAGAGGAGCATGAGTGGGGGGAGGGGCGGGAAAGGGAGAGAATCCCAAGCAGATTCCGTGCTGAGTGCAGAGCCTAACGCGGGGCTCGATCCCCTGACCCTGAGATCATGACCTGAGCTGAAACCAAGAGTCAGACGCTCAACTAACTGAGCCATCCAGGCACCCACCCCCCACGAGGCTTTTTTGGGGGTTTTTTGGTAATAATTTTTTTTTTTTAAACTTACGGAGTGTCATAGGATGTCTTGCTCTGGCCAGTAGTGGCTGCTCACCTGTCCTGTGTCTCTCTTAGGAATTGTATCCTCCAGATCACACGCAGTCACCCAACTGGAGCAAAAGGAAGATCCTCAGATGCCTGACCAGGTGGCTATGACCCCAGTCACAGAAAGAGAGGCTCGGAGGGGGCCTGGACTTGGTGAGTGGATATGAGGGAAGGGCACGATATCAGGGTTAGGTTCAAAACTAGTAGTGCTGGGCGCCTGGGTGGCTCGGTCGGTTGGGCGACTGCCTTCGGCTCAGGTCATGATCCTGGAGTCCCGGGATCAAGTCCCGCATCGGGCTCCCTGCTCAGCGGGGGGCCTGCTTCTCCCTCGGACCCTCTTCCCTCTTGTGCTGTCTCTCATTCTCTCTCTCAAATAAATAAATAAAACAAACAAACAAAAAACCCCAAAAGACTAGTAGTACTAACTCTTCACCCTAGTGTTCAGCCTCGAGGCTGGTGGCCATCCTTGGTACCCGTCCTTCCCCATTCTTGACACTGCAGCTTATCTCCTGTATGCCTTCTAGCCCCGTGCCGTCTTCCGTCTGCCCAGCACCCAGGCTGCCCCCTGCTGGGTCTGCATTGTCCTGCGGCATTGCGTACACTTGACATGTCTCGAGATGCGCTCGTGTCCTTAAGTACCCTTGAGCCCCAGCTGCACACTTGTAAGCGGGTCCTCCTGGGCCTGCACGTGCCCTTCTGCCCAGCACTCCCGCCTCGACAGCCGGATACCTCCTGGAAGCCACTTGCTCTTCTCTGCTCTCTGTCCACATAGCCTTGTCCTCAGAAGGCTCCCTTCATTCAGTGACCTTCAGAGAACTGGTCTGCATTGCAGCCCCTTCCTCAACCTGTCCCTACCTCTCTTGTCCTGTAAACAGTCCCACTGAGGTATTCCCGGGTGTGTCGTACACACATTAGCGATGGGGTTGCCCCTACCCGCGAGTCTAACATGCATGTCAGCAGTACTCCTCTGCTTTCAGGTGGTTGGTGTGCAGTGGAGGATGCGGCTCCGTCCCCTGAGCAGAGTGTTTCTTCAGAAGGAGTGTCACAAGTCAGGACTCCGGTGGCAGGTCTGAACCCCCAGCCATGTGACATACCTGGCTCGGTATTGAAAGAAATCTTACACCTGGCTGAATACCAGGGGGGAGAAGCCAGGCTGGAACCACACACGGGCGGGGCCTGCTGGAAGCCCTTCTGGCACGGTGCAAACGTCCATCAGCACCACACTGCAGAGAAATCCTTCAGAAGAGATGAGGGCAGGGACTCGGTGAAAACCTGCAGATTCTATGTGCCAGAGAAGACCTATACACACAGGGCGCGTAGAAGGGACTTTACAGCCACCTCTGACCTTCTTCAGCACCAGGTCCCCCACATGAGGATGAAGCCCCACAAGAACACCAGGCTTGGGGGAGCCCTTCACCCTGGACAGCGGCATCACAAGTGCATCGAATGTGGGAAACTGTTCACCCGCAAAGACACGCTTACTCGGCACCGGAGAATCCACACTGGAGAAAGGCCTTATGAGTGCAGCAAATGTGGGAAATTCTTTAGTCAAAGCTGTGACCTTTTTAAACATGAGACCATACACACTGGGGAAAGGCCTTACGAGTGCAGTGAATGTGGGAAATTCTTTAGACAGATCTCTGGCCTGATTGAACACAAGCGAGTTCACACGGGTGAAAGACTCTATCAGTGCAGTAATTGTGGGAAATTCTTTAGCAGTAAGTCTAACCTCATTAGACACCAGGAAGTTCACACAGGAGCAAGGCCTTATGTATGTAGCACATGTGGGAAGGAGTTCAGCCGCAAACACACACTTGTTCTGCACCAGAGGACTCACACTGGAGAAAGGCCTTATGAGTGCAGCGAGTGTGGGAAGGCCTTTAGCCAGAGTTCCCACCTTAATGTGCACTGGAGAATTCATGGCAGTGATTACGAGTGCAGCCGATGTGGGAAAGCCTTTAGCTGCATCTCTAAACTCATTCAGCACCAGAAAGTTCACTCTGGAGAAAATCCTTATGAGTGCAGCAGATGTGGGAAAGCCTTTACCCAAAGGCCCAATCTTATTCGGCACTGGAAAGTTCATACCGGAGAACGGCCTTACGTGTGTAGCAAATGTGGGAAAGAGTTTAACCGCAAACACACACTTGTTCTCCATCAGAAGCTTCATAATGGAGAAGAGCCTTAATACCATAGCAGATGTGGGGAGTCCTTTAGCCAAGGCCCCCAACTTACTGTCCATTTGAGAATTCCTAGCAGTGATTATGAGTGCAGCAGACATAGGACAGTCTTTACCCAAGGAGCAAACTTTATTCGGCACTGGAAAATCCACACTGGACAGTGGTACAGGGAATGTGCCATCTCCTTGTTCAGCCTAACAGCTCTCCCCAGAGTGAAGCTCTGAGAGGAGGCTTTGTGAGGGAGCCATCATTCAGAAGTGGTACCTCACACATAGGAACCTCTGCCCTGGGGAGGTTCCTTGTGAGTGCCTGGTATGTCAGGTGCTCTCAGGAGCCGTGTTGCACGTTGTAAATTGCCACCTCCCTTTGCCAGTGGCAGAAACCGTCCCCCTATGACCATCTGTCAGTTCCACAGTGTGTGTCAGTCACTCCAGCACGCTTAGGCAGGTAGACCTGTGCTGTCTCCACAGTCCCTAGAAGGAGTCATGATTGGCCTCCGTGGCCCATGGGGGGCCTCATTTTCTCCCTTTTGTCTGGGTTAAGCATGGGAAAAATCAGCACACAAGGTGGGTTTTCCAGGTAGCTTGCAAAGGTTTATCTTCATGGACTTTTTCATCTTGTGTGATGCTCACTGTGGATGTGTATGGTCTCACGGCCTCCAGCCCTGGAAGCACATGCCTCACTTCACTCATGTTTGTACAGTAATAAAGGGCTTATTCTTTGAGCTACTTTTTTTTTTTTTAAGATTTTATTTATTTATTAGAGAGAGAGCCCCAGCGGGGGTGGGGGGCTGCGCAGAGGGAGAGGGAGAAGCAGGCTCCCTGCTCCATCTCAGGGTCCTGGGAATCATGACCCGAGTTGAAGGCAGACGCTTAACTGAATGAGCCACGCAGGTGCCCCTCTTTGAGCTACTTTTAATCTGGAAGGTTCTGCTTATTGTGTGTTGAGGACACAGTTGTGTTCTACCAACATGAAAGGATAAAGTTTGTGGGAGTCCCCAGTTTTCCATGTCTCAGAGGGGACACGATGATGTCAGAGAAAAGCTCTCGCTCCAGGTTTGGCCTAATTTGCGTTGCTACCCAAGGTCTTATAGGAAAGACTTAGGAACTTTGTGAGACCTGTCATGGCAGCCTGGGTGCTAGTTTAATTTTTGGGTCCAAAAGTAACTATGTGGGGAGGTGGTTGTGACAACCTCCAGTGCATCTGGAAGCAGAATGAGTTTAGTCCCTTGTCCCCATGGAATGTTTCATATCCCCAAGCACTGTTAAGAGATGACTGGCCTCTGGTACCTGGCAAGGAGCCTGAGTTCAGAATTCAGTAGGTAGATGTCACTGGCTGGAATACTACAGGGGCCAGGTGGGAACTATAGTGGACACAGACACAAAGTGTGATTAATACGGAGTTAGAGAGATTGCAGGACACTACACAGATGCCCCACGAAAGGTACCTGCTCATAGTATTCCCATATTATGGCTGAGTAGGATGAGAAGAGTACAGAAATTTTCAGGACTTCCAGAGCTGTCTCCTGTGGCCAAGATAACTTACAGGACAAATAACCTAAATATTTGTGGATTCCCTTAGACCCTAGATGCCTCAGGTCAGAACTGTTGCTGCGCTGGCAGGAAAATGGATTGAGAGAAGGGAGATCTGGGATTCCAGGGATGTGGTTTTTGTGACTTATCCAATATTCTTTTTTTTTTTTTTTAAGATTTTATTTATTTATTTGTCAGAGAGGGAGAGAAAGCACAAGCAGGGGGAGTGGTAGGCAGAGGGAGAAGCAGGTTCCCTGCTGAGCAGGGAGCCCAATGAGGGACTCGATCCTAGGACCCTGGGATCCTGACCTGAGCTGAAGGCAGATGCTCAACTTACTGAGTCACCCAGGCGTCCTGACTTATTTGTGTTCTTGGTGACTCATATAGAAACAGCTTTCCTGAGTTGCCAATTTATGCTGCCACTGAAGCAGGACTACTCCCAAGGCACGAGGAGTGTGATGATGGAGTAAATAGGGTTGCCTATAGGATTTAATTTGTCTTTTTCCTACTTTCTTAAGGTGGACTATGTTATTTATTTGAAAACTCCCCTCTAATTTAGTAATTTTGTAAGTTTCCCTGTAATGACTATGTTAGCAGCATTCCCCAGATTTTGATATATTGTGCATTTGTTTCATCTTGAGATAGAATTAGTTTAAAATTGGACTGAAAAAGTTCTAACTTTATTTCTAGGAACTTCTGAGTATCTGTCTTTGACACTCTGCTAAGATAAGGGCCGTGGGATTTATTATGTGTTGTTTAATATCCAAAAATTTCCTGACCACACCTAGTCCCAGTTTGGTTGCTGATGGTTTCCAACTGGCATAATGGTTAGATAGTCTGGCTTGAGTGTGTTACCAGAAAGGCATAAAAATTCCTCCTGGAATCTTCTGACTCTCTGGAAGCCAGGGTTCATCAGTCACATATTTGTGGCTTAATCTGGGAGTGAATCACAGGAGTGTGTGAATAAGAATCTGGGAAACTGCATGGATGTTTGACTCCCAATATGGCTCTGCATTCTTTCTCTTGCTATGTTATATCCTTTGCTTTTAAGAAAACCTCACATGAGTATGTTCTGTGGAGTCTTGCAAGTATTTTGAATTACAATATTCGTGAAATGGTTGCAGTTGGTGATAAGGATGGGATATTTAATATGACTCCTGATTTTAATTCAAATAATAATGACTAAGAGGGGAGCGCATGGCTGGCTCAGTTGATAGAGCATGTGATTCTTGAGCTCAGGATCATGAATTCAAGCCCCACATTGAGTGTGGAGCCTACTTAAAAAAAAAATGACTTAGTGCACAGGAAAAAGATGACAGAGGCTGCTGAGGAAGGATTTTTGGTAATGGGTTGGTTTCCAGGCCATCCCTGGGTTGCGTATGCTCAAGTGCTGCACTCAGAAACAGGAGGAAAAACATAAGTGAGAACTGGGGTCTGTAGGTCCTTGCTAAATGGATTGCAAATCAAATGCAAACTGAGGGGACGTCAGCCAAGAATGTGGTTCCTTGGCTGCCCCCCCGCCAGCAAAAATAAAGGCATCAGAGAAGCAGCTAGAGGCTCTTAAACGTGTAGATTATAGCCTGTGATTCAGTATGAAACCATAACTTCTATCGCCATCCCTCTGAGCCAGCTGATGGACATGGTAAAAGGGGAGACAGTATGATGTGAGGCATGATGTTATGCATCTCTGTTCTGTTCAGCTCTCTCTTTTTTTTTTTTTTTTAAGATTTTATTTATTTATTCATGAGAGAGAGAGAAAGAGAGGCAGAGGGAGAAGCAGACTTCCCGCGGAGCAGGGAGCCTGATGCGGGACTCGATCCCAGGACTCTGAGATCATGACCTGAGCTGAAGACAGACGCTCAACCATCTGAGCCACCCAGGCGCCCCTGTTCAGCTCTCTTGAGTGGGTTTTTATACTGGGGGGAAGATAAGGATTATTCAGAAGAAAGATAACTATAAATAAAAGATGGAAGAATTCTCAGAATAACTAAATCAGATAAAGATGTTCAGGTGGTTGATTAAAAGTAACATCTTTAAAAAGGAGAAGGTAGATGGAATAGTTAATAAAATTTTGGTGGATCACTAAGAAATTGGCAGTCTGTTCAAAGAACTGGGACAAATTCAATTTATCCTAGCCAAAATAAACTTTTAAAATATTAAGATTATAAAAAAGAGGCCTCTATAATCTTCTCAGAACCTGTTTTGATTATAACCAGGCAAGGAAATGCAGAGGATTTGACTGAGTGATGGGGTCTCATGACCTTCCAGCAGGGACCCCAAGTCTGCTTTCATTGGTATTGGTGACATGGCCTTAGGGCAGTAAAAAATATACAGTTGCTAGGCTTGATGATCTGTGTATTGTTATGACTTAAAAGTCAAATGAAAATTGAGAGGGAAATATTACAGGAATATGATGTTACTATAGAAGACTTACAGGTGAAAGCACAGTCCACAAAGGAATTTCTGGACAGAAACCATGTATGGTTGTTGCCTCCCCCTAACCATAGTGCATTATTGGAATGGATATGGTGTTATATAAATCTACTTAGTCCTTTTTTTTTTTGAAGTAAGCTCTACGCCCAACGTGGGGCTTGAACTCAGGACCCCAAAGATCAAGAGTCACATTCTCTACTGACTGAGCCAGCCACGTGCCCCTAGTTAAGGATCTTCGATTTTTTTTAATTTAAAAAAATTGTTTAAGCTTTTATTTTTTTAAGTAATCTCTACACCCAGCATGGGGGCTCGAACTCACTACCCCGAGATCAAGAGTTGCGTGCTCTTCCAACTGAGCTAGCCAGGCACCCCCAGGATCTTTTAGATGCAGCTGTGTTAGTATTTACAAATTCCCATTTAAAGGTCTCATGGTGTGTAAGGAAAGCTGATGGAAAGGAGAGGTTAACTGTAGATTTTGGAGGACTTGATAGTTGTAGCCCCCACCCTGGGCCCCAAATCATCAGCTGTATCCAATATGCTATCTACAATTAAAGTTATGCTGCATGCTCAGAGACATCAGTGTTTTGTTCTGGATTTGGCTAATGCCTTCTTTTATATTAGGAAGCCAAAGCGTTCATTAGAAGTAGACCCCAGTATGCAGATACTGTGTCCTCAAAAGAAGATGTCAAAAATCTGGCTGACACTTGGCCCTTGCTTTAAACTCCATTCCATGGTGGTATCTAGTGTATGCGCAAAGCCACTTTTGGAGGGGAAGGCCAAGAAAATACTACTCTAAATCTGACATATTTTGTAATGATCGTTGTCTAATCCATAATATAACTGTTCCTTGGTGGGATACTGGTATAGCCGGTAAGATTAATTTAATGGATTCTAACGAAACCTGTGGTAACACTGATACAGATTATAAAGCATGTTGGGAAACTGAATTAAAACTTCTACAGGATGCTCTCTCAGTGGAATTTGTTTGGCCAGAAGGGGAACTAGAATTAGTTAAAAATAACATAATTTCAAATTTAATGAATTTCCTGATAACAAAAAAATTGAAATTCCAGTGTAACTAATGTACAGTGTTCTGTTAGTTTTAGGTGTACAATATAGTGAACAATTCTGTACATGACTCAGTGTTCATCATAAGTGTACTCTTAATGCCCCTCACCTTTTTCACCCATCCCCCCCACCTCCCCTCTGGTAACCATCAGTGTGTTCGCTATATTTAAGAGTCTGTTTTTTCATCTGTCTCATTTTTCTTTGTTTTGCTTCTTAAATTCCACATATGAGTAAAGTCAAATGGTATTTGTCTTTCTGTGACTGACTTATTTCGCTTAGCTTAACACCCTCTAGGTCCATCTATGTTGTTGCAAATGGCAAGATTTCATTCTTTTTATGGCTGAATAATACTTCATTGTGTATATATATATAAGAATGCATCTTCTTTATGCATTCATCTATCGATGGACAGATGTTGCTTCCATAATTTGGCTATTGTAAATAATGCTGCAATAAACATAGAGTGCATATATCTTTTTGAATTAGGGTTTTCCTCTTCTCTGGGTAAATACCCACTGGTGGAATTACTGGATCATATGGTAATTCTATTTTTATACTGATACCTTTCTTAAAGTTCAGATCTTGGTGGTGGAGAGGTAAGATGGTTACCAATCTTTACATGATTACAAACACCTTTGTTGCTGGAATAATTTGTTTTTGAAATTTTCTTTAAACCAATAGCCACACCTGGGGTGCCTGGGTGGCTCAGTCGGTTAAGCGTCTGCCTTCAGATGAGGTCACGATCCCAGGGTCCTGGGATCGAGCCCCTGCTCCCTACTCAGTGGGGAGTCTGTTTCTCATTCTCCTCCCCTCTCTTGCTGTCTCTGTCACTGTCTCTGTCTGTCCCTCTCAAATAAATAAAATCTTAAAAAAAAAAAAAAAAACAATAGCCACACCTCATATGATGCACACATACTTAATATTTTGGCAGCTATCTTTTTGCAGTGATGCAGGCAAAGGATTAAGAATGTGTGATTTAAGGGGCACCTGGGTGGCTCAGTTGGTTAAGCGTCTGCCTTCGGCTCAGGTCACGATCCCAGGGTCCTGGGGATCGAGCCCTGCGTCAGGCTCCCTGCTCGGTGGAGAGCCTGCTTCTCCCTCTCCCTCTGTCTGCCACTCTGCCTGCTTGTGCTCTCTCTCTCTCTCTCTGTAAAATAAATAAATAAAAATCTTTAAAAAAAAAAGAATGTGTGATTTATAATTAAAAACACTTAACCAACAGGAGGATACTATGGAGGATAGAGATTGTTTTATAATTATCTCTGGGGACATCTGGATATCTAGTTTGATTCTTCGCCAAGATAAAAGCAGTGGGAATACAACGTGCTCCTTAATGTCTTAAGGTCTCCCAAGGTTGGTTTCTTTCCTGATGACTTTCACTTGGCTCAGGTCTTGGAATCAGAGGGGCCTTAAAGTTGGGGCTGGGAACTTATGCCTTCAGCTCTCCTAAAGTCAAGTTCCATCATCACACAGATCTTAGTGGTTCAATCCAGACATGAAGCATGTCCAGTTGTGAATAAGGATCCTGAGGGTCTTCTGTGCAGTTGTGTCTTTAAGCCTCAGTGCTGGACTGTTCTTTGTCTAGCTGTATCCTATACTCTGCATTTATTTTATTTTATTTTTTTTAAAGATTTTATTTATTTATTCATGAGAGACAGAGAGAGAGAGGCAGAGGGAGAAGCAGGCTCCCAAGGAGCAGGGAGCCTGATGTGGGACTCAATCCCAGGACCCTGGGATCATGACCTGAGCTGAAGGCAGACGCTTAACCATCTGAGCCACCCAGGTGCCCCTATACCCTGCATTTAAATGAAAGCCCTAAGGGAGAGTGCTCTCAGCGCCTCACAATTCCAAAGATAGGTGTGATATCTCTATAGGTATAATCATAGTTAAAGAAATCAATGTATATAGAAATGTATACATGTGTGCGTATCCTAGCCCCCCAACTCTGACAGTCAATGACTTAGAAGTCTAAGAGAGCACAACTAGTGCTCAATTGTTTATTTACAAATACCATTTTCTGATGAGATGAACCAGAACTCCTTGGAGAAGCTGATTCCAATCTGGGACAGAAAAGGTGCAACATGTGCCTGAAAATATTCTTGCATTTGGAAACAAAGAAATGCTCAAAGAATAATATTCACACACATACACACACACACACACACACAGAGGCTGTAGCTTTAAGGTGTTCCCATCACCCAGATCTGGGACAAATTTAGCATCAAAATAAATTCTTTTTAAAGATTTTATTTATCTATTTGACAGAGACACAGCGAGAGAGGGAACACAAGCAGGGGGAGTGGGAGGGAGAAGCAGGTGCCCCGCTGAGCAGGGAGCCCGATGCGGGGCTCGATCCCAGGACCCTGAGATCATGACCTGAGCCGAAGGCAAACACTTAATGACTGAGCCACCCGGGCTCCCCAGCATCAAAATAAATATTGATAGTAGTTAATTATAAACCATTGAATATATTAAGAATCAGAGCCCAATTTCTTTCTCAGGCAGTGATTCATAAAAGGTCCAGGTTTCCTTCCTGCACTCCAAAACTACAAAATGAAGCAAAATACATGATACAGTTCAAGACGTCTCCAAAACTACCCTTAGGTTCAATATTTCACTAGAAGAATGCACAGAACTCAGCAATGCCATTATATTTATGGTTACAATGTATTACAGCAAAAGATTAAAACCAGCAATAGAAGAAGGCCCATAGGGCAGGGTCTAGGAGAAACCAGGCACTGACCTTCCAGTTGTCCTCCAGTGGAGTCAGGTGGATGGCACTGATTTTCCTCAGCAACTATGTATAATACACATGGAGTATTGCCAACCAGGGAAGCTCACTCAAGCTTTGGTGTCCAGAATTTTCACTGAGGGTTGGTACTGCAGACAAGTCTGCCCTTGTTGCTGACCTTAGTCTCTAGTTCCTCTGGAAGTAGAGCTGATACCTGTGGGCCAAGTTACCACCCACATGGTCATGTGATCATAGGATCCAGGAGCTCCACACCTGTTTCCAAACTTGGCCCTAGGGGAAAAGAGGCTACCTGCTTGTGAACACAAAGAGTACCTCCTTGGATTCCCCTGGTAGCATATTCCTGCACAAATCATTTCCATTTTATTAGGGAACACTTCTGGGCACTGCCTTCCTTATTAGAGTGTTTCTCTAACATCACCTGAATCATTATGGGTATTTCAGGTGTCAGAATTACTTTATGATTTTCAGTCTTATGAGCAGTTTCAAATCCCAACGGCCAGTTAGTAATTGTATCTCAAATGGAATTTTTCTGGTCCAACATCCTAGCAGTTGCCCCTGGGTGGCATTCAGAGGCTTTTGCCATAGGTAGGCCCCAACCTGGCTTCCATATAAGGCTATCACAGAATCATAGAGCTAATGTATGCTATCAGCATTCCAGCTTCTACCATGTCATTAAAGTGATAATCTCTTTGTCCACCAGCTATTTCTATTAACACCTGTGTGGACTCAGGCAATCTTACTGTTACTCATTTGGCATGTGCAATCTATATTGTTTGAAGCAAATTTACATGCTTCCATTTTACAGTACCAAATAAGGGAAGATAGGAGTCATTCGTTCCCATATGGATATTTCCTTGTCCCAGCACCAATTATTGAAAAAGAATCCCAAACCTACTGCACTTCAGTATAATCTTTTTCACAAGTCAAATGGCAGTATAGGGATATTATTTTATTCTATTTCTGTATTTGTCTATCTGTGCCACAATCAAACTGTCTCAATTTGTGTAGTCTTTTAATGAAATGGTGTGGTCTGGTTGGGTAAAGCCTACTAATTTTTTCTTTCAAACTGTCTTGACAGTTTTTGGCCTTTTGATGTCCCTATAATTTAAAGTCAGTTTGTCAATTTTCTTCTCTTTCTCACACATGTGCGTGTGCACTCACACACAACTTGCTGGATTTTGGATTGCACTGAATTTTTTTTTAAAGATTTTATTTATTATTTTTTTGACAGAGAGACAGGGAGAGAGGAAACACAAGCAGGGGAAGTGGGAGAGGGAGAAACAGGCTCCCCGCTGAGCAGGGAACCCGACACGGGGCTTGATCCCAGGACCCTGAGATCACAACCCAAGCCAAAGGCAGATGCATATTGACTGAGCCACCCAGGTGCCCCAGACTGCACTGCGTTTATAAAGCAATTTGGGCAGTCCTTGAAACCAACATGAAACACATGTATATTACACTTTGAAGTGTTTGTTCAAAGTGTATTCCTCTCACTTTATTGGGTTGTGTCTTATGATTAAGTTGTGTTCTTAAAAATTATAAATTTCCTTGGGGCGCCTGGGTGGCTCAGTGGGTTAAGCGACTGCCTTCGGCTCAGGTCATGATCCTGGAGTCCCGGGATCGAGTCCCGCATCGGGCTCCCTGCTCAGCGGGGAGTCTGCTTCTCCCTCTGACCCTTCCCCCTCTCATGCTCTCTCTCTATCTCATTCTCTTTCTCAAATAAATAAATAAAATCTTTAAAAAAAAAAAGTTATAAATTTCCTTGTGAAATTTTTTGACAAATTTATAATGTACAAATTTTAGGTGCATATTCACTCTGACACACTTCTCACCTATTCACATCCAGCTTCCCAACTGGAAAGAACATGATTTACAATGGAGGAGTGTGATATTGTGATTTATAAGAAAGATGTTTCATCATTCATTTGTGAGCTATTCTAGCAAATTAACTGAACCCAAACTGATCCTGAGAAACTCTGATCTATAGCCAGTTGGTCTGAAGTACAGGTGAGAATCTGAACTTGAAGGTGATGTCTTAATTTGGTGGGGGTGGGGCAGTATTATGGGACTGGACCCTTAACTTGTGGAATCTGACGCTATCTCCAGGTGGATGGAGCCAGAATTGAGTTGAATTATTATTTTTTTTTAATATTTTATTGATTTATTTGACAGAGAGAGAGAGCAAGAGAGGGAACACAAGCAGGGGGAGTGGGAGAGGGAGAAGCAGGCCTCCGGCTGAGCAGGGAGCCCGATGCGGGGCTCGATCCCAGGACCCTGGGACCATGACCTGGGCCGAAGGCAGACGCCTAACGACTGAGCCACCCAGGTGCCCCCAGAATTGAGTTGAATTCTAAGACACCGAGCTGGTGTCCAGAGAATCGCTTGCTTGGATGTGTGGAAAAATTCCTGCCCACATTGAAATTGATACCAGAACAATTAGTGAGTATCCTTCATTTATTTTTAAGTAATCACTAAGGTTTCTTAACTCACCTCTGATCAGACTTCCTCTTGAGTTACTTTCTCCTCCCCATTCCCTTGGTGGAATTTACCACCAGTCAGTGACCATAGAAAGTCAGTGATAAATGATAGTGGGACATGATTCCCCCATATCCCCACAATTGGGTTATCAACAGTCCAGTAGTTTGTCGACAGTGAGGCATCTCTTCAATATTTTAATGTTAATTACTCTTTATTTCATTTCGTTTACTCAATTGCAAAATGAAAGAAGGAATTACTGACTTAATTAACCCTGAACTGAACCATCACTCTGGAAAATATGGGAGAAGAAAGTTCTCAAAAATCCTACTGTGTAAAATGTGGCTCATTAAACAATAGTAGAAAAGATATAACATTTTACATATTTGGCATTCTGGATGGTTTTTCCACACATGTCTTTACAATTACAGGCCACACTAACAAACTCCAAATTACAAGTCATGCTTGAATATTATTTTTATAAAAGATCATGTAAATTTTGTGTAAGGGGAAATGGACATAAAATAATATTTCAACAAAAGACTAAGTGTATCTTGAGAAATTCAATGACATTTCCAGTGTTATGCATTTTTCTAATGTTTGTGAGAAAAACATTTCATAATTTATTATCTCTTTCCTCTAGGAATTTCCTATTCAGAAACACTGCCAAGAACATGTTAAGATTACCATTCTTATTTTACATTCTATATATTTAAATATTTTCTTTACCTTTTATTTTTTATTTTATGTATCTTTCATTTTCCATTGCTTTTTAATTTCAATGGATGCAAATATTAAAAAAAAACCTGTTTTGTTCCAAAAAAAAAACCACCAAAACACCAAAACTGTTTTGTTCCATCTAGTTTGGTTCATGTTTAGTAATATTTTACTCATAAAACTTTGAAAACATACTGCAATATTTTTATCTAACAGATTTGCTATTCTTTATGTTTAGAGCTAGTACTTATTTTTCTCTAAGATTAAAGCTAGAAATGTTTGCTATGAGTTTTTAACTAAATCTCCAATATTTTATTTTTCCCAATATTTTAATATTTAGTAATTTATTTTAAATAAATTATTTCTTCCAATAAATTCATCATTTACTTTTATCAAATATAAGTGCCTATAAACTTATTCTAGGTATAAAATAGTAAATATGGGTTCTTCTGTTCTTGTTTTTACCAATAAAAATATTGGTAGTGATATTTTATATGTTACAATGCAATTATTTTCATCAAATGGATTTACTTATTTAAAATTTGCTATACTTTTGTTTATTTTTAAATTGTTATTTTTAATTTCTTGAGAGAGAAGAGTGCTTAAGTGGAAGGGGAGGGGAGGAGGGAGAAGGAGAGAGAGAATCCTAAGCAGCCTCCATGCCCAGGACAAAGCCCTACATGGGGCTTGATCTCAACTGTGAGATCATGACCTGAGCAGAAATCAAGAGATGGATGTTTAACCGACTGAGCCACCAGGTGCCCCTTGTGCCTTTGTTAATACCACGGGAACGTCAGAAACATCTATATTTGTATGGGAGTTTATTCAATAAGGTACTTATTTTTGTGAATTGAGTTACTGCAAATGGAGAAGTTTTCCTGTAAGACAGCAGTTCTCTTTTATTTTTATTTATTTATTTATTTAAAGATATTATTTATTTATTTGACAGAGAGAGACACAGCGAGAGAGGGAACACAAGCAGGGAGAGTGGGAGAGGGAGAAGCTGGCTCCCCGCGGAGCAGGGAGCCTGATGTGGGGCTTGATCCCAGGACCCTGGAATCATGACCTGAGCTGAAGGCAGATGCTTAACAACTGAGCCACTCAGGCAACCCTGTTTTTTTTAACTCTTATTTCTGTGGTAAGGGCCTCCCTGAAGTCTTCCATTCTTTTCTCAAGCCCAGTGAGTATCCTCATGATTGTTGTTTTTAATTCTCCATCAGGCATATTCCTTATATTTGTTTCACTTAGATCTCTGGCCGTGGCCTTATCTTGTTCTTTCTTTTGGGAAGAATTACTTCCTCTTGGCATTTTGTTTAGGTCTCTGTCTTCTTCTGTGTATTAGAAAAGCCTGTTATGTTCCCTGATCCTGAGAGTAATGGCTTTATGAAAAAGAGGTCATATAGTGTCCACGGCCTGGTCCTTCAGGGAGTGTCTCTGGTGCTGCATGCACTCTGATGCTGTATTTTGACTCTTCTATCCTTCAGGCCAGTCATCCGTAGAGGCTCTCCGTGCCTGCAGTGGGCATGTGGTAAGTTTTCACTAGGTGTGCTCTGGCCTGCTTGTTAAATGAGACCTGATGCTACTTCCACTAGAACTGAAGCCTTGTAAAACTCTCTGGTCAGGGGATGTGGTGTGTACAGGGCTTTCTGCTGGTTTTCTGGGGAAGGGGACCGCTGCACTGGGACTTAAGCCACTTGCCCTAGAAGGGCAGTACTGGCAGAGGGCAGGTGGGTGTTGTATGCAGGTGTATGCAGGTTAGGCCTCTGGTGTTGGCACTGTGCTGTTTACTGAAGCTGGTTTATCCTGATGAGAGGGGTAGGGAAATGGCGCCAGCCAACTCCTTTGTCCCAGGAGAGGTGTTTCCTTGCTTGCTGCTCTCAGGGAAGCCCTCCCAGAAGAGTGAATAATCCCCTGTGCATCCCAGGTGTTTTTCAGATAGCTCTTTTTACTGTTTGTCTCCAGTTTGCCTACCAGGAGCAGTGCACTTTGGGCTCTATCCCAGCCAAGTCTGGTGACTTTTAAAACTCAAAAATTGGGGCACCTGGGTGGCTCAGTCAGTTAAGTGCCTACCTTCGACTCAGGTTATGATCTTGGGGTCCGGGGATCAAGCCCCATGTCAGGCTCCCTGCTCAGCAGGGAGTCTGCTCCTTCCTCTCCCTCTGTCCTTCCCACCTCCCCACTTGTGCTCTCTCTCAAATAAGTAGATAAAATCTTAAAAAAAAAAAACTAGGGGCTCCTGGGTGGCTCAGTCATTAAGTGTCTGCCTTTTCCTTTCTTTCCCCAACTCCCAAGTGTATAATCAGTCACTCCTCACAACCTTTGTGCAGCAGTTCTTTCTGCCCACAGGTCCTATCCACCTTTTTGCACCAAAGACGCCTCAAGAATTCTTTCTTGGGGGTGCCTGGGTGGCTCAGTCAGTTAAGCGTCTGCCTTCGGCTCAGGTCATGATCCCAGGGTCCTGGGATCGAGCCCCGCATCGGGCTCCCTGCTTGTTTTCCCTCTTTCACTATCTCTCTCTGTCAAATAAATAAATAAAATCTTTATTAAAAAAAAGAATTCTTTCTTGGCCATTGGCCCCGGACCCCACCCCACCAAACCTCACCTATATTCCAAAACCACATCACAGGTGCCCCCCACCCCAGAGCAAAGGTTTCTTTCTTCTTTCTTTCTTTCTTTTCTTTCTTTCTTTCTTTCTTTCTTTCTTTCTTTCTTTCTTTCTTTCTTTCTCTTTCTTTCTTTCTTTCTTTCTCCTTTCTTTCTTTCTTTCTTTCTTTCTTCCTTCCTTCCTTCCTTCCTTTCTTTTCTTTCCTTCTTTCCTTCTTTCCTCCCTCCGTCCTTCCTTCCTTCCTTCCTTCCTTCAGATTTTATTTATTTGGGGGAGGCCCCGCAGGCGAGATGAAGCCGGCAGTAGACGAGATGTTCCCTGAGGGCGCCGGGCCCTACGTGGACCTGGACGAGGCAGGAGGCAGCACGGGGCTCCTGATGGACTTGGCAGCCAACGAGAAGGCAGTTCATGCAGACTTTTTTAATGATTTTGAAGATCTGTTTGATGATGATGATATCCAGTGAGACGCCGTCCAGCGGTGCGTGTGGTCATGTGTGTTACGAGGTGGTGTGGCGGAGTTCCTCAGAGGACAATTTCAGATGGTCCTAAAGAACTCGTGGATGTTACTTGAAATTAGGAGATGGTTAACCAAGAAAGAGAAGGATGGTTTTAACTATCTGCATGAGGCCCGCTTATCTCTGAATGTGAACAATATTTGTCCTTCAATTAAAAAGCGATGCCATCAAAAAAAATTTTTTTT